>NC_041400.2:134416688-134751688 GCF_900747795.2 Erpetoichthys calabaricus | reverse complement strand
TGATAGACCAAAAACAAAAATGTTTGACATTTTTCCAGTACTTTATTTTATTTTTATTGCAAGGCCTATCATTTACTGTACAATGTTTAAAAATAGCATTCAACTAAATGAGCCTGTGTTTTACAGACTGAGCACCATTCTACCTGGAGCAAATTCCCCCCAAACAAAAGAAACTTTCAAAGTGCTTATTCAGTATTCTTTTTTTAAGTGATATTTAAAATATTACCATAATTTAACAGTTTAAAATATTTTCACTGTACAGCATAGTTTTTTCTGGAGTTTGGACACATTTTATACACATTTTATTTTTCATTGCTAAATATTATCATAGAACTGTCACTCTATAAATAAAACAATCACTCAGGAAACTATGACCAAACTACAGTACTATGAAAAGCACGTACTGCGAAGACAATGAGAATCTATAGGACACTCTGAAAACTGCTGCTCAGAGGTGCCATCCAACAAACCTGAAGGACATGGAAGAAAATCTCACACGAAGAATGGGGTTGGATTTTTTGGGGAAAGAATGGTAAAGACTACCAAGGGGACTAAAAATTCTTACAAGGCACTACATTTTGTGTTTTATAACTGAAATAATGCCTTCCACACATTTATTTTTTTAAAAACTTTATGCTGTTTATGGAGTGTACTCAGCCACAAATCAATTTTCCTCAAATTATACTTTTAACTTATCAGTTGTTGTAGCATGTTTCTGTCAATTTCACTGAAGAGGCATCTCTTTGAAAAGAGACATGCTTAACCTCTGTTACAATAATATTCTTAGTCTTGTTTTAGTTAACCTATTAATGTACAGCTGTGCTCCAGGCAAAATGTATTCCACGGGTACATGTAATAAATCTCCCGAAAGCCATTTGATACCAGTACACTTAGTATAGCTTTTAAGGCAACTATTCTCTACTTTGTAGAATAAATACCTGAACTACCATGTGTACCAATTTTTTTCATAATTGCATTATATCATCACATGCTCAGTTAGGCAAAATACCCATAAAGTACTTAGTCATGAAACTGTCAAGAGTAGCAAATGAAACTGGATACTACAGAATGTAGTACAGATGTACTACATTCTAAAGCACAGATACTACAGAATGTAGAGAAAATATAATGAATGGCTAGATTTTAATTATCATATATACTCACATAAAAGTTGGGTCTCGAAACCCGAGAAGTCGATCATAAAATCAGACCCCAACTCATACACCCGTTCAAAAATGTGACACTTAATTTTTTAAAACATCTTCTTGCCTCTTCCAATCTCACATCAGTTTCTCAGACGCATCGAATTTTGTTGCAGCAGCGCAGTTACTAATTTCTTTAGCACCTTCAACGATGTTTAAATTTAAAACCAGCTTCATATTTTCTTCTGATTGAACGCTCCATCTTAGATAAGGGATGCTCTTACGATAAAGGTGTACGAACATGTGAGATACAAAAAAAAAAATACACAAAACAGTGCAAATGTTGCTTCGGAAAAGTTTGGGTATTACCGTGTAGTCACACAGGCACAATGCGCAGGGAAAAAAAAAAAAGGCAGTGTGCTCCATGGTTACTCTCTCAGGTGGGCATTAACATATCATAATCTCTTGGACTAATAGCGTGAGTTTTCCTCAATCGACTTATACGTCCGACATTATAAAATACCAGAAATTATACAGTAAATTCAAGTCCCAATTTATCTGCGAGTATATACAGTAACACTTTCATAAAAATAAACTAGGTCGGTCATGCCCCAAGGTTAACATGAATGGCCCAACAACTTTAAAGGCCATGAAGCTTGACAAAACTGTTAGCATGGTATATTTGTAATACTGTCTGAAAGCAAAAAACAAGACAAGACTCACTGCCTTGATTTAATATCATATTATGTCCCTGATGACAGTGTTCAACACTGTCCAACACATATTACTAGTTAAAATAATTCAAAAGATTCAAAAAGTATTTAGGGGGAAAAAAAAAAAAAGAAAAAAAAAACTCTTGCCTGAACGCAACAACTGTCAGTCAAATACAACAGTGGCTTGTTTCAACCTTGAGGCAATTCAGTTCTTTCAAACCCTGTATGCTATAATAAGTTGCATGATTTTTCACATTTCCACTGCATTGCCCAGTGAGAAAAAGTGGTCTTTTAATTTTATCTGTGGAGTTCTTTTTTAACTTGAGGACTCAGCCGGCAAGCAGAGCTCTGCAAATAAAGTCTTGAAGGCTTTACTTCTTAAAAATCAAGTTTTTCCACAGATAATTTTATAGATGAAGTAAATAAGTGTGAATTCTTATTGTGTCTCACATTGCCTAGCTGCATAGCCTAAATAAAGGAATTTTGTGCAAAATGGCTTACGGGTAGTTCGAATATGCATAGCACAGCACAGCGCTCTGACGCTAGTCCAGTTGAAGTCAAAGTCAAGTGAACATGGGACTCCAATGCAGGATTGCACTATTGTTAAGCAACACACAGTAGTATTATTTCTTTGGGAGGAGGGAGTGAAACTTGTTGAAATTCACTGAAGGATGTTGGTTTGTGTAGATTAGCAAGCTGTTTAGGTACCCATCTTGAGCAAACTTTATGCTGCCCCAAGTCATCATGAAATATGGTATAGCTGATATCCATATTTGCAGCAACAGCAGACAACATAGTAAATCAGTCTTCTCTGATGAAGGCTTTCGCCGCGTTGAATGGGCCTGTATGCTGATGTTAATGTTTCTTTCTTATATTCTGTAAGTGCCTTGAGCATGGGAAAGGCGCTATATAAATAAAATGTATTTTTATTATTATTATTATTAATGGTCAACCAGATTGGGCAGAAGCATAACCAGTGAAGCTCAAAGAGATCTCACTACAGCATGTTGTTCAACAATGATGCAATCCCACAGCAGAGCATCCATGTTCATTTGACCTTGACTTCAACTAGGCTAATAGCGGAGTGCTGCAGTGTGCATGTTTGAACTACCCCTAATCTATCATGAATGTGTTAATATTGTGTCATCTTCTATCTGCTGTGGTTACTGCATAATTTTCAAAGTGCCTTTTTTTTTTTCTAATTTACTCTTGTATATGCTTCTAGTTTTGCTCTGGGATCATGTAAAACAGCTACAAATATTTGAATGAAAATTTGAGCATATAATTTAGGCTACATGGAGTGTGATTTGGCTTCCTTGGTAGAAGAATGAGTATCATGAAATATGATATCATAACCCATACAAAAAAGCAAAGGGCACGTAAAGCAAAATGGGCAGATAAGGGCCAAAGGCCACCACAAACCTCTACCCACATGGGAGTAGAGGGAACTCTGCTCCCTCAAAGTATTTGACATAAATGCACAACCTTGCCACATCTGTGTTGTCTGTTAGCTCACCAATGACTAGTGACATATAACCAGCCTGAATGACACCATCCTTCAGCCAACTTTGAAAGTCCTCTACCAAAACATGAACATGACATGCAGGAGACAGATGTTCCAATTTCACAGATTCAATAACTTTATACCTTGTTTGATCACAAGTTCACTGCAATAAAATGCTACAGAATTTTTTTTTCTTAAACTCCACATCAGTGAAGGCATTATAATAGATCATACAAGATGATTAAGCATTTCAGAATTATGGCATTATAAAGACACACTTTTTGGTCAACTAATCATTTATATGACAATTTTCTGTATCAGTTTTCCTCTTAAGACAGTTTGCCAGAATTTTTTGCTTGCTAACTCATTTTGAAACTAACTTCCAATATGAACTTAAAATATTACTTCCAATCTAATCAATAAAATTAAATGATTGGATATAATCACCACAGACTTCTCTATTTTAATAATGTATTAATTTTGAGAAATATGCATTACATTATGAGAGTTATACTGCCAAAAAACACACACTTTACTGTACTCTATACCAGTGAGCATATATGCCAGTGGTTCTGGAGTACAATTCTTGTTTCATGCTAAACAAACAGGATACTGAAGCAGCTGCTTCCCTTTAGTGTTCAATGTCATCTGTACCTATGTCTACAGTTCTTGTCACTAATTGTCAGTATTTAGGTACAGTGGAACCTCGGGTAAAGGAACATCTCGGACCATGTACAAATCGGGTTACAACCAAAAAGTCCGCCAAACTTTTGCATCTGTGCACGACCACACACTCGGGTGACTAACAAGCCAGTTTCCCTTCTGGTTCGTACGTGCCGATGATTTCCGCACATGTGCAGTCTCTCCCTGTCATTCCTTGTGCGGCAAGCGAGTGAAAGAGCGCGAGAACGTGAGTGAGAGAGAGATAGAGAAAGAGAAAGAGAGAGAGCGAGCCCAAGCAGAAGAAGTAAACATTACAGAAGTAAGTAAACATTTAGTTTACTATTACACTGTGCATTCTGTGATGTAATTAACTATTTTTGTGCTTAAAAATCTTTAAAAAATATATATATTTACATACAGTTTGTACGGTCCGGAATGGATTAATTGTATTTACATACAATCCTATGGGGGAAATTACTTCGGGTCACGACCAGAGTTTTGGAACGAATTACGGTTGTGACCCGAGGTTCTACTGTACAATTAAAGGAGCAAATTCAACAGAAAAAGGTAAAATAAAAAGAGAATAAATTTTGAACTTTTATCAAAGCTATGGCATAAACTCACCTTTCTGATTTCTTTTACATGTAAATATACACTACAGAAAAGAAAAAATCCTAGCGACTGATTGATTTATGAAAATGGTTGGAATAAAAACCTGCAGCCACAGTGGTATTCCAGAACTTAACCAGAGAACCCCTGCTATAAGCAAAAGCTAAATAATTTTTTAAGGCATGTTTGACCTGTGGCAAATAAATGGCTTTTATTTCTGTACATCTCAGACAAGTACCTTCCTTAATTAAATAATTTGCCTTCACCTCAGTCAACACTTATATAGTACCTCTGGGGAACAGAGATGTTCCATTTTGGAAGAAACCATAAAATGCTTTAAAAGAATATAAAAAGGTACAAAAGTAATGTTTATAAACAAGTGTATGTAAACCAACAGAGCGTATAACAGACCAACTACAATTTAAGAGACTTTTACAACCAAAAAAAAAAAAAAAAAACACCCTACACAAATGCTAAGGATATTAATTAAATGCCAATTTAAATGGACAATAATTAAAAACAGTAATTCAGTATATCGGTTCACAATAAGCTCACACAGGCTTGAATGAAGTACTGGACTATTAAAAGAAGAAGAAGAAAAAAAAAACACCAACATAAATAATATTCAGTGCCTATAACAATACATCAATATTACTAACACTAATTTTGTTGAATTAAAAAAATGCCTTTGAAAAAGCAGACTGATTAAAATATGTATTGCTAAATTTTAATACCTTGTATTGGATCATATCACCTTGATGATCTTCAAACCTATCCTGTTTTAAAGCCTTCAAAAATACACTCTTTTTGTCCACTCGTGCCCGTGCCAGTTTCATTAAACGAGGCTGACTACTTTCCACACATGAAAAGTTAGAACGACTTTCCTACAAAAGTACATAACATACACATCTATTAAAATGGATTAGCAACAATTAAATTTACAACAGAATTTAGAGAGCATTTAAAGAAGACGAAGAGTACAAAAAAGACAAAGCATGGCATTAAAAAGAAAAAAAGAAAAACTTTAAAATTTGAAGCACAATATACACAAATATACATTAAAAATCTTAGCAAGCCAATTCATATTTCCAGCTCAAAGCAATACTTTTCAACAAAAAAGGTTAAATCTCAAAACTACTCCAAAACAGTTCTGCACTTTAGCCATCTCTTTCTTAGTTAAAACAGCACATCTTTCTATATGAGCAAGGCTGAAAACAATGTGTCAAGGCAGATTAAAAATTCTGAAAACTCCAAATTGTTAACAGTAAGGATCTTATAATTTGTATACAAGTGTGAAACTCCTACACCAAAAAAAAAAAAAAAAAAAAAAATACTAAATATAGTATGGTGTAGAAGACTTTCACTGAGAGGCAGTTAATATACTCTTCAAATAATCTGGCAAATCCCATCTTCCAATCATTACCAGTGGTTTATATACCAGGAACAAACAATCTAACTTTTGCTTAGTTTATCATAAAGTTCAAAGCCTATTTTTAAACATTCTGAGATCCACATAGATACCAGTCTTGCATGTTCTCCTGCTACCACTAATATAAATGGTTGACAGACATCTACCATTTTTAGCTCAGTCAATGTAGCATGTACATCTAGGGGAAAGATTTGTTTTTTCCCCCATGGTCAAGGCACATAGTGAAAGAATGAATGCAAATGTTTGCAAAAGATGAAAATACTGCCACAACTGACAGCAATTTTTGCCTATTTTCTGCTTCAAGTGTTATATTTAAATAAGTGTGTATATTGTAGATCTTCTAACAGGGTCTGAAAATTTTATTTGTGCTAATGTTAAGGCTGTTGAGTATTTGGATGCTGTGATAATATATTAGTTAAACACTGTTATGTCATTCTATGTGAGCTGTCAGCACAAGAACAATTTTGACCAGTGCCGTTCAATTAATATTACTTTAACTTGTTCTTTTCTGGCTTTGTACAGCATAATTGGTATTATGCTGAGGAGAAAGCTTGGCATTTTAAGCTTCCTTCTTTCCATTTACAGAGAAAGGATTTATCAAAATATACTTGTGTATGTAGTTTCTTTAAGCAAAGCACAGATGCATTTAACATTCCATTAGGTACCAAATCTGCCTATTTTAGGTGGGGCAGCATGGTGGCATAGTGGTAGGTGCCACTATCTTATTTGTATAGCCCTCGAGGCTTCATCTAAAACACTCAGATTAGTTTAATTGGCAACTCTAAATTGACTCCATTGCGAGTGTGTACAAGCACGTGTGGACCCTATAATGGAGATCTACACTATTCAAAGTTGTCTCCCCATCTTGTGTCCAGTGCTACCACAATACCCTCTGGCAATAAGATGGATAAGATTCAAAATGCATGTACACCTGCACATATACGTTTAAGTGCACTTTAGTCTCAAACCGCATGCCAAGTTATAAATGATTAATCCATCTGCCACCATATTGTCGTGGGTACCAAGTCCCTAAAAAGATCACAAGTAGAGAAACTGATTATTGTTTGCAAGTTATTTTCTTTTCTTAATACTGCCATAAACTTTTTTTCACATACTGGAAACAGAGGATACTTTTGTAAGTAAAGTAATACCTAAAAGTACAAATGACTTTTTGTTGGATGCAAGTTCTGCGGTGGGTTGGCACCCTGCCCGGGATTGGTTCCTGCCTTGTGCCCTGTGTTGGCTGGGATTGGCTCCAGCAGACCCCCGTGACCCTGTGTTCGGATTCAGCGGGTTGGATAATGGATGGATGGATGCAAGTTTTAAACAATGACCAAATGCATCTTTCCTGAATTTGGATCCCAGCATCATCATATCCTCCCCAAACGTATACTTCAGCTCTCATTTGTAACAGGTAATTGTTTAAATTATATATAATTTCATATTTTGCAGCTCTAAACAAAATAATTTTTTTCTAAAACCGATGTGTTTTCTATTAAAAACTTCAGCAGTAAATTACCTTTGTCAGTGTTGTAGTTGGTTTTGGAGTTAGGCTTTTAGTGACATTTAGGCCAATCCCATTTCTAGGATCATGAATGTCTGGTTGTGAGGAAAGGTTTGAAAATCCGGTACTGGGATATCCTGATGACATATCTTCTTTAGTACCTTTTTTGATTATCATCATCTTGGAAGCTCTTGATTTTGGATTCAGTGGATGTTCTGTATTAAAACAGCAGAGTTATAATTCAGTACTGGTACTTAATTTATTAATTTATTTTTCCAAACCCACATAAAAGAGCTTGTAGTGGGCCAGAGGCATTCCATCAGCTTCAGGTTCAAGTTACATACCAGAGAAGAACGGAGAACAAAGGTAAAATTCACTCAGATCAGCCCAAATTACAGCCTAGCCTATAAATCTTTGCATTTTCAGTGATTTCCATGTGTGTGCGTCTCTCTCCCAGGTACCAAATAGATAGTGCTTAGGCCAAAAAAAAAAAAAATACCACTCTTGAGCTGTGAGCCAGCACTTCTAAAATATGTCACCTACTTTTAAAATTAAATAACTTCTAAAATTTTAAAATTAACATTCAAGTAGTATAAAAAAAATAAGCAGTGCAACATGTGCTGACCTAGCAGAAGAATGCTCACATCTTAAAAAAAAAAAAAAAAAAAAAAAAAAAAAATTACATATACACACACATTCCATATTCAGCTTCTTGTACTTTTGAAAGCTTATATGTACTAATTAATCATTTCATCATATGCATGAGAAATAAGTCTGTTAGTTCATTTGTCTATGCAGTTATCCCATACAATTTGCATGAGGTTAGGGGTACCTGGGGTCACTGCTCAAGCAAATTAAAATGTGTAAGGATGGCTGCTGAGACAAAGATCCATGGCTTCCCCCCAGGCAAATTCTGTAGTCCTGCAGTTTATGTGCAAGCTAACTTTTGGCAAAAATTTACCTTATAAATTTGTGTTCATTTATAGCAGTAAATGATAAAAATCTATATATATATAATTCACTAAGTCCATGGCAAGCAAGACGCACGCAAGACAGAGCCAAGACGCACACAAGACACAGCCCCGCCCACCAACAATTCACTAAGCAGCCGACCATGGCACGCAAGACAGAGACCATGGGATACGCACAACAGAGCCCCACCCGCCAACTCTAACCCTCCTCCCGAGGCACGCAGCACCTCACCAAACACCGCCTCAGTCACTTTCGTCTCTGCTACAGTCCACATGCACCTCTGAGCCACGTTGACTTTTAATTGTTCTTTTCAGTTCCGGCTGCTTTTCTATATATAATCCACCAAGTCGCCCGACCATGGGATATGCACGCACGCAAGACACAGCCCCGCCCGCCAACTCTAACCCTCCTCCCGTGTCATGGGGTAGGCATGCCAGAGCCCCGCCCACCAACTCTAACCCTCCTCCAGCGTCATGGGATATGCACGACACAGCCCCGCCCACCAACTCCAGCACTTACTGTCGCCGGTTGCATTAACAAGCAACCTTTGTGGTGTCATGCATGCACATATACCGTCGACAAATATGACCGCTCTTCCTCACGAACAAGATTTCGCAAGACGGGAAAAACGGAACACCTGCAACATTATCTTCACATTGTTTTCCTTTTATTTCTGATCCCGTTCAACAACTATGTGGCGACTTCAACTTCTCAACTGTGACTCCGGAACAACTCAGTACGCGAGCTATATTAAGCGTCACCAACGATGACTCGCTACACCTTAATGAACAGGTACTGAAACTTATCCCTACCAACGAAGTAACTTTCACCAGCGTGGACTCCATCGTCACAGACGATCCCGCACATCAACTTTCATTCCCCGAAGAATTCATTAGCAGTCTTACTCCCACTGGCAAGCCTCCGCATAAACTCAAACTTAAAATTGGTTCAGTCGTCATGCTTCTCAGAAACCTCATGCCAGCAAGGCACTAGGCTCTGTAAAGGCACTAGACTGACTGTTACCAGCATTCACCACAATGTACTACAGTGTAAAACAATCGCAGCTGCTACCTCAAAAACTGTCCATATTCCCCGGATTTCCTTGACCCCATCAGATTCAAATTTGCCTTTTACTTTTACACGCAGACAATTTCCTGTTATATTGGCCTTTGCAATGACAATTAACTTTCAAAAAAAGATATGCCTGTGTCTGCCAAAACCAGTTTTCAGTCACAGACAATTGTATGTTGCTCTCTCCAGAGTTCCATCTTTTCATTCACTCGCAGTCATATCCTTAAACCCACCCCATTTGGACAACTGTCTTTCAGGAAGTGTTCACCCATCAATAAATAATTATGCGGCACGGGTTGGCTAGTAACAAATATTACAGATACAAAAAAAAAAAATCAAAATACTAGCACAAAACACAATATAGTCCAGTTTCGCAGATGCAAACGATGGTGATGTAGTTATGAAATGAAATCCCCTGTGAATAGCCTTCTGAAAGTTACGTAAAGCTTTGCCATACCGTGATGCTGATGCAAGTGATGATTTGTGAAAGTTTGGAACACTTCCCAGACAAAGACAATTTCCAGCCAAGACAAAATTACACCAAGAAGTAAACACAATACATTGATCATAATATGCCAAAAAGCCATGCTTCTCAACTGTTATTAGAAACCCGAGTAGTAAATTGGTGTTTTAACTCAAGCAAGCAGATGAACATATCATAACTTGCTACTTAAAAAAAAAAAAAAAAAAAACGCAAAACACTGTAAAAACAGCCATTAAAATTTGTAGTATTTTACAAATGATAATTACGAAAAAATGTATACTTAAGTACCAAATACATGCCCCAACACTTTTGCCTCCAATCAAAAGGATAGCTTCTGTCGTCCTCTATATGACAGACTTTGCTCAACAAGAAGAAACTTTAAAGAGAGTAATTGGGGGGGGGAAAAAGGTATAATTTTCAAACTAACATCCAATACAAAAATTGTGAGTATATTTGACGTACGTCAGTACAGTTACTTTAAATAATGCATGTAGAGAAAAGCCAAGCAAAATGACACCTTTTATTGGCTAACTAGAAAGATTACAATATGCAAGCTTTCGAGGCAACTCAGGCCCCTTCTTCAGGCAAGATGTAATCAAATAATGCAAAAAACAAAAGAAACTGGGACAAAGATTTAATTTATATGTTCATATATAAACAGAGTCACTGAAATATGCAGGAGGAAAGTGGTTTACCTCCTCATCTGCAGCATAAGAAGTTCAACAACAGAAACAGGGCAGCTTAATACATACCATTAGTAAATCTACTTAAAATAACCTACTGGTCAATTGCTTGCCAATTTTATGACCAGGAACCTAAGCCTTGCATGGCTAATGTCTATTGCACAGATACGGTGATTTTTAACTTGAAAAACTTAAATAAATAAATAGATAAATGGAAAACTGGTATCTTTTAATTTACCGTACATACTCATGTACAAGTCGGGTCTTGAAACCCAAAAAATTGATCATTTTTTTTTAAAAAAAGGACCCAGTCTTGCACAGCCATTCAAAAATGCGACACCAACATTTTTTTTTTTTTTAAAACATCTTTTTGCCTCCTCCAATCTCGCATCAGTTTCTCAGATGCATCGAAGTTTGTTGTAGCAGCGCAGTTACTAACTTCTTTCACTACTTCAACAACGTTTAATTTAAAACCACCTCCATATTTCGATCGCTCCATCGTAGATAAGGGATGCTCTTACGATAAAGGTGTAAGATACAAAAAACACAAATCAGTGCAAACATTGCTTCTGAATAGTTCGGGTATTACCGTGTGGTCACGTAGGCACAATACATAGGAAAAAAATGTGCTCCGTGGTTTCTCTCTCAGGTGGGCGTTAGCATATCATAATCTCTTGGACCAATAGTTTTCCACATTCGACTTATATGACCGACATTATAAAATACCAGAAATTATACAGTAAAATCAAGTCCCGACTTATCCGCGAGTATATAAATGTAAGTAAGTTCATTAATCAGAGCGCCTTATATCCTATGCACCAAAATTAGCATTTTAAGAGTAGTCCATACAATTCAGCAACGCAAAACTAGGTTTTAGTGAGCCCTACAAAGAGATGGATTCTGGGGGTTGTTTGAAAAGGAAAAGAAAAAAAGGGATAACTAAAGATTATGTAAGATGGCTGTGTATTTCTAATTGTATTGTTCCTGCAAAATTTTACAGGATATTTAACTAAAAAAAATAAACACATCCATAACAGACTTGAAACTAATTCAGAAAAATAAAATTACAATAAACACTGGGTTTAATAACAACAAAAACTGTACTATTTAAAGAAACTGATGCATGCATTAGGTAAAAAGGAAAACAAAAAAACGTAGACAAAAATAAACATCCAACAGTTTTGGGAAGGTAATAAAGGAATAACAAAATGCTATGGAATTCAGTATGCATTAAGACAAAACACTACAAAATGGAGAGGATTCAAGACCATAGTATGTATCATTCCTGATGGATGTCCTTCGCAATTATTCAAAAGGAGCAAAAAAACAAACTATATAGGATGTCCAAATAAATTTGGTGAATGTTCTGCCTTTTAAGAAAACAAAGAAATCAACACCTAGGACCAGGAAATAAAGCCTACCCTCTAACAAATAAACAAAAAATAGTTGAAAGTCAAAAGGTATATATAGCCAAACAAAAGCCAAAACCAAATTGTTAATCAAAAATCATTGACAAATTTACTAGAAAATGTTCTAGAGCCCTAGAGACTTTAAGTCATTAAATACACACTTAAAGGATTTGTATCCAGAAACCTGAAATAGATAAGGTTCTGACAACGTAAATAGCCATGTGATCATGACATTGCAACTCAGCACTTTTGTGGTCACATGGAGGCAAAACTGCACTGTTGCAAACAAAATGTCTGTGCCTGATAGAAATGATACTAAACTGCAGCACTGAAATAAACAAAAGAAGCTGATGCATAAAACAGCAGAACCAATAACTGTGCTCCCAGGTTTGCAACCACTTAACAGCATCAAAAAAGGTCCTACATTATTTTTCGTTTCATTATTTACGTTTGTCTTTTTCACATACATTAGTATTAACAGTTAAATAAATCTGGAAACTCTTACCCCAAACTCCAGCAGCAACAGATTTCCCCTGGGCTACCTCTCTTTCACATTCAGGATTAAGAGATGGCTGCAAAAACATTATAATTAAAGAACTCAAATTATAAAACAGGTATACTTGCCTAACATAAAAACAATTTCTTGTTTTTCAGCTGTACTGTACTGTACATTTTGGAAGAATGCATTATTATACAAAATTTAAAACAGAACGAACAAACAAATAAAGTTTTGTTATGGGAATGACTGATACTGTGGCATTGTGGTTATGTTTGTCATCTCACACCTCGAGAGACCAGATCACTCTATACAGACATTTAGTGTTCCATCCAGGTTGGTTCTTCTGTTGAGCCCAATATTGCTGATGTGCCTGTCCTCTTTGCACTTCTGGAGACAGAAAAATAAATCACCTAGTCCAGACACTGTGCTAAAGAGTTAGCAGCAGGGTGTCTACGGAGATTTGCAATGAGTTTTTGAAATACATGTAGTTGAGAACTCTGCACTCAAAGTATCAAAAATTACCCCAATGCCTAAAATGTAAAAACATTTCCTACCTTTAAAATTACTGACCAGTGACGCTTATCTCTAATAAAAACATTTGAATGGCTAATTCTTTGGTACCAATGTTGCAGAGTCTCTTATTGACCCCTTCAGTTTTCAGATGCATTACCATGGCTTTCAGCTGCATTCTGTGGCAGATGGACTCCACAGGAACTTGTGTCTGAATTATGCTTGTGACATTTAAAACAATCATTCCAGAATTTCTATATAGCAACCTCCTTAGTATGAACTTGGGCTGTACACTTGCCCCTGGATCATGGACTTTGTGTTAAAAACTATAAAGTAAACTAATGGTGGGTGGATATCCCAGATTTATTTCAAGTGCCATCTCCTTTACTTTTCTTTCGCTGCACCTAAAAATTCTGTAAAATTACTAAAGCTTACAAAATACCTGATCAGCAACTTGGACGTGAAAATACTAAAAGGATGGGAAAATAGCAATGTTATAAGTGTTAAGTTATAAATTGTGCCACTATCAAAAGGGGTGAAATCATTTACATTTCCTAGCATCACTACTACTCGTCATGCTTTTAAGATGAAAACACAAATTTTCATATGAAAAAAAAGTTTAAACCTTTTATCTTCTTGTTCCATGCCAACTAAAAAAAAAGTTTAAAAAGTGTCACAATCGGTGCTTTTAGGCTATGCAGAACTCTAATTTAAAAAATAGCATCAGTTTCTCCTTAACATCCCACGTTGGCACTGTGGCTGCTCATTCAAAACAGATTGCAGAATGAATTTGAATGAAAGAAAGAATTGTAAGCCTGAAGCCAAATTAGATTCAGGAAATGTTTACCTGCTATTTGTAAAGATGTACATATCTATTACAATTAAATTTTATGTAGTAAATATGAGTGGGCCAAATTTTGTGAAGGGATGTTCATCTTTTGCGATACAGTACGCAATGTTCACTTTGATTTTAAGAACCTCCTCATTAACTTATTTTTTTGTGTGTCACGACATGCGGGTTTTTTTTTTTTTTTTTTTTAATTAAAAAAGCTAGCTGCTGCCTTGTCCTCTGGAAATGTGACCAACCTTATGTTTAAGCAACTGGCTTGGTTTAATAAAATAGAACTATAGTGTATTATTTATAATAATCCAAAAGGCCAACCTGCTGTTTCTGCTGAGAAATTAACTTGGCCAGCTAGATTCACAATTTTGAATTGTATTCTGTTTGTAAAATCCTGTTTCTGGAGTTTGTGTATTGCTTTTGAGTGAGATTTTTTAAGCATTATTGAGAAATACGTGTACAGTGATCCCTCGCTATATCGCGCTTCGCCTTTCACGGCTTCACTCCATCGCGGATTTTATATGTAAGCATATTTAAATATATATCGCGGATTTTTCGCTGCTTCGTGGGTTTCTGCGGACAATGGGTCTTTTAATTTCTGGTACATGCTTCCTCAGTCGATTTGCCCAGTCGATTTCATACAAGGGATGCTATTGGCAGATGGCTGAGAAGCTACCCAGCTTACTTTTCTCTTTCTCTTGCGCGGACTTTCTCTGATCCTGACGTAGGGGGATTGAGCAGGGGGGCTGTTCGCACACCTAGACGATACGGACGCTTGTCTAAAAATGCTGAAAGATTATCTTCACGTTGCTATCTTTTGTGCAGCTGCTTCCTGAAACGACATGCTGCACGGTGCTTCGCATACTTAAAAGCTCAAAGGGCACGTATTGATTTTTGCTTACTTGTTTTTCTCTCTCTCTCTCTTTCTGTGCTCTTGACGGAGGGGGTATGAGCTGCCGCCTTCAACAGCTTTGTGCCGCGGTGCTTCGCATACTTAAAAGCCAAACAGCCCTATTGATTTTCCTCTGCCTTTATGACAGTCTCTGCTCCGGACTCCTTTGAAGAGGAAGATATGTTTGCATTCTTTTAATTGTAAGACAGAACTGTCATCTGTCTTGTCATGGAGCACAGTTTAAACTTTTGAAAAAGAGACAAATGTTTGTTTGCAGTGTTTGAATAACGTTCCTGTCTCTCTAGAACCTCCTGTGTTTCTGCGCAAATCTGTGACCCAAGCATGACAATATAAAAATAACCATATAAACATATGGTTTCTACTTCGCGGATTTTCTTATTTCGCGGGTGGCTCTGGAATGCAACCCCCGCGATGGAGGAGGGATTACTGTAGTCACAAACTGCAGTCTCCATGTCTTAAATATATGTCATCTGTTTTACAATATAAGTCCAATTGTTTGTTTTCTATGTTCAGCATTGCACAGCCCTAGAGTATAAGTGAACAAAGCCTCCTCACAGTTGAAGTTTTGTCTTTATTTCCTCTTGTTCCAGTTACCTAAATGTAGTAAGGTAAAGGTTTGGGTACGTGCTTTGTTTACAGATATTCGTCTGCGAATAGTAAGTTGTATGCACTAAATTGTTTCCCAGGAAGAAAAAAACACCATATCTCCTCAGGGGCTCCGTATGAGTGAGCAGATGAATATCTGTAAACATAAAGCACGTACCCAAACCCTTACACCCCCCCATCCCCCCCAAGCCTAATCTTAACTATAGTGTAACGGGGTATGCGATGGGCATTTCGTGACTGACGTTCTGGGCAGTACCTGACATACGTCACAGGTATTGCAAGCTGCAGTTACACCCATCTCCAACCATCCCATACTCATTTAATAAATAAAAGCCCAGCCATCTGCTTTTTTATATCACCGTGCTACAAGAGCTGGAAGTGATGTCAAACTGAAGCGCCGAAACCTTGGTAAAGGCATAATTAGGTAGCCCCGAAGCGCACTTTTGTAATATTTTTATCTAAAATTATCTCGTACATACGTGAAAACATCTCATACGTACGTACGTAAAAGTATTCCGTACGTACGCGAAAACATCTCATTCGTATGGGAAAGTATCCCGCATGTACGAGATAAGGGTTATCCCATAAATTTTTTTTCACTGTGCGGTTCAGAGCTTCCGTAGCATAATTTTATTAAAAAAAAAAAAAAATCATACACTTCAGAAGGCAATTTCATGTGGGAAATTAATGTTATTTCTTTATAATCTAGGTGTATATTACTTCCATACAAGACATTTGTTTTATGGTTTTATAAGAATAAAACATTTAACTAAAACAAAAATAACTGTAGTTAACTTACAAAATCTTCGGCCTCAAACTGTTTAAGATCAGGTCCATCATTTTTTCCATTCTCTTTCTCAGTCAATGTGGTTTTACGAAGAGCATTTTTTTTTCCAATGTGAAAACCAGCTTGCCTTGATCTTGAATTTACCCCACGATTGCTGTGACTATTTACTCCTTCAAAAGCATTTTTACCTCTCCAACCATTTTTTTCTTTCTTTCCATAATTTACTGAAATTGGATAACAAAAATTATATTTCAGAAAAAAAAAACAAAAAAAAAAAAAAAAAACAACCCATGTATGCAAGAACTTTAAACACTTACTTTGCCTACATCCACGCTCATTTGAAGATTCAAGCCCATTGCAAGAACTATGCTGTTTGTTACTTACATCACTGTGGTTCTCAAGATCATTAGAAGGTTCAGCTATCTTCTCAAAATTTAAGGGTAGCAACAAAATAAGAGTGGAAACATAGGTAAAAACAAGGAAAAAACAAAGAAAAAACAAAAGGTTTAGTTGACTACAGTTTAAGAAAACCAAATAAAAAAAAAAGGCATGAAAGGCCAGGATGCAATGGTATTTTTTTTTTTTTGTAAATGTTAGATAGTATGCTTGATTTAAAGAAGTGGTGGCCTTCTGTGTGTGTGCATTCATATTATATATATATAAATAAATAAAAGGTTTTACATGTCCAACTCTAAGGACATGTGCAGGACACCTAAGGGGTTTGTTCCAAAAACTGGCTACTCAATATAGATGGAGTGAGTGAGTGATTGAGTATCTCTATGTTCAGTACAACATCATTAAAAGAAAACAGGACCTGACACATATAGGCTAGCTTTACCAAAACATTTCAAGACGCATTTATTATTCCGCCTGGTGTGCCTCACCTAAAACGTTCTAAAACCAGTCTGTACTCATATTTACTCAGTATTCAATATCCCAGTTATAAGAAATAGTAAATCAGACTATGAATGCTTCCCCAAATACTGTCCAGCCGAGTCCTAAAAAAGAAAAACCTCTAAAAGGCCCAAAATCGGTTTGTAAAACATTTTTTTGTCCTACCAAACAAATTAACTGCATGGTTTAATGGATTACTTAAAAATTTAAACAGTGTAGTTGCCCGCGCATTTTCTGAACAAGTACATTTGAAAGCTGTCAAAATTGTTAAATATGCAAAAACAACTATTTAAAACGTACCTTCCTTGATGATGGCAGTGGAGGAAAGTTAAGCCAGGCTGGAGCAAAATCATGCTGCGCCATTTAGATCAAATTCTAAAATGTTTCAAAAGGCAACTTCAACCTCATGTCACATCCTTAAAAACAGAAAAAGGTTAAAAACACATATTAAAAACAAAACCATAATTAAATTTAATTCAAAGACAGTTTATACAAAACATTTAAGTTTTCATAATAATCAACAGCGCTGCCTGATGTTGCACTGTTTCACTAAGGAGGACCCCACATCCTGTTCTTCCATCAAGGGGGAACCCATACCCCTCTGTTGATTTTGTTCTTTCTGCCAATTGGAACAACCCAAATCTTCATGGCTAATTTGCATGCATAACTAGCCACGTGCCCAGCTACAATCTCAAAACAAGCCTTAACTGATCACTTTCCCTCCTTCCTTTTTCTGCAAGAATAAGACCTCATTAAATATTAATGGTTTCTTTCTTCTTGATAGAGAAAAAGAAATTGCAAAGCAGATGCACAGATATATAGGAGGCTGCATCCAGAGTTGAGACTTCAAACAATGGAATGAGCTAGTTCCATGCTTCTGCTTTGTGGCACGGCCCAGGATATGTCCCAAAATAGAAACAGGGAGTGCAATAATCTGTACAATTTTTTTCACATTGCTAGATTGTGACTGTTTGGTTTAGTTTTGTTTGGGGTATTCATTTGGTCTGTGTCTTTTATTGTTTGATGCACGGTGGCGTACTGGTTACAACATATGACGCCTCACAGCTCAAATCACATTTTTAATCAATAATAAAATCGGTCTAGCATTGCTAGCAAAAACTTTCCTAGCTTCTCTTTCCCTGCCAAAGTTCCTGAACATTTCTGCGATTTCACAGCACTCAAGAGAAAGTGAACTCTTTGGGATTCACTCATCACTACTTGGTATTACGCAATACATTTCAGGGTGATAAAGAGAACATTGCACATATGTTTTGTATCTTTTGTTCCTTTTCTTCTCGCTCATTTATTTCAAAATATTGTATTAAACAGATTACTTTATGATACATATTCACAAGTTTAAATGGAAGCATGTTAGCTGGAGAGCTGATGGTTCCTTTGATTTTTGCACCCCATTATTAACTGATGATTGGTTAAAACACAGCAAACAATTAACTTTAACATAGCGGTTTCAAAATTAAAAAATGGGCAATTAAAAGTTTTTAAATCTTAAATTAACTAAAACTAAGCAAACAAAATGCTGTATTAGTAAATAAATGGGTTTCAAATAAAACTTTATTTAAAGGCAACAACCGGCAGCCACTATGGACCTCTAGGACCAGAGTTTAGTGCCTCTTGGGTAGAGGCATTTGCAAAAAGTTTTCATCAAAAGGTGGTTAGAACCCTCAATGGAAGCAATCATTTACACTTTTTAGTGGATACTAGAAGTAACAGAACTAGTCAAGTTTGCAATGATAAGAGAACCTTTATAAATGCAAAAATCAGATCAGAAAGAAATATTAAAGAAATATACAAAACAGCTGCACACGCAGTACAAAACTATTACAGCTGGTATTGTTAAATACTCTGATAAGTATGAAAACCAATTAAATCAAAATAAATAAACTTTGTAGAAATCAAGCAAATAAATTGAATCCTAAAACCTCAAACGTCTGTTTCAGTCTAAAGTTTGCAGTAAAACATGCACAGCAAATGTAAAATGTGTACACATACTGGTATTTGTGAGAAAGAACTGAAAGGTTTAGCATTTTTGGACTAAATAAATACATAAATAAATAAAATGCAAAGTTGAAGAATTATTCACTCAAAAACAAACAAACACTATTAATTAGGCACCCCAACGTTTTTTCCACCACAGCAGGGATAAATGTGGCTGCATATTGAACGTCACGAGTACAACAGCACCTCTTGTCAATAAAATGGACGGACAACTGAATATGTGTGGTCATTGTCACAATGAAAAAAAAATGTTGCGAGCTCTGAAGTGGAAAAAAGGAAGGTGTGGCATATAGCACACCACAAGTCCAGCTGGCAGAAAGGAAGAGAGAAGTACAGGAAGAGGCAGTTTCCTCACGTCCAATACAATAAGCAATGACCAAGGATGCTAGTGCACGTGCACACACACACACACACACACACACACACACACACACAAACAAGAGAGAGAGAGAGAGAAAAAGAGAAACACTGTATACAGTGGAAGGCAACCAATTAGGCAACAAAGGCAAGTTCAATGCACGCGTGTAACACCAAGGGGAACAGGAGGATCCAGTCAACCTATGATCTAATATATCCAAAACTACATACATGGACTTCATAACCCCTCTGGATTCACACTGTGTTGTGATGTTCTACTGAAATCTGGCATATTTACTCACAATAATAATTTGAAATATTAGCAAAGGAGAGTAGTTTTCCCCCTATCTACCCATCCATATTCCAAATCTGCTTATTCTGAGCAAGGTCATGGGAAAGCATGCATCATGTGCAAGGTGGGAAAAATCCCTAATCCGGGCACTAGTCCTGGCTGGGTTTTACAGCCTTGTTGAATGATGGGGTTGCATTAGTTTAGAAATGTGATGCTTAGTGAGCAGACGAATTGTTCACATCCAGTTTTAAGCAGTAAAGTATTCACTCATGGTTGTCTCCAAACATATGCACAGTATGTGTGGCTTAAGTGAGACTACAGGAGACCAGAGCTCTCACTGGGTGAATTTCTTAAGATTATTTAGAAAAATGGTGTAAAACAGCTGGACAAAAAAAAAAAAAAATCAATGTGCGTTTTGGGGCTACGCTAACAGGTCTACAGCTGCACTTTAGGAAAAATTATAATAGAAATGCACATTTCAGATACACAACATTAACACAAAAAACAAAATTCAAGAAAGGGCCAGTGAAGTAAAAACAACAGAAGGTGCTAAATAAATTTAAAAAAATTAAAAAAATTAGCAACCCAAACATCACATGCCACTAACTTTTTGCAGCAAGACAAATTGCAATAAGTGCGAATTCTTGGTATGTCCACAAACAAAACATTTTTGCACAATTATAATAAAATACTTTGACAGACCTAGGCCAGTTTGTCAGTCAGCCCGACAACTCCTTGGACATTTAAACATCAAACCAGGCAGAAAAAAAGAAATCATCCAAGTAAATCACTAAGTAACACCATCACTTCTGCCAATATACTCTGCTCCATAACCAAACAGACAAGACAGTAAAAAAGATGAAAATTGCATACAGAACCATTCAGAGAATAAACACTGAAAACACAGTTACGCATTCTCCTTGCATCTGTTTAAGTTTTCAACGACACAAACAATGTATAATGACTGGTTTATTAAGGGACCCAAAAAACATTGCACCAATATGATTGAGTGGATTTTATAATCACCTTTCTTTGCACCAAATAAGGGTCAAGTTCCACCACAAGGCAGTACTAGAGAAAGTTTGCCCATTAAAAAAAACAAAAGGAATAAGTAAAAATGACTGCCAAAAGGTGGTAACATTTTCATACAGAGGGATATTTTTTACAAATGCACAACAGAAGATACTTCCGTTAGACACAGAAGAAAGATTTACAAGGTCTGCCAGGAAGTTAAAGTTCTTAATATCAATCAACAGATGTTTTCAATATACAAGTAGATGCTTTCAATCAGTCTAATTAAATTTAATGACAGACTTAAATTAAATAATAAATTAAATAACTGACAAATGTTTCAGTTAAGAACATGGTTAATTTACCTCATTAAAAGTACAAAAATATATTCATGGTCTCTCCAGCCAGACATAAAACAAAAGCATTTCACACTGTAAAGCAGCCGAAAGATAATCATACATGTGAAAACCGTAGGTTCAGCCATTTGTGGTACAGTAATCCCTCGCTACTTTGCTGTTCACTTTTCGCGGATTCATGACTTCGCGGGTTTTTAAATATAGTAGTAGTATTTCCTAGTCTAAGAACATCAAAACAAGTTTGGTGACTAAGTGCGTTGTAACACGGGCTGTGATTTGTTACATGGGAGGGAGACGACAAATCACAGCTTCCCACTTTGTAATCGGGCCTGTGATTGGTGCTTTGACTGATGCCTTGTCGACGTCATGACTGCCTACAAGCTGCTCTTCGACCTGAAAAAGAAGCAGTGGCAGCAACTGCTGATCACAATGTTTTTGCAGCCTCGCAAAAAAGAGCCAGTTCCTACTACTATTACTACAACTACTACTACGGAAACCGAGGAGGAGGTGCCCCAGGAAATGGCTTTTCCGTCTGAAGAGACATAAAATACAGTCATCGACTGCACAGTAAAAGTCATCATCACCTTCATTGTCATCATTTTTACTGTGCAGCATATTCATCACCATCATCGTGTCATATATAGCTACGTGTACTTCGCTATACAGTAAGTGTAAACTTATCTACTGATTTCATATTGCTTTGCAATTGTCCCTGTTAATAGAGTAAAGGGTGGGTTGTAAACAATACAGGGAGGGTTTAAAAACGTCCAAATACACGTTAAATAAAATAAATATGGTGTCCCTACTTCGCGGAAATTCAGTTATCGCAGTCGGCCTTGGAACCTATCTCCCACGATAAGTGAGGGATTACTGTACAGTGCTATGCAAAAGTATTCAGTCCTCTTGAATGTCAAAGTTTTCTGCATGGGTCCTTTCTTGCTACCCTCCTGCATAAGGCTCATTTTAAGGAGAGCTCTTGGAATTGTGGACCCATGCACCTTCACTCCAATTTCAGCCAAACAGGACTGCTATCTGCTGAGAGTGACAGTTGGATTTTTAGTAGCCTCTCTCACCAGTCGATGTCTTACTGGAACAGGCTGCTCCTCAAAATTAAACAACAGAATAAGAGTCTGGGTACTGTGATGAACCTTTCACATTCTGATAATGGATCCAACAGTGCTTAATGGAACATTCAAACTCTAATATTATTTGTAGTCATTCACCGCCTGGGCATTTCAATTACTGTGTTTCTCACATTAGCAGAATGCTCTTTTGTCTTCACTTTTTCCAGTGATTGTCCAACAAAATACATGGTCCTACTAAGTGTACTTTTTATATCAAGAGAGATATGAAGGACTGAAAAGTAGTATCCAATTATGCTTAAATTATGGTCAAATGACTGTCACCTGTGTGTCATTTATGATTCGTTTCATTTAAACTTGGAGCTTCCAGAGCACAGAGGTTTAAATAAATTATACAAACACTAAACATTTTTGTCTTTGGAAAAATATTGTTACAGCATTAAGAGTTCAGATTTAAAATACTGAATGCATAAATGTGTACAAATCTTTTGCCATGCACAAAATTATGTTGACTTTCAAGAGAACTGGGTTCTTATGTGTCCCACTGTACATTTAACAGATTACTCACAATAGTATGTTCACAGCAACAATGAATTCAATTTGGATTACAAATTAACTCGGGAGAGAAAACTGTTGGCATGATAAGCACCCAGAACACAGAAAAAAATATTTCGGCAAGTAGCTTTCGCCGTTACCATAGCTAACTTAGTACCAAAATGTCAAGACTTAAAAAGGCAAGTTATAACAGTTCTTTTGTAATAATGGAAAATAATGCAGTGCACAGCATTTCATACACGTTTTAAAATATGCCCAAGAATTTTACTGTACTACTGTATGTTCACAAGAAAATAATAGCCTTACAAGCCTATAAAATGTCATGTTTCTGTCAGTTATATAGCTGTTCCTTTTCCAAATATGACGATATTGACCCTGGTCTTAAACATTTCAGAATAAACACAGAAATGCTACAAGTATACAATTTCTTCAGATACTTTCTAATATGCCAGTTTTTAAAAAATTGGGTTGCAATCTCAATGCACTGTTGCTTGCACAGATCAGTAAGCCGTTTGGGTATATATCTTGCACAAACCTAACAGTACCCCAAATCAATCATGCACTATTGTATGTGTAGATCCATAGCCAATATCCAAATGTGCAACACCACCAGACAACATAATCCATTAGTCTTCTCTGATGGAGGCATTCACCACGTTAATTTGGTCTTGTGTACGCACAATGTTGGCTAACAGATCGAGCTTCATCGGTTACATGTGTTCTTCCCAGCTTTAAACCTTTCTGCCCATTCATAAACATTTCATTGAGTCATGCAGTTTTCATTTCTGTACTGAGCCAACATCTTTGGTGAATTTCAGCAGGTTTCTCTTCCTCTGCCCATAGAAATCTCATTATGGCATGTTAACAATAGCAAAATCTTGCAGCTGAGCATCCATGTTCATTTAATCTTGGCTTTGACTAGACTAAAAGGCACAGCACCATGCATTTTCAAACTGCCCATAAGCCATTTGCAAACATGCTGAATTGTGTCACCTTCTATCTGTTGTGATCACCATTCATTTTTCAAATTACCTTTGCTTTTTGATTTACCCTTGTATCTCTGAAGAGATCTAAGCAGACACACAAATCCTGGTGAATCAGGTCTTCTTGGCATCTTGTTGTCACGTGAATTTGTTATTCAGTTTTATTCTTGGATAAAAGCACACTTGTTTTGTTAAACCTTTGCAAAAGTGTTTTAATATTCCAGTAACCACTTGAATGATATCAGATCGGTCTCAGTCTCTCTCTCACACATGCACACACACATCCACACACACACATCCATGCGTGAAAATGTCATTTGAGAATGCTGTCATTTGAGTGCGAGTTGTCGTTTAGGCAAGATCGGGGGGGGAAAAAAATGTTCAATCTCCACATCATGGTGCATGGTACCGAGAATGCAGACAGACGTCTTAATTTTGGACACATACACTGTCAGCATGGCACTGCCAATCTAAACACTAGCATGGAGAATTGCTCATGTACTGAAGTGACTTTAGCTGAAGGTGGAAGTTCCCGTCCCACTTTATTTATAGTGCCAAGCAAAGTCGTGTTGCGGTGCAGTAGTCTATTAGCCAGCAAAAGAGATATAAAGAAGTTGTCTTTTGTTACGGTTTGGAAGTCTTGGAAAGTCTTTCTCCCGTGGGATGACTGGGATCTTTTCCTAAATAAGGAGTGGCATTGCACATGTACTTTGGCATAAAGTTTTGGATTGAGGCAGATTTGGAGACAAATTTGTCAGGCTTGGTTGAGATGTATTGCAAGAAAGGACAACAGACCTTGGTTGGAAACAGTTGCTCATCAACAGTAATATGTTGGTCTGGGTTGCAACTCAAAACACAGTTCTCAACAAAACGTTGCCAGATATCGCAAATCATGGACCAGAAGGTGCTTGCTAATTCAGTGCAAGCAGGGACATGCAAGAAAAGTTGATTTAAAATAAAAAAAAAAAAAAAAAAAAAAAGGGGTGGGGAGCACACTCAACGATAAGCTCCTGTTCCAAGACCTCTGCCTTCCCGTGGAATGACAACTCATGTTGAAATGACATAACATTTTCAAATAATGTTGTTTTAATGCATGGATGTCTGTGCACAGAGAGGGCAACAGAGGCAGAGAAAGACTTGAGATCATGCAAGAGGATACTGGAATACAAAATAAACACTTAAGCAAAATGTATAATGGAACAAGTGCTTTGATTCAAGAATAAAACTGAATTAAAAAAAAAAAAATTCACATAACAAGATACCACGACAACATGATTCATCAGTGTTTGTGTGTCTGCTTACATCACTTCAGCAATATCTTTTACAAGTACCATAAATTTACACTGGCTGTTACAGACTCAAATCAAATGTATGTTTTTATTATATAATAACAGCAGCTCACTACTCAAAACAGTAAATGCGAAAGGAACCCAGGATCAACCCCGTAAACCATTTATTATAGCTGAGAGATTGGCCCGAGAGAGAGAGACACACACACGTCTGGAGAAGCCTTGCCAATTGCCCAAGAGGGGCAATATGCTTAAGAGTATGTAAAGCAAGGCAGAAGGGATGTTTCACAAAATTAAAACTTGTACCCCTCAAATAATCTTGGCAAAGTTGCCAAGCTAAATTAATGCTTAAATAAAAAAAATAAAAAAAAACCACATACCTTCGCAATCTTCTTAGCATCAACATACACTATTCCTAATCTACAGGATAACTTGTTTAGAATGCTACAGGAAATGAATATTCAACACTCACTCACAGTCTAGTTCAAGTTAGTCCAATTTTACTGTATTATGTACATATGGCAAACATTCTATTGGCTCTTAGTTTTAGAAATATTTGTATTGAACACATTTCTGGAGAATCTAAAAGATACATTAACAGAAAACCACCAATTTTAGATTTCAAACACCCCCTAAACTTAAAGTCTGTATCTGTTAAAAGCCACTCCTATCAGAAATTAGGATTCTTAGAAGCAGAAACTTCCTAATGTATTAAGCAAGACTTTTTTTATTCAATGGAGGCAAACTTAAAGGGAACCAAGCAAATAAAATACATTTTGGCACATGTTTTTAATCTGATTAATACCTGAACTTTAATCTAGCAAGATGGAGCCACTACCATGCTGCGAGAGGAATCCCAAAATGTAAATACCTTTTATAATAATTCTTTTACAAGATAAAAATGTAAACATACTAATTTGCAAATGCAATATTTTTCAGTAGATCTGAAGCATCTACCCCGACCCCCCGTCTCCCAGGAAGCCTTGGATATCATCACTGGGTGAAGTTATCCTCTACTACACCATTTTTGTTTACACTATATTCCACACACTTTCCATTTCACTATATTTACTGTATTTTAGGTAAAGCTTTACAGTGTACTTTTGACTATCACCAATGCCTTTCAAATGTTCTTTTCCCCTGGATTGAAATTAATTTGTGAAAAACTATGGTTTTGGACCCCTCCTCCCCCAACAAAGTTTAAGAAGCACATTATATATAATTTTAAATATTTAAATTAATTTTAACCCATACCCTACAGTTTTTACTGTTAAAATTATCTGCAGTTTGAAGTTGAGCAGTCAGCATTAGGCTGCAAGTGTGAATGCTGTGAATTTAAGAAATTTAGTTAAAAGAATAATTAACTCATTATTATCTTACATGGCAGACTAGGGATGTCAAAAGAACGGAAACTTTTGGTACTTCGTATGAGTAGTACGGAGTACTAGACTCATGCGGGATTACAAGTAGACAAATTACAAAAAAAGGCAAAGAAATACAGTACATGTGAAAACTGTGAATAAGAGCCTCATATAAAAATGGGACACAGTGATTATGACACACCAGATCTTCACATGCTGGAAATAAAAACAGAAGTCATGTCCAAAAATACTTTGTCTCCCAGATAGGAGAATTTCAGCAAATGACTGTGGAAATTTGGATTATTTATATATTAAAATAAATAAATAATAAATATAAAAAAAAAACGCTAGCTAAAAAAAAAAACAAAAAAAAAAACACCACAGAGCCTTTCATTACCACCACTTTTATTCTATTTTGGAGTTACTTCATAAAATAAAGTATCTTGCATGCTTTGTGAATGCAATGATGTGACTGATCAGATGGGAGTTTTAATCCTTCAATTTGTAGTGTCACAATGTTGGAAGAGGAGAAAAAATTATGGCATGATGGTTCGCTTTTTAATACCATGTCCTTTAAATGTCCAAGAAGGGTACAGAGGCTTCAATTATTCTCCAATTATGCCTGACACATCCACTTGTGCTTTTATGTATCAATTCATTTTCTAACCAGTTTTGAACAGCTCACGGTCCAGAGAGAGATACTGCATGCACCATGCACTGTTATGCATACAGGACTCTGCTCACTGGCAGTTCAAACGGTAGCAAGTCAAGGTGAGTTTCTAAACAAAGTAGCTATTTGGCTTGCCTACACTGGTGATGAAATGAGCTGCTACAAAGCAGTGCAATTATGCCAGGAGTGGCAAAATTATATATTTCCATTGCTAAATACGTGCCGTTCAGTGCTACTGTAAATTTGTGTCATTCATTTGGTTTTTGAAGCAAGACTAGTGTCCCTTCATATAATCTCTAAGATGTGATAAAATGCATTGAAAGCTCATATGTCATTTATATGGAAGGTAGATTGGTGCGTGTAACGCAGTCTACTGGTTAAACTGCAGATCCAGTGAATATTTTACTTCTGGACTAGAAAATCAACTAAGCAATAACAAGGTCCAATCAGTCACAAGTTGGAAAACAACTCAGCAAAGAGTGTTTTCCAGGAGGTCCGAAATAATGGATTAATGTAAAGTTGACCCAAAAAAAAAAAAATTAAAATTTAGACTTGGAAGAAAAAGGAGGAACAGATTAGGAAAGGTTCTAGGATTTTGTAACATTTAAAAACTGAATCAATGAGACTTCTGTTATTCTTAAGTTCGTTTTTAACCAGCTAATGATGCAAATATAAATTTTAAACGATACCAAATGTTACAAACATAACAGGGAGATTCTCAGATGAACCAGATTTTGAAAGCATGTTGTTACAAAACAGATGTAAAGAGTTTAAATTAAAATATTCTGAATTACCTTGGAATTCAGCAATTCAACAGTACAAATATAGTAATATTTGAATTTCTGTGTTTAGCAAATGGTATTTTTCAGTTCAAGGAAAGAATATGTTTAATATTCTTTATTTAATATGAGTAAATTTTCAATGAGAACATGGCAAGTTATATTAAAGTAGTCCATGTTAAGATCATCCTTTATAAGTCCTATGTAAAATCTCCTCAAGATTACAAAATTTCCTCCTATAATTGTTGCACTGGAGGGATCCCAACTTCTATCACGCGGTAGAATTAAAGCCCTGCATTGTATTTTGATATTAACAAATGCCAATACTAGTTTACTTAAATGAAAGTTGGATAACTTCATGGATTTTAAAGGCCACAGTTACTACCATGGCCGTGTGGAATAATGGTTAAGGCTTTGGACTTCAAACCCTGATGTTATGGGATTCAAATCCTGCTATCAGCATTGTGTAACCATGAGCAGGTCACTTCACCTATCTGTCCTCCAAAAAGAACAACAAAAGAAACGAATCATATTTCAAAAGGATGCAAGTCACCTTGAATAAAGGTGTCAGCCAAATATGTAATAGTATTTATATTCTATTACAGAAAGACACAATATTGTTGATGTTAATAGTAGAGGTACTTTTAATAAAAAGTAATTGTATGGGATTCCTGTTTTTGCCGTTTCATCAAAAAGGTATCAAGTATTGAGAAATTTCACTCGTATTGGTATTGAATACTAAAATTCTAGAATCACAACATCCCTAGTACAGGCTAATTAGCACTGCAACTTTACTAATCCAGCATACAATGTTCAAATCCTACACCTCTTGGTTTATCTGGAGTTAACATGTTCCCCTTGTGCCTCTCTACTTTTTTTCTGAACT
The DNA here is from genome assembly GCF_900747795.2 of Erpetoichthys calabaricus. Classification (NCBI taxonomy): domain Eukaryota; kingdom Metazoa; phylum Chordata; class Cladistia; order Polypteriformes; family Polypteridae; genus Erpetoichthys; species Erpetoichthys calabaricus. The sequence goes on along the minus strand of NC_041400.2, from coordinate 134,722,818 downwards.
GGAGTAAGCAGGTTTGAGAATGATAACTATTATTAGCCTGCCAGTGAATAAAATATTTGCTTTGCGATTATCATGAATTGTTGCCAAAACAAAAATTAAAGGAACACCATACGAGAATGTGAAACAGAATTGTGACATCATAGAGAGAGGTGTCCAAGAAAGTTCTAATTTTTTCCTGTTGGATTGTCCTTTGCAGGGAGACAGTAGCCTTGAACAGATTTATTTTTATTGACATGCTTTACACACAGTACAACATTAACAAAATGCAAATGAGGAAAAAAATGCATTCATTCTTAAGAATCCTGCACTGAATTCCAAGCCCTGTACATGTTCAGTAGTTTTATCTACATCTTGCTAGTTTTCATAACATACTGTTATTTTACTAAAAATGGAGCTTTCAAAAGATTGGTGTATTTAATAAAATTCATAAAACAACCATTTCCGTTGTTAAAGTCAAGCATCCCTGGTTTCAAACCAGCCTCCCAAATGATATGGCACCAGACCCAACTAGCTAAAAGACACTCAAAATGTGAACACCTATCAATTCAGCTGGAAAAAGAATCAGTAAATGCAAATCCAAAACCGTGGTTCTTTTCCAGTAAAGAAAGAAATGTCAGTCAAGTAAGAGATGAGCAGATACCCAAAGACTTTGGCAGCTTATCTTCACAGTCTTCTCTCAGCCTATTCAGAGCAAAAAATAGGGTTGCTATGGAAGGTAAAGGCCATGTCATATTACACAACTTTTTCAGCTACAGACTTCAATTACATAATTTTAGGGAGTCTGAGGCAGTAGTGGCAGCTCCAGTGAAAGCCTGTGTGTTTGACTTCTCCAGCAACTGAACGAGTATCTGACTCACTACTTAACCTCCAACAAAATCAAACAGATTTGATCTGGTCTTAATCATAGGGGCAGACATTGTGCATACAAGAGTTGGGATCCAAGGAGCACTCAGCCAAATGTTCAATGCATGTAATGCAGGTACAAGTAAAAATGAACACTGGTACTTTGGACCTACCAAACGGCAGGATGATATTCAATTACTATACTATTTAAAACAAAAAACACACAACTTATAAAATATACAAAGTATTGCAGTATAACCAAAAGTGATCACTTCAAAAGATCACTCTAGTCACAGCAATATTTGGGCTTGAAAGGTCTACTGTAGACCCCTTTCTCACCATATCCTGTGGAACTTTTAATGGGCAATATTTCCAGGGCAGACCTTCAGCTGCCACTTCCCTTTACGTAGATTTCCCCCACTTCTTACAAATTGGAATTCTGTGTTTCCAAATACCAAGTGTTGAGTACTTTCCTTGACTCATCCTTAAAATGAGAACGGTGCACCAGCTACCCAGCCTGAAGCCCCAAGGGTTTTTTTTTTATTCAACTGAAATTAAAAAAAAAAAAAAAAAAAAAAGTGTGGGTACTATTGGTGGTTCCAATGAAATAATGTATATATATAAACCATAAAGTGTCAAATGGGGTACTACTATCAACATAATGAGAAACACATTTAAAAAGTTATGATAAATCTAGCTCCTCAAAACATGAGCAACTCTGATATTTTATTTAAAAAAAAAAAAAAAGACAATTGTGTTGCTGCAGCATTTTCATTTTTTTTAAACACATTCAGAGAGTTCAACTCCGAGCAACCTTAATTTACACATACGTTGATTACAAAATCAAAATTTGTTGTTATAATGGAAACCTCAGAATACTTACAAGTGACCTGGATGAAAGTTTTCTCTTCACACACTCATGTTGAGTGCATCTTCTGGACTCCGTTTCTAAAAATTCCACATAAAATCAGAGTTGCTCATTAAGTATTTTTTGGACGAATGTTGCAGGCTTACATCTTTCATCACCTGTCCATTTTTAGATCCATTGATGGCTCCCCATAAGGAGAAAAAGTGCTAGACAGAGAAAACACACACTTATTCCGGTTTTTTATAATTTATCCAAAAATCCATACCGACAGGATGCTTTGTTGTCCATCACTGAAGAGTTTTCACAACAGAGGTTTTACAGCAGTTATATTTAGAACTGCCTACAAATCATTATCAGCTACCTAAATGCCATTTCGGACGTGTTAAATGTGTCACATTTTACAATGTTGTTTTTCAGTCCAGTATCTCAAAACACAAAAATCAACCATCGGCCTTACACATTCCAAAAATGCTTTCCCTAACAAGCAACAAAGGAAAGAGAAAGTTTTAGGAAGCGTGTCACATAAGGTTCCATTGACGCAGTTATCCGTTCAGAATATCTTCCAGAAAAAAAGTTCCCACCTTCTTCTGCAAAAGCCACACTACATGAGCGTATTTTGTTACTCAGTACTTCGAGAAAAGTGACGTTTTACAGCTAGTATCATTTCCGATGTTCTTTGACAATTCGCCACTTTGCACAATTTTGTCAAGCAGAAAGGTTGGTTTGTATTCCAGAAGATCCTTAACCGAATTGCAATGGCCTGGGAAGAGGAAAACATTGTATGAGTGAAATCCTTTTCCTCAGTGGATAAATTAAGTATACGCATAAAATTTAGCAAAAAAAAGGTGACTAATGGTCTGATCAATGTGGGCAATAAAAGTCAACTGATATCACAAAGAGGAATTCGTGTTTTAGTGGTTAAGTTTCAAAAGCATTTTTATAAGAGGTTGAAAAAGAACAAAACAAGCACATAAAACAAAAACTAAAAAAAATGTAAAAGATTAATCTGTAATCCAGAAAAAAAATGAAATGACATGACTAAGTTGCTATCCTCAAGAAATTTTTAAAAATATAACCACAGCTAACTAAAGTTATCTCAAGAACACATAATGGACTTTATACATTAAATACTGTTCATTTGTAAACTTACTGAACTATCAAAAATTACAACAAAAGTGAAGTTCGCTCACCAGTCAGTACGAGGGTGGCACAGGAGGAAAAAAAAGATCCTCTAACAAGATGTCTCACGTTGCACTCGAATTTACGGGCACTTCTGAATTGTGCCCAATGGGCACACGCTGATCAAATGCCGGCTCTTCCGAGAAAGAGAGAGAAGGCACCAAACAAACTTCTAATTCCAAATCGCCAACAAAATAATATCTCACATGCCCGACCTCCGTTTTAAAATACTCTCTACTTAGTACGAACCAACTTTTTTTTCAATTGTTTAGCTTTAAAATATCTTTTTAGGTCCCTTTTTTAAATTTTTGCCGCTACTGCTTGCCTCCTTCCCAAAATGGCGCCGGACTAGCTGCAATGCTTCGCGAGAATCTCGTGCAAATAAACGTGAACTGGAACCGCCGCTTTCCACTCTTCCAGGTGGACGCACATCGTCTCGGTAGCTACTTGTTTATTTACTGCTCCGTCCTCTTGTGTGTCTGCACGTGTCGTCAATTTGTTTTGCTTCTTACGTCTATATACAAGTTGGCGTTATCTCGAAAAAGACAACAGACGGAACTTGATAATAACTTATCTGTTAAATGATGTTTACATTTTATTGCATATGCTACTACAAACCTGGATCATGTACCCGTTATTGTAAAAGTTAAAATTAAGTCACTTATATCAGGCCCGCAACGTAGTAATATCCATTGTCGACGCAAAATATTAAAAATGTCGTCGCTTCACTTCAATTTTAAAACTATGTGGAACGTAATTATTGGTTCACATACTGCTCATAATTTGACTGATGGAATTACATTTACTAAAGCTAAGATACGCTGGTCGCGCAGTGTTGACAAAAGGGACGTCGCCGGCGTGATGGACTTATTCTGCCCTAGTCTGACAGATTCTGGTTGGCTTATAGGCAGATGGCAGACGAGTGACGTTGACGTCCAAAACACCACTGATACCCCGCCCCGTGTTCAACTGCGTCAACGGGAAAGCACCGGGATTTCGTAAATGCTAATATCGGGACATTTATCATCGAGCAGAAGCTGAACTCTACCTGACAAGGCGGTCAAGGCGCTGCAGGCAGACTAACGGATGTTAGGCAAACATTTATTAAAGATGTCCACGATGAATGCCGAACATACTAATGGTATTTTTTTGTATTTTGTACACATCCAGATAACAGTATATTAATAAGTAGGTATCTTTTTCGCCACACGTACGCTTTCAATAGAGTTTTTGAAGAATACGAATAGTCCAACGTGGAATGAAGCTAAATTTGACCGCTTTCGTCTGGTTACATGTACAATGCAGCGATGTCTGCAGCAAAACAACATGTCTGAAATGTTTTCAGTTAATTTTCTAAGTAATCTGTAAAAGAAACATTGCAGCTTTAGGATTCAACTTAATTTAACAAGATTCTTCACAGCAGTCAATGCATGCCAAGCCATTTAATTAACCTTGTTTTACCTTTGAACAGAAAGTTGATTTTAAAACTTTGATAGAAATATATTTTTATGTATAATTACTATTTGAATGTGAGTGGAATAGTATTAATAATAGTCATAAAAATAAGTATGAATGAGCATAAGCAGCTATAATTCGAGGTGTTCATAAAAAATATGATATACTTCATGAGGTAGAATTCCATAATAAACAAGAATAGTTGCATCAAGTAGACGAAAATGTAAAATATAGACTTTAGTTTAAATGTTCAAAGTCTAAATATTCTCATATGTAAGTACTACACTCATATGTAACAGAAATGTGTAATTTTCACAATCAGATAGAGGTCCATAGAGGGACAGATCCCTAGTAAAGGATCAAAAATAATATTGTATGTGCTCACTGACCTTAAAATAGTCTATTTGTTTCAAACCTAGTTTTGTTAAACTTGACTTGCTTGTATGGAATATTATTTGATTTTAATAAAATTAATAAAATGTTTTTTTTTTTAAAAAAAGAAATAATCTAAAATGATGCCCTATTTGCTTATATTTGAAAGGTGTCATTTTTAACCTTCCAGGGGGGCTAGGACCACCGGTAAACAATCAGTTATCAAAACTAGATCAAATTTGTGATCAGCAACATCAAAATAGCATAAGATGACACTCCATATGCCTATAGATAGATAGATATATATTACCAATCTATTTATGTTCTGTGAAAAGGAGTAACTTTGACCTGTGGTATTCCATTAACGAGAGAACCCCTGGGATTAATCTATGTGACATTTACAAATTCTTGTCTTTTTGATCAATTTTACTGAAGGTATGCATTGGTTTACTCTTTATCAAAAGGGGTAATTTCCTTCAGAAAATATGGGCTTTTGGGTCTAGGGTCAAAAGTGTGGGGAAACCCAAAAAAGCTCAACATTTTGCATAACTAGACATCAAAAGAAGTTACACAGTATTTCATATGTAGGAGTTTCTTGTTAAAAAAAAAAAAAACGGGTTTCAAAGTGTTCATATGTAATTCTTATTTACATAATAATAATAATAATAATAATAAAGATGAAATAGCCTGCTTGAGGAGAAGGGACAAGGTGATCATTGAGCCCATTGTTGTATCCACCATTGGTGTCATCCCACATACACGACACAAACGTTTACAGACATTATATATTAACCAATACACATACATAAAACTACAGGCAGCATCCATTTTAAATACATGTCACATAGTGAGGAAATTCCTTAACACAAACACAATCCCCTAAAACATATACATACCACAAGAAACTGACCTATGTCTTGGCCTAGGTCTAATATAGGCAGTATCACTGGGTCTTTCCCAGAAAACAATTTCAATAATAATAATATTAATGATGAAACCTGGGGACACTAGGACCCAGGAGTATCTTAAGTGGGGTTGAGACAGGTATTTAAGGCCAGATAGTATGGCTTTGGAGAAACAGTTGGTCTTTTCAGGTAAGGGAATTAAACTGAGTGTTTTTCAGTTGTTAAGATATCTGGAAATGCATTTTAGATATTTTAAATTGAATTACAGATATCTAAAAATGCATCTTTTAAGATATCTAAAAAGCATTTTATGATATCTCAAATAGATTTCAAGATATCTTGAAATGATGTGCTGTACATTTTGAAATATCTGAAATGCATTTTAAGATATCTTAAATGCAATTCGAGATATCTTGAAATAGGTTCCTGTGCATTTTGAGATATCTCAAATACATTTTGAGATATCTTAAAATAACTTCCTGTGCATTTCAAGATATCTCAAATACATTTTGAGGTATCTCGAAATCACTTCCTGTAAAATTTCCTATTCTTTCAATGGGACTTCCTGTCTATTTTAAGATATCTCAAAATGTATTTGAGATATCTTGAAATGCACAGGAAATTATTTTAAGATATGTGAAAATCTATTTGATATATCTTAAAATGTGCAGGAAGTTATGTTGAGATATGTGAAAATGCATTTCAGATATCTCAAAATGAATTTGAGATTTCTTAAAGTGATTGGGAAGTTATTTTAGGATATCTCGAAATATAATATCTCAAAAAGCATTTAAGATAACTTAAAATTCACTGTTGTTTGAGATATCTAAAATACATTTTTAGATATCTAAAATTAATTTCATAAATCTTAAAATGGGCCTCGACTCCCATTTCAGATATCTAACAATGTATTTCAAGATATCTCAAATTGTATTTCAAGATATCTAAAATGCATTTAAAGATACTGTATCTTTAAAAGGACACTCAATTATTTCAAGATATCTCAATAGCATTTTCAGATATCTACAATACAATTTAAGATATCTGAAATACATTTCCGGATATCTAAAAACAGCTTCCTGTCCATTTTTAGATATCTCAAATATATTTTCAGATATCTCAACATCACGTCCTGCTCATTTCAAGATATCTCAAATACATTTTAAGATATCTTATAGTAAACAAGAAGTTCCATTGAAATAATAGGCAGTTTTACAGGAAATGATTCTGAGATATCGTAAAATGCATTTAAGATATCTTAAAATGCACGAAAGGTCAATTTAAGATATCTGAAAATTCATTTGAGATATCTTGAAATGCAGACACAATTATTTTGAGATATTTGAAAATGTATTTGAGATATCTTGAAATTCATTTGAGATATCTCAAAATGTATTATAAATGTAATGAATTATTATTATTATTATTATTACTATTATTATTATTGCAGATATCTTAAAATGTGAAGGAAATTATTTTAAGATATCTCAAAGCGAGTTTCAGATATCTTAAAAAGTAAATTACATTTTAAGATATCTGAAATTCATTTTGAGATATCTCTAAATGTTAATCCGGCTTGCCATATGGTGGTGCATCATTGTTCTGTTTTTTCAACTTGCTTTGGTACATACATAATTTCTTAATTTTCTTCAAGACAAAATATGGGTCATTGCGATTTGGGACCAAGTAAATGTTGAGCAGCCTAGTTACATATGAACGTGATTCAAAAGTGGCTTGAGGTATGGTTACTGATGGTGACATGAAACTTCATGAAGCACTGAACCATTTCAACAAAGTGGTTAGAGAAAAGGCTCATTTCTTGATCTTTCATATAAAAACTATGCCATCTGTTGGCAGCATATGGAACAAGCAAAAATACCATAAGCCCACTCCGTGATTTGCCATTCCTTATGAGGCCTTTAAATTAAACATTGTTGAAATTATAAATAAATGAAAATCTATGTAAGTCTGGACTTTACTGAGCATTATATATTTATGATAACAATATTATTGTAAACATAGGCACTTTATAAATAATGCATCAAATGCATATGAATATTGATTCTTTGGTCTTTTTTTAAAGTGGAGGGCCAGTATGTCTTTTCTTACAATGACATGTTTAAACGCATTAACTAATGAGAACTCAGTGAAAGTGTTTATGTAACTTGTGGGTAAAGAGTACCATATGAAACAGAAAAAATTAAATAACGTTGAGGGAAGACATTAATTTTTGTTTAGAAACAACAATTTTTCAACAATATTAGGGCTGAGATGATTTTTTTTATTAATTATTTCCCCTGCCTTTGAGTATTCCAATTCATAGGGCACAGATGAGGCTGGGGTACAAAAATGCCATTTATAGCGTGTTACAATTATATTTCAAATCTTTGCCATCTGTTCCAGCAGTTTTATGTATACTGGTATCCTTCTTTGTGATTTGAGCCACGAGTCAAACCAATCACATGATGTGGATGGGCTGCGAGGCTACACATGTCATCATTTGTGTCAAATGTCCAAAATGATACAAGCACTAATGCAGGCTTCACCTTGATTACTCAAAGCACATTTTGAAGGCTCAAAATGTCATGTAACATCTTTAGTATTGGTATTTGTGAAATTTTGATTTTGATTGTTGTTAGGGGTGGAGACAAAGGTCCCAACCCCAACGTAAATCACACAACCTGTTAAAAGGTAATCTATCTGCAGAAAGAAAACTAACTTTTGCATGCTGTTGCTTCTTTAATTACATCTTATTGGGTTTTCTGTTTTGATCCTTGGTCTAAGATTTTTGATTCATGTCTTTTACTTGAGTTTTTGATCTTCTAGTTTTTACCTTTGCTACGCTTTTTTTACATCTCTTCTCCTGATCTATCTCATAAAATCTTCTTGTGCTTCCTATAGCATAATACATATGAATCTGAGATCTTTGTTTTTCTGTCAGTTATGTGAATCTGTTTGAAAACAAGAAAAGTAATATGTTTGTTATTTTAAAATTTTGTTTCCAATGGCTGAAGTTCAGGGTCATTTTACAAATTATACAAAGTAACAGTTTATCTTATCAAAATTATTATTTTTAATGAAATTTTCAAAATATAAGCAATGAGTAAAATTTTGATCCACTCAAAGACATGTTTTACATAAGTAAGTGGTACTTAATGTTTCAGAATGAGGATGACATAGAGTTAGGGTTAGGGCTAAAGTCAGATATAGTGGACCATCTACAGCTAACAATCACTTGTTAGTGTAATTCTTCTTACAATTATCACATTTATTTTACTAAATTTATTTAGGTAAAAAATATTTCAAATCAAGTCCATGGTTTCTGGATTTTAAGGCCCCAGATTTCAGACTGTGATCCATAATAACGTCTTAGCCATTAACAGTTGACAATTTTGATGCAGCAGAAACAGTGCACTTCACCAGCCACGTGGAATTAAAGGGCTGCAATGGTAACAATTTAGCTCTCCAGGCTGATGTCAAAGTAAATTTAACAGTGAGACCTGCATAGTGACCAAGGATGGTACTGGAGAGAGACTGAGTTTGAAATAGTGTTGAGTGACACAAAGAAAGAAAGGGTGCAATTATAAGAAGTGAACAGGAGAAGAGCAGGAATGAACTGCACTGGAAAAAAAGTTATTTTTGTAGTACTGGGGTCTTCACGTTCAATTCTGGAGAGCTGCGGTGGCTCCTAATGGCAATCCTTGCCAACAATGGAACTTGTTATATAATCTCATGGCTTTTAAGTCATTTCATTCTGCCACATCAACTCATTCTTATGTTGTAGAAGTCTCCTTTCCAATAATATTCTGCAAATAATTTGTGAGCCTGAAGCATAAGTATTAATTGCCAGTCCTTCGCTTTTCCCTCTTGTTTCATTCCCAATATTTAATGAAACCAATTCTTCACAGAGAGCACATGTTGTTGTAAATGGGAGTTAGATAAGTCTTTCTTACTTAACTGTATATTTTTGTTCCAAACATTTTCACAATCACTGACTAATTTTACCTCTAATTAATCTCATTGTTTAAGTAGCTGGTCATTTTGTCTTCTATTATTCAGTGCTTAGAAAAGTGCAGTAGTGTGAGATTTACATTTGCAGGAAATTTAGAAATTGTATTTTTCCATATTTTAAATGCTTAATTTTTTGTTGCAAATTATCTGTTGTGAAGGAACACGTGTATGGACAGGTGTCCGGGCCCGGATTGGTACCATTCCTTAACCAGCTGGGAGGCCAATATGACTGAACAATGGAAGGTAGCTCAGTCTCAGAAATATATGCCTCACCAAACTGCTACATGGCAGTATCCTTGGGCTTCAGGCCCCATTCCCATAACTGCAAGGCATCATGGGATTTGTAGTGCTGTGAGGCCACCCTGCTGTACTCCATGGATACCACCAGAGGGCACCACAAGGAGTTATGCTCCCTGCTTTAGGGAACTTCCGATTGACCCTGAAGTACTTCCATCAGGCTATGCCCTGGCACTGCAAGCACTCCCAGGTCGAAATTAAAAGGAGCTGCTTGACCTCACTCAAGTTGGGAGGAAGACGAGTCTGGAGAGGAGTTAAAGGAGAAGAAAGAACAGAGATGATTCCGTTTCCATTGTGATTCTCTCCTTATAAAAAGGTATTTGAAAGAATAAATAATCTTTTATTTGAACCTGTGACTGTGTTCATGTCAGTTGTATCTGGTGTTTGGAACTCTGTGGCACCATCTAGCTTCCACACTATTAATTTGATTAGTTTCTCTAGGGTTTGATCTCATAACAGTAATCTAACAATGAGCAGAGGAGACACCAGGGCCCACAGGACTGAAAAACTGCAACTACTTATAGATTGCATGTTCGTTTGTAAATAATAACTAAATACTGAGCTAAATTGGGAAAAGTTGTGATGATCAGGGACGTGCGGTCATTGGAGGCAGGTCTCCTGTCATCATGAAAAGTAAAAAAAACTATTAATCATAACTTAAAATAAATGTGTCCACTGATCTGTGCTATAAATTTTTTTCTGTATGATTCCAATAATTTTTATCATTTTTATAGTCAAAATTGCTGATGAGCAGAGCCTCACCTAGGACTGCGCTATCCCTCACAAACTGGGTTGATGCATGCAATTGGTGCATGCCTGTTGATGTCTGTCTGTATATCACACAATATAATGTTTGCAGACACGTTTATTATACACCCTGACTTTCCACAGTCTGGTTAATATCTTTAATGAATATGTGTGACATATATAGTTTTGCTGATTGAACATAAAACCACAGTGAAAAGGCACAAGGTGAGGCAGACAGTACTGTGCCGCACTGAAGGGGGCGGATGTTTGCCCAACAGGTGCTCGTTGCTGTTCATCTAAGCACAGGCTCTAGGCGCCAATAAGTAAGCGATATCAGAAAGTCAAGTGCACTGCAGCAGTCCATTTATTTTTATGTTTTGTTCCGACTGACTGCCAAAATGAAAGATTAAGATTTTTAAAACTAAAGGAAAATAAGGAGGACTTTTACAAGAAGGTGATGGAGATTTTCATGGAGAAGGATAGGCGCATGAACTTCATTTACAAATAAAGGTAAGACCATAAACGGTTTTCAATTTTATAAGAAATGGGATCAGACTAAGAAAAAAACAATCCAATATTTAAAAACTAAATTTTGACCTTAAATAAAATATTCTTTTGTTTTTCTTGTTATCCTTTTGTTGAACAGTCTGTATTAAAATTGATTAAAGTATCAGAATTAAAGGCTTTTAAAAACAACTAAATATTTCAATTAAAGTCAAACTTTAAATCCGTTTTTTTTGTACACCACTCAATACTTTCATTTATATTGAATGAGTATGAATTGTGGAATTGCAACGCAAATTTAAAACACGTGGAGGGTGCAGAACAAATGCACTCTCTCCACTGTCTCTTGCCACTATAAATGTAACATTCTTTCTTAGCAAGATATTTACCTTACCTATGTGTGTGTATAGAATTCTGATGAGATATGAAACATAACTAGTAGTCAATGTGCATGCTGCCAATTGAATAGTGAATAAGCTACTCTTTTGGGTTTATATATTTGTAAATCTGACTCTGAAGGAGTCAATGCCTCACCAGTCATGAACCTCACCATACATTAAAAACAACAGCAAACAAACACTACATTACCTCCATATTACATAACAATTCAGCAAACCTAGATTTGTTTAATGAAGGTAGGAGTCGGGCAGCACGGTGGCACAGTGGTAACCCTGCTGCCTCACATTAAGGAGACCTGGGTTCGCTTCCCTGGTACTCCCTGCATGGAGTTTGCATGTTCTCCCCGTGTCTGTGTGGGTTTCCTCCGGGTGCTCCGGTTTCCTCCCACAGTCCAAAGACATGCAGGTTAGGTGCATTGGTGATCCTAAATTGTCCCTATTGTGTGTTTGGTGTGTGCACGTGTGTGTGTGGGTGTGTGTGTGTGTGTGTGTGTGTGTGTGTGTGTGTGTGTGTGCTCTGCTGTGGGCTGGCGCCCTGCCTAGGATTTATTCCTGCCTTGCACCCTGTGTTGGCTGGGATTAGCTCCAGCAGACCCCCGTGACCCTGTGTTAGGATATAGCGGGTTGGATAATGAATGGAGGTAGGAGTTCAATTAAAAGAAGATGTTGGTTGGGACAAAAAGCTGCAACAATAGGGGGACCCCAGGACTGAACTTCAGAACCATTCAGTTAAATATTGAACTGCTTGTTGATTTGCAGCTAGTCAGTTGGAAGCAATTAAAACAGGTGGTGGGAATCTTAATACTACACAAATACATGTATAAATACAACCAGTAATACAGCAGTGTAGAGCTTGCTAAAAAAATTATGGTAAAGCAGAATGGTGTTGGGAATGAGAACAGGTACCTGTGTGTAAAAAGCTATAAAGGAAGTACTGTCATAAAAACAGTCACAAGACATCAGCAGCCCTGGCTGCAAATGGGTAATTTGGTTTGAGTTCTTCACAGGTTTAAGTCCAAAGCAGAACTGATTTGATGGTGAGAATATGGCGGCTTTAAAGGCCAGGACAGGAAGTGACATCGTCTGGACCGGAAGCAGAAGTCATCGTGACCAGGAGTGACACCATCAATAGCGCTGGAACTGGAAATGACGTCGTCGATGCCAAAAATGACATCCTCAATGCTCCACCAGGTACCAGAAGTGACGTCATCGATAGCACCAGTGCCGGAAGTAATGTCATCAATGGCACCAGAACCTAGTGGGATTTCCCATGTATGGTCTGCAGAGGATTCAGAGAGAAAGTCAGTGCAGCTTACCACCCCCTGGTCTGGCATGGTACTACTATTATTCAGATCCTTTAGCTGCCTCCCAATTGCACGTGTGTGACAAGGCCCCCCCCCCAGCGCAGACCCATCAGGTCAGGCGGCTCTGACCGAGAGGTCGTGAACTCGAGAAAGTACATCGACGTTGGCATGGATATAACTCATACGATGAATAAGCAAAAACTTCTACAGTTGAAGGTCAAGAAACCACCTGGTGACCCGCAGATTCAACTCCTTGTGTAGGGCCATCCACTGTAGGGGTGCATAATCCGTAACAAGAGTGAATTCATGGCCCAAGAAGTAGTACCTCAACTGCATATTCGCCCATTTAATCGCAAGGGCTTCCCTTTCCACCGCCACATACCTGGTCTCCCAATCCAACAGTTTCCGGCTCAGGTGTACAATGGGGTGTTCAACACCATTGACACTCAGCACGGCTCCCAGGCCTGTGTCTGAAGCGTCCATCTGAAGAATGAAAGGAAGGAAAGGAATGAAAGTTAGGTGCTTTCAATAATGGTGCTGACGTAAGGGCCTGTTTTAAGTCACCCAATGCAGTGTCTGTCTTATCAGTCCATAAAGCGTTGTTAGGGGCCCTCTTCTTTGTTAAATCACTCAAGGGTGCCACTCTCTCCGAAAACTGAGGTACAAACCGGCGGTAATACCCAGCTAAACCGAGAAATGCTTGGACTTGCCGATGGTTTGCGGATGGGGCCATTTCAATATGGCATCTACCTTCAAACACTGTGGCTTTATGGTACCCCGACCCACCAGGTAGCCTAAATATTTAGCTTTCTTCACCCCAAAAAAAATTTTTTTGGATTGATCCGAAGCCTGACTTCACCCAACGTCCGCAATACCTCTCGGACCTGCCGTATGTGTTCCTTCCATGTGCTGGAATAAATGACTACGTCATCCAAGTAGGCAGCATTATACGCATTATCAGGGTGGAGCACTTTATCCACCAGACGCTGGAAAGTTGCAGGAGCCCCATGTAACCCAAATGGAAGGACACAATACTTCCAGTGTCCACACAGGAGTGCTAAGCAAGGTCTTAACCTTAGCATAGTCCATTAAGAGAACCTGCCAGAACCCCTTTGTCATGTCAAGCGTGGTCAAATAATTTGCCTGTCCAAGCCTCTCCAGGAGGTCGTCCACTCGAGGCATTGGATAAGCATCGATTTGGGAGACTTGATTAAGCCGACGTAAGTCATTGCAAAACTTCCAACTTCCATCAGGCTTACTAACCAAGACTATCGGACTGGACCAGGGACTATGACTTTCCTCTATAACTCCTAGTTCCAGCATGTGCTTAATTTCAAGCTCCACCTCTGCTTTCTTTGCCTCAGGAAGACAATAGGGGCACTCTTGAACTATAACCCCGGTCTCTGTCACAATGCCGTGTGCAATCAGAGAGGTCCTTCCTGGTTTCTCGCTTACTACCTCCGGGATGGACATCACAACTGCTTCAAGCTCCCGTCTCTGTCTAGAATTTAATTCAGAACCAAAGTTAAGGATATTTTTCTGAGCAAAGAATGAGCGGGACTGAATGGAGGAGGGATTGGGATCCCTTTCCTTCCATGGCTTCAGCAAGTTTACATGATATACTCGCTCGCTCAGCCAATGATTGGGTTGTTTCACCAAATAATTGACGAGTCCGTTCTTCTCCTTAACTTGATAGGGGCATTGCCAATGGGCTAGCAATTTAGAATGGGAGGTAGGAACTAAAACCGTGATGCAATCCCTGGATGCAACTCTCGTAGAGTCATACCATGGTCATTATTACGGGCCTGTGCTGCTGGCACCTCTTCCATGTGACTTTTTAATATGGGTCGAATTTTTCCAAATCTGTCACATAACTGCACGATATATTCCAATATATTTGTACAGGGAAGATCCTCTCCTTCCCATCCTTCTTTCAAAATATCCAAAATTCCCTGAGGTTGTAGTCCATATAATAATTCAAAAGGTGAGAACCCTGTAAAGACTTGTGGGACTTCCCAATAGGCAAAGAGAATAAGGGGGAGGAACTGATCCCAGTTCCTCCTGTTGCCGCTGTCCACCTTGCAAAGCATTTGCTTGAGAGTCTGATTAAACTTCTCGACTACTCCATTGGTTTGAGGATGATACACCGCTTTAAGTGCTTTATTTTAAGTAACTTGGCCGTCTCCTTGAACATGTCCGAGGTAAAAGGCGTCTCTTGATCCGTAAGGACTTCCTTAAGGATTAGACTGACGCAAAGACCCCTACAAGTTCCCGTGCAATAGCCTTAGACGTGGCTGAGTACAAAGGAACAGCCTCTGGATATCAGGTAGCATAGTCCATGAGAACTAATATACTGTATATTTATGTCCTTGGGCTGGGGGCTCTAGGGGGTCCTACTATATCAACCCAAATCCTTTCAAAGGGGACATCAATCAAGGGATGGGGAACGAGAGGAGCTTGGTCCCTCTTAGGAATTTGCCACAATTGACACTCTGGACAAGAGATACAAAGACAGCGAACCTCCTCATTAATTCCCGGCCAACAGAATCGGAGCTTAACATGCTCTAACATTTTTTCGGTGCTCAAATGGCCTCCTAGGAGGTGGGCGTGCACCAATTCACAGAGCTGCCGCCAATAGGTTCGTGGGATCAACAACAGCTTCCGCACTTCCCCTTCATGCTCTGCTGCCCGTTACAATAGGTCATTTTCTATCACAATGTGAGGACCCTGTGGCATGAGCTGATGAGTGCGTTGGTCATTGACTAGTACGACTGCATTTTTAGAAAATTTCAGGGAGTTGTCGTTCCACTGCACCCTTTTGAAAGAAGCTGGTGTTTCTTTAAATTGAAATTGAATCTTAGAGAGAGGGTCCGGTCTGACCTCAAGGGGCGAGGTTTCTTCCCAGGTTGTCGAGGCATGGGGTGATGACGTTTCTGTCTGCGAAGGTCCAGGAACCTCCCCATCCACCTCTTGATCTTCCGTATCTGTCTCCGCCGGCTGATTACACAGCGTGGAGACAACTTGAGATGGGTCATTCCTGTCTATAATTAGGCCTAAATAATGTTTGGGAGTAGTCAGTACTATACTGCATTTATTGATAGACCAGTCCCGCCCCAGAGTCACCGAGAAAGGTAGATTTGGGAGGACCGCTATGGGGAATTGTTTTAGCGATCCTCCATGGCTGATGAAACATAGGGCAGTTTTTTATTGTCAGATTTCTCCATGTATACAAGTTAAACTGGTCTATACTTTCACCCATTGTCACGGTAATACATATCGGCAATCAACAATGGAAATGTTGCTGCCAGAATCAAAGAGTGCTTCAACTTTAAATCCATTAACAATCACTACTCCCATATGTGATATCGTCAGGTGGTTTGTAAGTGCACATAACCCTCCCTTCTCTCTTCCCATGCATTCCTCCTCATTCCCAAATAAGTTGTGTGCCCACGGGTCTCGGGACTTCGGAACAGGCTCCGGCTTGTAAGGAAGAGGCAGATTTTGAGGGACGTATTGGCTCCAGCAAACCCCCATGACCCTGTATTAGGATATAGCGGGTTGGATAATGACTGACTGACTAATCCCCATAGTGTCCGCTAAAGGACCTTTCTGCTCGCCCAGATTGCGAGGCCATCCTAGATGTTTCAATGAGCTTGATGAGCTCATCAATGTTTTTAACTTTCCCCAGACCGGCTGAGTGAAGTGTTCAGGAAGGGTCTGTATTAACGGAAAGCAGGCTATCTGCTGTACTATCTGGATTGTGCTGGCTTCAAATGGCCTTAGCCATAGCACCACCTTCCTCCAGAGAGCAAAGGGTTGCTCCTGGGTCGGCCGCTGTGGGTCGAATATCCAGTTTTTTATTTTCTCCACCTGCTGGTCTGGGGATGTCCCACATTTAGCTAGGGTCTTGACCCTAGTGGGGGGCACAGCTCTCTCCACTGAGAGCGCATAATAAGCCTCCTTCGCTTCCCCCACAGGGACCAGCCCACTCCTGTGTGTCTCTCCCATACTCTCCCCTTGTTTCTTTGATAGCCCAGATAAGTATATTGGGAGCGGAGCCTGCACCGGGTCTTTCCAGACCATGGGACAAACCCCCCACTCGGAAATTCGGCCCTGGTGCTCTCCCACCTTGTTCCTTCTGAGCTTCTTGCATCCTGCCAACTACACCACTGTCACAAAAACAGTCACAAAACATCAAAAAAAGGTAGTGATGGGAGGGGACGCTGGCGCACACATACTGTTGCCACTCCTCCCTGCTAACAACACTTTTTGCATAACTCGCTTTAATTCTACACTTTCTTACTCTTGTTTTATTTC
This sequence comes from Erpetoichthys calabaricus, assembly GCF_900747795.2. NCBI lineage: Eukaryota > Metazoa > Chordata > Cladistia > Polypteriformes > Polypteridae > Erpetoichthys > Erpetoichthys calabaricus. Next base: position 134,705,618 of record NC_041400.2, on the reverse strand, counting down.
CTTTATTGTACGTATAGTTCATAGATGCAGCTGATTCGAATTGTATAGATTTGGTTAATATTTGAAGATTTTATGGACTCTACTTTGACTGGGAATAACTGAACCTGTGGATCACGGGACTAGACCTATGAACATTTCTTTGTACCTGGCGATCTAGGACCTCGGGATAATTTGTCTCCTTGATTATATTTGCTATTCTGGTGTGCTTCTGATTCATTTTACAGTACTGTTCGACTAAGAACAGATCTGATGTTCATACCCACCTGGCTGGTGGCTCCGGGGTGATCACGTCTGTAATACCCAGTGTTATTGTTTATGGCTGTATGCTGGAACTTCCAAATCCTGCTACCTCCTCCTGCTATGCTTTCTGCTGCTTTGCTATTGCCGCTCGCCTACGCTACTACACCCGCCTGTCCTACCGGCTCTGCTGTGCTGTGCTGCTTCTCCACTGCTATCAGATAAGTATTACTCACTATCATGCTAAAATACTCTCATGACAAACTCCTTCTTATTAAACAGTTTGTCCAGAGCAAATTATCTGACTGGAACATCCTAAAAGACCCCGAGGTTTTGCGGCGCCCGAAATATGTACATCGTGGGTCAGGTCGCCGCCACCGCCGGGTTGCAAATGGAAAGACCACTGCCGGCATTTGCTCAGGAATACTCCGTCCTTCTCATGGCCCTGGAAATAGAAGTGTCAGTGTGCCGAATTTACATTATGTGAAAATAAACTGATCACGGCTCTGTGCAAAAAGAAGCCTCAATAACTAATATTGCACTGTTTAATTCGAGATCTCTTAATGGCAAAGCATTGGTGCTGTCAGAATTCATCACTGACACCAAACTTCATATACTGTGTCTAACGGAGACTTGGCAAAAACCGAACGAATTAATGTCTCTTACGGAGGCGACTCCACCTGGATTCACTTTCCACACAGAGCCCCGCAGCTCAAGACAAGGAGGTGGACTTGCAGTAATTGTCAGAGTAGACTTAAACATCAAACGAATCCCAGTTGATTGTCTTTTGAGTGCCTGGCTCTTAAACTAATAACGGAACCAAGTCCCGTCTCACTCATTGTTCTTTATCATCCTCCAAAATAAAATGCATCCTTCTTATCCGATCTGATTGAACTTTTAACCCACCTAAGCTCTTACTCTCAGAGAATTATCCTTCTCGGTGATTTCAACATCCGTATTGACATTACTACATCTAAACTGAGAAATGAATTCCTATCCTTATTGGACTGTTTTGACTTGACACAACATGCTGATTTTCCTACCCACTCTGGTGGTCATATATTGGATCTAATCTGTACTTCTGGACTATCTGTTGCCAAAATTTACAGCACTGATTACATCCCCAGCACACTACTTAAATCCTGCTTTCATGCCATAATCCCGACTGCTACAACAATAATAAACTCATCCCTTGACACAGGCTCTGTGTCAATCACTTTTAAAATCGCTTCTGTAACCCCAATGTTAAAAAAGTCTGATCTTGATGCTGACAATCTTAACAACTTTCTGCCTATTTCCCACTTACCTTTTCTGTCAAAAGTTCTTGAGCGTGTTGTAGCCTCCCAACTCACCAATTACCTAACCTCTAATAATTTGATGGAACCCTTTCAGTCTGGTTTCAGGGTGCAGTACAGCTGTGAAACTGCTCTGCTACGGGTAACCAATGATTTGCTTATGGCAGCAGACTCTGGACAAACCAGCATATTAATTCTATTAGACCTCAGTGCAGCATTTGACACTGTGAGACATGACATTGTACTGTCCAGAATGGAGAACATGCTGGGTATCTCTGGCACTGCCCTCCAGTGGTTCAAGTCCTATCTGACTGATAGGCAAGAGTTTGTTAGTCTTGGCAACAGCAGATCCAGCTCAGCGCCAGTCACACAAGGAGTTCCTCAGGTCTCTGTCCTCGGCCCTCTTCTCTTCTGTATTTATATGCTTCTCCTTGGCCATATTATTCATAGCTATGGACTGGGTTATCATTTTTATGCAGGCGATACTCAACTTTATTTCAATGTTAAAAGTAGAACTTCATCAGAGCTTTCTCAGCTCACAACCTGCCTCAGTGAAATTAATACCTGGATGGAGCAGAACTCTTTAAAATTAAATTGCAACAAAACTGACCTCCTGCAAATTGGGACTAAAGTGCAACTTAATAAAATGAGCTCCTTCCCAGTCCATCTTGGCGGTGATTTCATCAGACCTGCCTCTACTGCAAAGAATCTTGGTGTCATTTTTGATTCCTCCCTTTCTTATTCCGCCCACATAAACCACATTAAGAAACTTTCTTACTTTCACCCCCATAACATATCCCATGTTCACTCCTTCCTCTCCTTTTCTAATGCTGAGAAACTTGTCCATGTTTTTAACACATCGATTATTGTAACTCGCTGCTGACAGGTGCCCCTTCTAATCTTATATCACACCTCCAGCTTATTCAAAACTCGGCTGCAAGAGTCCTTACTCAAACCAGCAACAGTGAGCACATCACACCCATCCTGCTCCGCCTTCACTGGCTCCCTGTGTCTTACAGAATTGAATATAAAATCCTATTAATAATGTACAAAGCCTTAAACGACCTTGCTCCAAACTACATCAGTGACCTTCTCCATCACTATGTGCCTGTCCACCCACTAAGGTCCTCTGACTCTGGCAATCTTGTTGTGCTGCACACTAATCTACACTCCATGGGTTACAGGGCCTTCAGCTGTATAGCACCCAGACTCTGGAATGACCTACCGAAATTAATGAGGTCAGCTGACTCCATGAATTCTTTTAAAAAACAACTCAAAACTCATCTGTTCAGGAAGGCTTTTAGCTCTACCTGACTTTATTACCCTTCTCTCAGTTTACCTTTATGTCAAGATGCTCATGTAACCTATGTGTGTGTGCTAGACCAGGGGTGGGCAGATTCAGTCCTGGAGGGCCGCAGTGGCTACAGCTTTTTGCTCCAACCCAGTTGCTTAATAAGAAGCCCTTATTGCTAAAGTAACACTTCAGCTTCACTTTAGTTGTCTCGTTCGTTGAGATTTTGAACCCTTATTGCTTATTTTAGTCTTAAACAGCTGTATTCTTGTTTTTTAATTGCTCCTAATTAGCAATACCATGCAAATGACAAAAGAGACCAGCATTTCTCCATTTAGCTTGTGTTCATTTACACCTGTGTGTATTTATCACACACTATTTGGTTTAATTAAATACTTGGAAGGAAAGTGAAGAGAAAAAAGTGAAGCACTGAGAATTACTCATCTGTTTTAGACTTCAAATCATTTGGATGATATCCTTAGAAAGGAAAATAAATCTAGGATATGAGAATGACCTGACATGGCAGAGTTAAAGCACTAGCAAGCCATGCAATTAAATAATTGACAAGGATTGGTTTTTAATTAAGCAACTGGGTTGGAACAAAAACTTGCAACCACTGCGGCCCTCCAGGACTGAATCTGCCCACCCCTGTGCTAGACCATCAATTATGCTGTCTGTTAGGCTTTTTTTCTCTGAATTTACTGTCTTAATCATCTTTATTTATTTATCTGGTTTGTACAATGCTATATACTGTATACCCTGCCGTTCTATCTTAAACTCTGTGAAGTGCCTTGAGCATGGGAAAGGCGCTATATAAATAAAATGTATTATTGTTATTATTATCATTAAAAAGGTTTGGGGCAGCCACCTGTGCATTATGGACCGGCTGCAAATGGGTAATTTGGTTTGAGTTATTCACTGGTTTGAGTCCAAAACAGAACTGATTTGAGAGTAAGAATATGGCAGCTTTAAAGGCCTGGACAGGAAGTGACGTCATTGGGACTCGAACTGGAAGTGATGTCGTCGGAACTGGAAGTGACATCTTCAATGGCACTGGTACTGAAAGTGATGTCATCAATGGCAGAACCTAGCAGGATTTCTCGTGGATGGTCTGCAGAGGATTGAGAGAAAAAGTCAGTGCAGCGTGCCACCCCCTGGTCTGCCGTGGTACTACTATTATTCAGGCCCTTTAGCTGCCTCCCAATCGCATGTGTGTGACAGTATATATACTCTTAATTTTGTTCATCAATAAACATCTATAGTTTTCTTATTCATTAATCCTGTTGGATCATTATACATTTTTTCTGCATGTCCAAACATGGCAATTTTTAAAAAATAACTACAATTACCATTGACAAGTAAGTGAAATGGTATGCTTTATGGTGGTAGTGTTAGACTTCTTCCTCATGGACATAAGTTAAGTTCATAGTACAAGTGTTAAGCAGCAGACCAGTTGTAATAAATAAATACAGCACCTATATAATGGAATGATATACTGTATCTATGCAATTTAGAACTCACTATGCTATGATATGATGTCTGGCATGCTGACCACATTTTGACAGCCACTGATATAAGTTTCCTATTGGATTTGCTAATGTAACATGATAGATAGATAGATAGATAGATAGATAGATAGATAGATAGATAGATAGATAGATAGATAGATAGATAGATAGATAGATAGATAGATAGATAGATAGATAGATAGATAGATAGATAGATAGATAGATAGATAGATAGATACTTTATTAATCCCAAGGGGAAATTCACATACTCCAGCCACAGCATATTGATAAAAAACAATATTAAATTAAAGAGTGATAAAAAATACAGGTATAACAGACAATAACTTTGTATAATGTTAACGTTTACCCCCCAAGTGGAATCGAAGAGTTGCATAGTTTGGGGGAGGAACGATCTTTTCAGTCTGTCAGTGGAGCAATACAGTGACAGCAGTCTGTCACTGAAGCTGCTCCTCTGTCTGGAGATGATACTGTTCAGTGGATGCAGTGGATTCTCCATGATTTACAGGAGCCTGCTCAGCGCCCGTCGCTCTGCCATGGATGTCAAACTGTCCAACTCCGTGCCTACAATAGAGCCTGCCTTCCTCACCAGTTTGTCCAGGCGTGAGGCATCCCCCTATCTTTATGCTGCCTCCCCAGCACACCACCACGTAGAAGAGGGCACTCGCCACAACCGTCCGATAGAACATCTGCAGCATCTTATTGTAGATGTTGAAAGATGCCAGTCTTCTAAGGAAGTACAGTTGGCTCTGTCCTCTCTTGCACAGAGCATCAGTATTGGCAGTCCAGTCCAATTTATCATCCAGCTGTACTCCCAGTTATTTACAGTATAGGTCTGCACCCTCTGCACACACTCACCTCGGATAATCACGGGGTCCGTGAGGGGCCTGGTCCTCCTGAAATCCAGCACCAGCTCCTTGGTTTTGCTGGTGTTCAGTTGTAGGTGGTTTGAGTTGCACCATTTAACAAAGTCCTGGATTAGATTTCTATACTCCTCCTGCCCACTCCTGATGCAGCCCACGATAGCAGTGTCGTCAGCAAACTTTTGCACGTGGCAGGACTCCGAGTTGCATTGGAAGTCCGATGTATATAGGCTGAACAGGACCGGAGAAAGTACAGTCCCCTGTGGCGCTCCTGTATTGCTGACCACAATGTCAGAACAGCAGTTCCCGAGATGCACATATTAAGGTCTGTCTGTAAGACAGTCCACGATCCATGCCACCAGGTATGAATCTACTCCCATCTCTGCCAGCTTGTCCCTAAGGAGGAGAAATTGGATGGTGTTGAAGGCACTAGAGAAGTCCAGAAACATAATTCTTACAGCACCACTGCCTCTGTCCAAGTGGGAGAGGGATTGGTGTAGCATATAGATGATGGCATCCTCTGCTCCCACCTTCTCCTGATATGCGAACTGAAGAGGGTCGAGGGCGTGGCAGACCTGTGGCCTCAGGTGGTGAAGCAGCAGCCGCTCCATGGTCTTCATCACATGTGACGTCAGAATGACAGGCCGGAAGTCATTCAACTCAGTAGGACGTGATACCTTTGGGACTGGGGTGATGCAAGATGTTTTCCAAAGCCTCGGGGCTCTCCCCTGTTCAAGGCTCAGGTTGAAGATGCGCTGTAGAGGACTCCCCAGCTCCAACGCACAGGCCTTCAGCAGTTGTGGCGATACTCCATCTGGAAATAGTTAACATTAGTCAGCCTATTAGTTACCTAAATTAACCTATTTTTAAACCATCAGAGAGACTAGTGATCACTCCATGTACACAGACATGTGCTGCTTGGTGAGTTGGTGATGGAAAGGCATATATTTTGTTTATGTTTTCAATGACCTTCACAAAATCACCAACAACACTGGTACTACTATAAAGGGGATTCAGCAAGCTTTGTGATACATTCATAGTAATTTATTAGCATGCATTTCTAACCCAAAGTAACTTCCATGCTTCAGTGATGGGTGAGGGAAAAGAAAGGTTTAACATTAGATGGAATGGGAGTTTCAAACACTAGTTTTAGTCTAATAGTGAAAATAATATAAGTGAAATTACTATTAATATTACACATAATTTTGCAAGTACAGTAATCCCTCCTCCATCGCGGGGGTTGCGTTCCAGAGCCACCCGCGAAATAGGAAAATCCGCGAAGTAGAAACCATATGTTTATATGGTTATTTTTAGAATGTCATGCTTGGGTCACAGATTTGCGCAGAAACACAGGAGGTTGTAGAGAGACAGGAACGTTATTCAAACACTGCAAACAAACATTTGTCTCTTTTTCAAAAGTTTAAACTGTGCTCCATGACAAGACAGAGATGACAGTTCTGTCTCACAATTAAAAGAATGCAAACATATCTTCCTTTTCAAAGGAGTGCAAAGCAAGCAGTCAAAAAAAAAATCAATAGGGCTTTTTGGCTTTTAAGTATGCGAAGCACCGCCGGTACAAAGCTGTTGAAGGCGGCAGCTCGCACCCCCTCTGTCAGGAGCAGGAAGAGAGAGGAAGAGAGAGAGAGAGAGAGAGAGAGAGAGAGATAGAGAGACAGATAAAAAAAATCAATACGTGCCCTTTGAGCTTTTAAGTATGCGAAGCTCCGTGCAGCATGTCCTTTCAGGAAGCAGCTGCACACAGCCCCCCCTGCTCACACCCCCCTACGTCAGCGCAAGAGAGAGAGAGAGAGAGAGGAAGAGAGAAAGTAAGCTGGATAGCTTCTCAGCCATCTGCCAATGAAATCAACTGGGCAAACCAACTGAGGAAGCATGTACCAGAAATTAAAAGACCTATTGTCCGCAGAAACCCGCGAAGCAGCGAAAAATCCGCGATATATATTTAAATATGCTTACATATAAAATCCGCGATGGAGTGAAGCCGCGAAAGGCGAAGCGCGATATAGCGAGGGATCACTGTATTCTTTCTCCCATCCTTGTATTTTATAGGGAAAATTGTTTAATTTGGGAGATTTTTGCCCTTTGCCTTTAATTACTTCTGATTCTTTTGAAATTTAATTATTTCTAATGTAATACCAAGTAAAATTTATTTTATGCTGTAAATTAAATTACATAAAAATAAATTAATATTTTAGAAGTGACAAAAGTTTCACCGGGACCAGGGGAAGAAGCTATAAATCAGAGTCAGAGACAAAGAGAAGTTCTTAATCTGGTAGGATTAAAGAAAAGTAAGAAGCCAACCTCAAGGTGCAAAAAATGAAAGTCCTAGCTCCTGTTACCATTTTTTTAACTAGGTAAATGCACCAAGGTTTTAGAACAAACCAAAAAATATGGACACTAAAAATAGCATGCTGTCATCTTAAGTACGTGGTTTGATAATGCCAACGACCACATGGTACAAAATTATAATGCCCACACACAAATGGAAAAAAAATAACGGACTGATAACATTATAAATTGCACCAAAAACAATAACTTATTAAAGAATATCCCCTAAATCATAGTAGTAGCAAAAGTTTTTTTCCTCTATATCAGTGTTTCCCGAACTCGGTCCACGGGACCCAATATGACTGCAGGTTTTTGTTCCAACCAGATTCACAATCAGTGCCATAATAATCGATAACAACTGATCTCATTTAATTAGCTGGTCTTTTTTACTCTTCTTTTATTCTGCATTCAGAAAAACACAACAGTATGTTTTTTACATTTATAAGACATTTAGAAATATTTCTATTTATTTCTAAAGCTATAACTGCTTAACTCTCTTTTCTTGTTTTCATATTATTGTCCCCTTTTCCTATGAAGTTCCCTTCTTTTATCCCTAATAGTAACAATTGACAAGTATAGCAGACACCCAGGATGATGAAAGCTGCAATGACTTCAGTGTCAGACCCGCTAATTAGTAAATAATCAACAACACCTGGAAAAGCAGAATGAAAATTAGGTTGAAATACTGTTAACAACTTAAAATATATATATATATATGTATATATATATATATATATATATATATATATATATATATATATATATATATATATATATATATATATATATATATATATATATTTGCAGCTGGAGATCCACAAAGGGAGAAAAAATGAATCACGTACCATAAAGTAGTTTTCATTCCTGAGCTTTCAACCCCTACCAGGGGTCTTCATCAGAGGATAATGCTTAGACTTACAAGAATTAAAGGCAATATATAGTAACACATTAAGTTGGGGGGGCTGACAAAGTCAGTATGATCAAGGGGGGGGGGGGGGTTGTATAGTTTATTTATCATGTACATGTTCTTCTTAAGTTAGCATATCCTGGATTTGTGTCCAAGTGTCTGTTGATGGCGTTTTCATTTGATAGCCAAGACTCGGCCAACTCTCTGGCAGTTTTAGTACTGGCCTTAAATTTTACTTTTACATTGTCCCAGTTGAATGTATGTCCTGTTGATTTAGTATGTGTATAGATCAATGACAATGAGTCCTTTCTTCTGACGGCGTTGCGATGTTCCTGTACACGTGTTGAGATTCTTTTTGAAGTTTGTCCTATGTATACCGCTGAGCAAGAATTGCATGGGATACTATAAACTGCGTTTCGTGTTTCTGCTGTCGATTTCTTGTTTTTGGCATTAAAAAGGACTGTGCGCAGATTGTTCGTGGGTTTGTGTGCTATTCTGACGCCCCACTTGTAACAATTACAATTACAATTGTGTAAAAGTTGAAAGTGTAAAAGGGGTTGAAAGCTACGTGATTCATTTTTTCTCCCTTTGTGGATCTCCAGCTGCAAATATGCAAACCGTATCACAGACCTTCTCTTCCATTCATATATATATTCTCCATATAACTGCTTAGTACATTTTAATAAAAATCTACCAAACTTAGTTTTAGTAATTTCTACATTGATAATGACTCACTTAGTTAGCCCAGGAGTCCAATGAAAAACAGAAGTTGGTTGGAACAAAAACCTGCAGCCACAGTGGGTCCCAAGGACTGAGTTTGGGAACCACTGCTCTATATTATTCTAAAAATGTTATCCCCCTACATCCCTAAATAACTGATTAAGTCAAAGACCAGTGAATGGAAGGACCACAGTCTCATCATTGAAAAGAGACTTCCATTGCAGTTTTCACCTGAGGTGAGACTGAGGTGAATTTGTAATGTTCCGTCACATTCTTTTTTTATCTTGCAATAAAGCAGAATTACCTTCATCCATTATTGTTTTAAATGTTTTAAACATTCTGTGGAAAATTGTAGTTTGAGAGCTATAAGGCTTGCTTAGCTATTGCAATAATTAAAATAACAAATGACACTGAAAGAGAGCAGAATAACAGATTTTATGTCCTCGGACAGTAAACGCTGCAGGCACAAGATAAAATAGGAAATGATATACTGTACATTGGCATATGAAAGATATTTTGCTTAGTATACCTGTGCTTGTGGTCTAGTGAAAAAGTATTGGACTATAAATCACTAGGTTGTTAGATAAGTCACTTCCACACACTCACGTTGTGACTGTGAGTAAGTCATCTCACCTGCTATTGCTCCCATTTTAAAAAAGGCAAATAATTTTTAAAATTCAGATTGGAGAGAATATGTAAAGGAAGCACCAACTGTGTCACAGTATTTTAAAGAAGACTGTACATATTTCATAGTAGAGTGAAAACTATAGAAATATATATACTTTCTTAATTATTATTTGACTGTATACTTGAAGGGTACAGTGAAAACAGCAAGTACTATAGACTTTTTTGTTAATTTTGTTGTTGTATAAATACTAATGCAGTGACATGGTAGCACAGCGGTTTGCCCAATTGTTGTCAATGTGAAATGTACTGTATATGTTCTACCTGTGTATTCCTAGATTATTCTTTGGATACTCTAGTTTTCCAGAAAGACATGTGCTAGGTTAATTGGTGACTTGATTTTGGACCCAGTGAAAATGAAGTTGTGTTCAAAAGTGGGTAATGCTATCAATATGCACACTGGCCAGGGTTATTTCATTCCTTATGCACAGTGTTGCCAGAATTGGCTTAACCCATATCACAATGAACTGGATTAAGCATGTTTATGAATATTGAAAATACAAATAATTCAGTTTTTGTAAGTTAGAAAACAGTAAACTTGTTTAAACAGTAAATTATACAGTGTTGTACGACATCATATCTACTTTCTGAAATCAGGGCTCAACTATCTTGAGCGTAAGGACAAAATTAGTTAAAGTGTAAAGTCTGAAAGTATAGTTTAAAGTGCAAATCAAGCTTTAAACAACAAGAAAGTATGATCTACAGTACCGTCCTTAGATAAGCAAGATACCCATTTCACTGAGCTTTCTTTAAAGCTCCTTTGAGTTTTTGTAGGCTTCTCTGCAACCATAATAACTGGCAGTGATTATTGGCATCTTTTGAAGTTTGCCTAATTCAGTACACTTTTACTCTTTCCAACAAATTGATCTGTGGTGGCCATTCAAGTAACAATCACATTGCACTAATTAATTTGGAATTGAAACAACCTCCTCTCATGTATACTGTACCCTATATCAGGCATACATTTCAAAAAGCAACTTGCTCCTCTCTTTGTATTCTCTTGAATTTGTCATGCCATGAATAGGGATACAAGTGTATAACAACTCCTATGCATTCTGCAGTGATTATAAACTAGATGGCAGTGATTCTCTCCTCTAAATAACTCATTCCAGATTTACTCACCATGCAATTAACTTATGATATGTCGAAAACTGTTGCTTGCGTTTTGCTCATCGCTACCAAGACTCTGGCCCCCGCATGTTTGACTTGGAATAACCGTATTTGAAGAATGGTATGTCCTGAAATGTTCAGGGGCAACTGGGCGACAGACAACTCGGCGAAAAGACAACTCGACGACATCCTTTACCAGTTAGGTAATAGTTAGGTTCAAAGAGATTTTTTAATGATATTTAAATGACAACATAGGGCACCAGAAAATCCACAAAATCACCTGCTTTATGAGAGTCCCAATACGTTGAGAGTAAAGATATTCCTTAAGCTGTACTCACAGGTCACCTTTTCTATTCTAAATATCATTATCATACGATTATAATCAATACAATTTATATAAAGGATTAGCAATTTGGGTTGTAAAAGATAATGTAAGATGAAGTTTGTTCCATTTGCAGAATAAAGTTTGTTCGTCAATTATATAAATTTATTTTCAACATTTTAAATCACGTTGTCATTTAAATATAATTAAAAATTCTCTTTGAACCTAACTATTACCTATCTGGTAAAGGATGTCGCTGAGTTGTGTTTCGCCAAGTTGTTTCTTTGACAAATTGTCTTTTGCCGACTTGTCTTTTCGCCAAGTTGACTGTCGCCCAGTTGCCACCGAACCGTTATGAAAGTATTCTTGACACTTCTGTGTGTACTGTAGGCAACTAGACAATAATAAATGAAAAAATCACACATATGATTGCTTAAATTCTTTCACTATATGGAAGCTTATTTTATTATTTCACAAAGATATTGCTTGCTGCTGGTGAAAGAGTATGTTGAGTATGAGCATAACATGTAAACAAGTGGCAAGAACTGAACAGAAATTATAGGCATCCATCCACCCATTCATTTTCTTAACCCGCTAATCCAGGGCAGGTCATGGGGCAACTGGAACCTATCCCAACAAGGACGGGACACAAGACAGGAACAATCCCTGGACAGTCCATTGCAAAGCAAACACACACACACACACATACTAGGACAATTTAGCAATGCTAATGTAAATTTAATCAGGTTGAAGCTCAGAGTACAACTGTTTTAGCATAGACAGAGTAGTAGCACAGAGCTATCATTGCTGCCTCACAGCACAAGGTTCTACAAGGAGTGTGCATGTTCTCCCCATGTATACAATCAGTGAGTTTAGTCACTCAAAAACAGTTTTTTATTACCATATCCTCATGCATTAAAAATTCTGTAATTGGTTTGTGGCACTTCTATCTGCTCTATCACATACGCTATTATAATTTTCTGAGTATTTTTTCTAATCATGTGTGCACACAACATGCCACAAAAAGTGTGATGTGCAGGCGACTTGGTTCTTTCAAAAATGTAAGGCTTTTTACTAAAATGCAATGCAGTGTAATCTATTCAGTTCAGATTTACTATTTGTAGAATTAAACTTATATGTGTTCTTTTCACTACGATGCCACTTGATATGAAATAACAACCATAGAATGTAATAGTTCCTGTACAACAGGAACCCTTTTTAGGATCAGACTCAGATTGAAGATAACACCGGAAAACTACACACAGCTGCCCTCTTTCAGTACCTTAGGATTAACACCATCAGGTCCAGCAGCTTTGCAGTGCCTGAGTTTCCATAGCACTTTTTTCTCCTGGTCCCCTGTGAATTTTTGTCCTAGGTAGCTGGGAAGATGGCATAATGATGAGTGCAAATTGATGTACTGTAGCTGGTACATGAAGACAGAGACACCGGTATTTGGTATGCAGAGGGGTAGGGAAGGTGTGTGGACAATGGTTAGGTTTAGGTTTAGGTTTAGGTTCAGGTTTATGTTTATTTGTCATATATAGGTTAACACAGGGTCAACATACAATGAAATGTGTATGCCGAGAAAAACAAGTCACTCAGCCTAGATCCAATAAAGCTAAAAAAATAATTTAAAAAAAATTACAGGTTAAAAATAGACAAGCCATATAAAATAAAATGTGTACATTTTAAAAGAGCAATCAATGTTACATGGTCTTTCTGAATAATACTGACTAGAGTGGAGGGTGGAGTTCTCAAGGGGAGCTGAAACCCACAGATTGCCCAGGGAACTGGGTGGGTAACCTCTGAACAGGAAGACCAAAGTCAAATCTGCTAAACAATTGGTTTAACTCATGATCCCTCTCTGTACTTCTCATATTTGATTTGCATTTGAACTGTTTACATTACTCCATATGTTGCTTCAGCTTGGCCTCTATTTCCCTTGTGTAGTCCTCTTTAGCCTCCTTAATCATTACCTTGAGCTCTCTCTGCACCCTCTTCATCCAACCATCCCTAAAACACTGTCTTTTTTGGTTAAAAAAAGCCTTTGGTTCACTGTTGGGAAACCATCAAACAGTCCTTGGTGGAATAAGTGTATCTGTATCCACACAAAAACTAATGTACTGAGTAATGAAGTCATTAAGTTCATCAATATCCTCACCATGCTTCTCATAGAACTCCTCTTAAGTCTGCAACTTTGAAGCAGTTCTTCAGGTTGTCCATTGCCTCAGCTGAACACTTCCTCACTGTCCTGGTGATAACAGGAGGCTGCAGAACAAAAGGCTTACACTTGGACTTAAGGTGAACCATGTTGTGATCTAGACTCCCAGGTGGGGGAAGAGCTGTAGAGCTGTATTTGTCCTTGACATTTACATACAAATGGTGGAGTGTTCTGTTATCTTGTGTACTGCATTAGACAAACTAATCAAAAGTGGATAAGGCTGCTGAGAGAGATGCCTGATTAAAGTCTCCAGAGATTACAATGAAAGCACTGAGGTGCTGTGTCTGAAATTTAGCAACGGTGTTGTGTATGATGTCATACAATACATCTGGAACTAGTAGGGAAAATGTAAACTGCAACTAGAATGTTGTGGGAAAACTCTAACAGCAGATAATATGGGCATATACTGATTGCAAGCAGCTCAATGTTCTAACTGCACATTCTCTCTTTAATATGTCCAGGAATACACCATATGTTGTTTACAAGCACATATAAAGCCCTCCACCTTTACTATTACTGCACTTTGATGCATTCAGTCTGCTCGTAGCATGCTTAAAGTCAAAATGCATATCCAGAACATGCTTGTGCAGCCATGTCTCAGTAATGCGCATAAAGCTACACTTACAATATTCTATCTGCAATCTCAACAGCACAGTTAATTCTTCCCTTTTATTCACCATAGATCTTAAATTTTCATTATTGTTTCAGTTATGTGTTTATTTAATATGTAATTCTGTAAATTACTTATCAGAGAGCTTTTTAACTTTTCAGATTAATGTAGGAAACCATTTATTTTTTTGTCAATAAATGTTTTCTCTTATTTTTAATAACACTATTTTAAACCAGACACTTAAAAATGAACTTATATATGTGGATAGACACAACTTAAGCCAATATAACATTACCCAACCTCTAGTCATGGTTTGGGGTATGTTAATTTGCTAACCACTGTTTTACATGATTTAAAATCACTGACCATTTTACATTTATTGGCTGGGTGCTGAGTAGTGATAAGCGAACCCTGCGGAGTTAACTTCTTCGTGAGTTCTCATATGGGATTTTATCAAAAGCAATCTGAAAATAAAGATTATTATAACATGTAACTCTGTGATTGAATGTTTTAGAGTTCCAGCATATTAGTGAAACACAGTTTCTCCTATCTAAATGCAAGCTAACTGCTCACTAATAAAGCTGTTCTTGCCATGTGTTGGGATGCTCAGTCATTTCCATAATAATTGCTTCCATTACTTTACAACATGATGTATGTTACACTTAATGGCCTATAAATACTTTGTTCAGTTTGAATTCCTTTTTTATATAATGAGATAACATTTGTTAGTTTCTAAACTTTAGAAAGTTATCCAGTGTGCATTGACTTCTGAAAAATACGTGTTCAAAATTTATATAAAGTATGTACTCACTAACCTCCTTAAGCTCTCAACAATTGTTTTGTTTTAATCCAAACAGCACTTCTCTCTCTACAGTTTCCAAATATCTCTATGTACTTTCTTCATAGTCTCTATGACCACTGGATTATGGCCTTTTTTACATGTGAAAACTTATGAAAATCTTAATATCTTTTTCAACAGTTGTTCCCATGCTCTCATAAGCCCTACAGTTATCACTGGAGTTACAACAGTGGTCTTGCATGCCTTATTCTAGCTCCTGTGACATTTTCTTTAAATTCTTATTGTTTTTACATTTTAAAATTAAAGATGGATGAGAACCATGCTGAGAGCTTAATTTTTTGTTGTTTCTTATGCTTACTGTACATGTAATTTAATGTCCCCTATTTGTAACTCACATAGTGCAATATATTTAAGCTAAGTGCTAGCGATAGTGTATCCACTAAAACAAAATACTTACTAGGTGATTCCTTTTAAATTCATCATTAGAAACTAAATCCTGGGAGATGTTTCATTGAAATTCTTTATAATGATAGCTATTAGTGGTTAGTGATTTGTCTCCACAATGAATGCCAACAACTCAGACATATAGTTATGAAATTTCTTACATCTATTGTATTAACCTAGTCATTCTTTTTCAATTTGTTCTTAACTGCATTCAGATGGTAGCATAGTTCTTGAAATATATGGTGCTGGTGTCCAATTTGCAATTTAGTTTGAATAACTATGGATCTTAAACAATCTTTAGGTGTATCTTTGATATTTTTGTTTGCTTTGATGGAGTCAGCACTGGTTCTGTGGTTAAAGTGGTGTCAAGGTCTCTTCATACTTGGTATCCATAGTGTAAGACATCTTGAGACATAACAATTTTGAAGACAAGTTTGGTAAAAAATGTTATCATGAAATGAATCATTCCCAGTATACACAACCTTTACTTCAGTTAGTCAGGACATGTCTAGAAATACGCTTTTGTTTTGTATTAATGTATTTTCCTTCATTACTTTCTTGAACACGTATGCATATTAGATTCTCTTTCATTCCATTGTCCAATTTCAGAAAATTATTGTGTCATTTATTTGAAACGGTACTATCCACTTTTGTAATTCACTTTTTCCATTGCTTCGGGTACATGTTTTTGTTGGAATTTGTCATATAATATGCCTTCAAAAATGTTCAGACTACATCAGTATTTTTAACAGCAGTGACATTTTGTACAACTTTTAGTAGTCCTTTGAAAAAACATAGTTTGGTAAAGTGAGTTTTGCTTTGTACTTGGAAATTGTCATTACTGATCTTGTTATTCACATTATTTAAGTTTTAAATTGTTGCTTTAATCATGCTTTTTAGTTTTAGCAAACACTTTTCTCTTTGACGTTTTTGATAAGATAGCCACACTATCATATTTACATCTTTGTTAAACATTCATACATGTTGCTGAACATGTTCACTTGTCTAAAAAAAATTTAACACCTGAGGTTTCTTGAAGTAGCTATTCTCTGATTTTTTTAATTGCATACAGTACACACACTGTATGTTCAAAATCAGTTGGTTTCTCCCCATTCCATGTTAACATCCATCCATCCATCCATCCATTGTCTCCCGCTTATCCGAGGTCGGGTCGCGGGGGCAGCAGCTTGAGCAGAGATGCCCAGACTTCCCTCTCCCCGGCCACTTCTTCTAGCTCTTCCGGGAGAATCCCAAGGCGTTCCCAGGCTAGTCGAGAGACATAGTCCCTCCAACGTGTCCTGGGTCTTCCTCGGGGCCTCCTCCCGGTTAGACGTGCCCAGAACACCTCACCAGGGAGGCGTCCAGGAGGCATCCTGATCAGATGCCCGAGCCACCTCATCTGACTCCTCTCAATGCGGAGGAGCAGTGGCTCTACTCTGAGCCCCTCCCGGATGACTGAGCTTCTCACCCTATCTTTAAGGGAAAGCCCAGACACCCTGAGGAGGAAACTCATTTCAGCCGCTTGTATTCGCGATCTCGTTCTTTCGGTCACTGCCCATAGTTCATGACCATAGGTGAGGGTAGGAACATAGATCGACTGGTAAATTGAGAGCTTCGCCTTGCGGCTCAGCTCCTTTTTCACCACGACTGACCGATGCAGCGCCCGCATTACTGCGGATGCCGCACCGATCCGTCTGTCGATCTCACGCTCCATTCTTCCCTCACTCGTGAACAAGACCCCAAGATACTTGAACTCCTCCACTTGGGGCAGGATCTCGCTCCCAACCCTGAGAGGGCACTCCACCCTTTTCCGGCTGAGGACCATGGTCTCGGATTTGGAGGTGCTGATTCTCATTCCAGCCGCTTCACACTCGGCTGTGAACCGATCCAGAGAGAGCTGAAGATCACGGCCTGATGAAGCAAACAGGACAACATCATCTGCAAAAAGCAGTGACCCAATCCTGAGCACACCAAACCGGACCCCCTCAACGACCTGGCTGCGCCTAGAAATTCTGTCCATAAAAGTTATGAACAGAATCGGTGACAAAGGGCAGCCCTGGCAGAGTCCAACTCTCACTGGAAACGGGTTCGACTTACTGCCGGCAATGCGGACCAAGCTCTGGCACCGATCGTACAGGGACCGAACAGCCCTTATCAGGGGGGCCAGTACCCCATACTCTCGGAGTACCCCCCACAGGATTCCCTGAGGGACACGGTCAAATGCCTTTTTCAAGTCCACAAAACACATGTAGACTGGTTGGGCAAACTCCCATGCACCCTCCAGGACCCTGCTAAGGGTGTAGAGATGGTCCACTGTTCCGCGACCAGGACGAAAACCACACTGTTCCTTCTGAATCCGAGGCTCGACTATCCGACGGACCCTCCTCTCCAGGACCCCTGAATAGACTTTTCCAGGGAGGCTGAGGAGTGTGATCCCTCTGTAGTTGGAACACACCCTCCGATCCCCCTTCTTAAAGAGGGGGACCACCACCCCGGTCTGCCAATCCAGAGGCACTGTCCCTGATGTCCATGCGATGTTGCAGAGACGTGTCAACCAAGACAGTCCTACAACATCCAGAGCCTTGAGGAACTCCGGGCGTATCTCATCCACCCCCGGGGCCCTGCCACCAAGGAGTTTTTTGACCACCTCGGTGACCTCAGTCCCAGAGATGGGGGAGCCCACCTCTGAGTCCCCAGGCTCTGCTTCCTCATTGGAAGGCATGTTAATGGGATTGAGGAGGTCTTCGAAGTACTCCCCCCACCGACCCACAACGTCCCGAGTCGAGGTCAGCAGCGCACCATCCCCACCATATACAGTGTTGACACTGCACTGCTTCCCCTTCCTGAGACGCCGGATGGTGGACCAGAATCTCCTCGAAGCCGTCCGAAAGTCGTTCTCCATGGCCTCCCCAAACTCCTCCCACGCCCGAGTTTTTGCCTCAGCAACCACCAAAGCCGCATTCCGCTTGGCCTGCCGGTACCTATCAGCTGCCTCCAGGGTTCCACAGGACAAAAGGGTCCTGTAGGACTCCTTCTTCAGCTTGACGGCATCCTTCACCGCCGGTGTCCACCAACGGGTTCGGGGATTGCCGCCACGACAGGCACCGACCACCTTACGGCCACAGCTCCGGTCAGCTGCCTCAACAATAGAGGCACGGAACATGGCCCATTCGGACTCAATGTCCCCCACCTCCCTCGGGATGTGGTCGAAGTTCTGCCGGAGGTGGGAGTTGAAGCTACTTCTGACAGGGGGCTCTGCCAGACGTTCCCAGCAGACCCTCACAACACGTTTGGGCCTACCACGCCTGACCGGCATCCTCCCCCACCATCGAAGCCAACTCACCACCAGGTGATGATCAGTTGACAGCTCCGCCCCTCTCTTCACCCGAGTGTCCAAGACATGTGGCTGCAAGTCCGACGACATGACCACAAAGTCGATCATCGAACTGAGGCCTAGGGTGTCCTGGTGCCAAGTGCACATATGAACACCCCTATGCTTGAACATGGTGTTCGTTATGGACAATCCGTGACGAGCACAGAAGTCCAATAACAAAACACCGCTCGGGTTCAGATCGGGAGGGCCATTCCTCCCAATCACGCCCTTCCAGGTCTCACTGTCATTGCCCACGTGAGCATTGAAGTCTCCCAGCAGAACGAGGGAGTCCCCAGAAGGTATGCCCTCTAGCACCCCCTCCAGGGACTCCAAAAAGGGTGGGTACTCCGAACTGCTGTTTGGTGCATACGCACAAACAACAGTTAGGACCCGTCCCCCCACCTGAAGGCGAAGGGAGGCTACCCTCTCGTCTACTGGGGTAAACCCCAATGTACAGGCTCCAAGTCGGGGGGCAATAAGTATACCCACACCCGCTCGGCGCCTCTCACCGGGGGCAACTCCAGAGTGGTAGAGAGTCCAGCCCCTCTCAAGGAGATTGGTTCCAGAGTCCAAGCTGTGCGTCGAGGTGAGTCCGACTATATCTAGCCGGAACCTCTCAACCTCACGCACAAGCTCAGGCTCCTTCCCCTTCAGAGAGGTGACATTCCATGTCCCAACAGCCAGCTTCTGTAGCCGAGGATCGGACCGCCAAGGTCCCCGCCTTCGGCCACCACCCAACTCACACTGCACCCGACCTCCTTGGCCCCTCCCATAGGTGGTGAGCCCATGGGAAGGGGGACCCACGTTGCCTCTTCGGGCTGTGCCCGGCCGAGCCCCATGGGTGCAGGCCCGGCCACCAGGTGCTCGCCATCGAGCCCCACCTCCAGGCCTGGCTCCAGAGTGGGGCCCCGGTGACCCGCGTCCGGGCAAGGGAAAACGCCGTCCAAAATTGTTTTTCATCATAGGAGGTTTTGTTTAACCGCTCTTTGTCTCATCCCTCACCTAGGACCAGTTTGCCTTGGGTGGCCCTACCAGGGGCATAAAGCCCCGGACAACAGAGCTCCTAGGATCATTGGGACACGCAAACCCCTCCACCACGATAAGGTGGCGGTTAAAGGAGGGGGGCTAACATCTATTTTTAAATAAAATAACAAGGTAGACATAGTCACAATTGAATAAGTTATTTTGTGTAAAACAGTAGCCACAACTGTACTCAACAGTAGGTATGAGTTTGAGAACAGCTAATGTATAGTAGAAAGGTATTATCCTAAAGGTGTGCAGACAAGGATCAGTGTCTTTTGGAATGTTCTTGGCTGAGGCAACCATATATTTTTGTCTTGTGCAGGTGACAACATTAGTATCCACAGAAGGAGATTTGTGCTTCTGTAAAGTGTGTGAGGGAGCGTACAGCCTTAGAGCATCATGGATGGTAAGGCTTATATTGATGAACAGATGGGAGTGATGGAATAAGGTTAGAGATCTGTATCCTTTCACTTTGTTTTATTTGTCATTTTTGAATATCTTATCATATTCACCTATAACGTCGTGTTTAGAGGCCCTGTGTAATTTCACCTTAAACAGTTTGCTATTTTAGTCTATGTTTGTAGTGGTTTCCATATATATGCCCAATACATAGTCAACATTGGCAAAAGAAGAATAAATCAAGACACATCAATTTGCTGCCATGTTACCTGACCTTGATTATAAGGGATTGTTCGGGAAGAAATGAGTCAATATGCTATCATGTCAGGGTGAAGTGTACTTGGAATATCTGAGAAAGAATGTGGGCAATATGAGGAAACTTAAAACCATATTGCTGACATTCAATACTGGACAGGTAGGGTAGGGTATTTAATTTTCACACTTTTATAGACTTTGTTTTATTATACTTCCTTTCTTGCCTTTAAGAATATTGTGTGGATACCTCAGGAGAAAATAGTTTATTTTTTTACTTTTTACAATCAAAAATTGTCTGATATTCTCTCTTGAACTAAACAGGCTCCGGACTGAGTGTACGGAATAGCTGCAACTCAGAGATAGCCACAGACCTTAAAGATTAAGTGGAATTGTTTATTCATTTGCTGCAGTGTCATACATACAGCAGAAATCTCTTCAAAATCAGGGTGGATGATCACTAAATAACTGGTGTTGTTCATTACTGAAAATTATTTTTTTAAAATCTGTTGTGGTGCAAGCACAACCTCTTTTTGACATGCACTCTGACTTATTACCTTTATTTATTATTTTAATAAACCTGTTGCTGTTTCCAGGATTTTTTTCAATTAGTTGTCCATTTCCAATAACAAGTCAAGCCTGAAATTCAGTTTCAGATAATCATATGAACCAAAGGTGATGATGTTTCAACTACTTAATATAGGAAGTCTTTAGCTATCAACAGAGAGAGGTTTATTTGTTAAATACAAAGTGTTGAATTCTTGGACTAAACAACAGTATTCTGTGCATGTTGTCCTATAGTTATTTTGTCATTCCTGAGCCAGAGTAATGTTAGAAAAGGTAAATGATGATTGTGGCATGAATAAATGTTATAATTTTGTTATTAGAAGGTGCCCATGTAAAGTGTGTGCACTTTACAATATTAGGTTAGATTAGATTAGATTAGATTGGATTAGATTAATTTTGTTAATCCCATGAGGAAATTCAAATGCATACAACAGCAGAAACATAAAAAACAAGGATATGTAATATAGCCACTCTATCAATCAATCAATAAATAAATAAATAAATAGCAGACTTTCCAAAATGGTATTTCAAACTGAATTTAACGAGTGTACCAGGGTGAAGCATTGAATTTCCTGATAGCAGTTGGCTGAAAACACCCCCAGATGTGCTTCTTAGCACACCATGGTGGAATGAGTCTTTGGTTCAAAATACTCCAAGAGAAGGGTTCCTATAGGTAATGGAAGTGATTTTTCATGATGGCATCAATTTTGACACCTGCCTCTTTTCTACAACAGCTTCCAGTGTATCCAGGATTTGTCATGTGATGGAGCAGGCTTTCCTGATAAGCTTGTTCAGGCATTGTAGTCCATTCAGTCCAGTTTGTTGTTTATGTGAACCCCCAGTCCATGTAGCTCTATAACGTAATGTTATATAGCTGTGTCCTTGGAATAAAACATTGCTGCTATCCATGCACAGCATGTGTCAGGCCTCTGTGCTTGCTAGGAAAACAGCATATGATTTAGAGGACCAATTCTTCTTTGAATTACTCACCTCCACTATACATTCAGTCCAACCCCAAGATTACATCATGCTTTGCATTGGCGATACCCATAACCTGGAGAAATTCCATTCTAAGTTAGCTCAGTCACCATCACCATTTTATTATCTTCTCTCTTCCTGTGTACTGCATAAAATAATAATATGTCTCAGCAATAATATCATGTAGCAAAACATAATATAATCTGTGTTCACAAGTGTCTTTACCAACTGCCTGCTTATTGAGTTCAAAAAATTACATTAGCAGTGAGTCGTACTGCTGCTTCACAGCTATACCTAAGATTTGATTCAGGACCTGGCCACTGTCTGTGTGAAGTTTGCATTTCTTCCCTGGGTTTTCTGGTTTTTTGATGAACAGTGAATCTTCGTATAGACAGAGGGTTGTTTTTATTTGATATACAGTATATGCGTTCTAGTTGTGTTATTTATGCGTTATTGTTCTGTAGATTTTTAACATCAATTTTATCTATTTTGACCTCAATGAATGCCTTAGGAAATTCTTTTTAAGCTGTAATTTCTTGCTAAGGTTAATTTAATAAGCATATAGAGCTTTGTCTCATTTCTATATAAATTAAAATGTTGACAGATATAGAGTGTTTAAACTGTTAGTATAGTCTCATGACACTGTCTTGTTCATATTATATTTCATTAATTTAGATGTCAATGTGTTGGTGTAAAGGATGTGCACAGTATATTCCTCACACTGTGTGATGAATCAAAAATAAAACAAACATACAAGAACAGAAATATGAAATTGTTTACAAAAGAGGACATAGTTTATCTGTTATTTACAGTGGATTTAAAAAGTATTTGGAACCTTATCTTTCTGCACATTTTATTGTGCTCTATATTTAATTTTAAATATTTTCTAATCAGTCTACACCGTATAACCCAAAAGAACAAAGTGTCAACATGTTTTCAGAAATGTTTTTCAAATGTATTACAAATCAAAAACTGAAATCTCTCTCTTCTATAAGTATTCAGACCTTTTGCTATGCTACAATGTATGCTAAGATGCATCCAGTTTGCTTTAATTATCCTTGTGTTACTGTATGTCTAGAGCCAGACTGGATTCCATTTGTTGCCAACTGAATTGATTGAACATTGTTTAGAGGCACATACTGTATACTGTATGTATATACAGTCCCACAATTCACACTGCATGGCAGGACAAAAAACAAATCATAAAGTCCAAGCAACTCTCTGTAAATGTCTGTGATTGAATTGTGATGATGCATAGATCAGGACCTGGGTATGAAGCCAGGGATGTGAACAAAAACCCAACAGTCACTCTAAAAGAGCTTCAGTAGTCCACTGCTGAGGTGGGAGAACCTCTTGAAAGGATGACTATCTCAAGAGTACTCCATCAATCAGACACATTTGGTAGAGTAGCTAGATGTAGCCACTCTTGAGTAGCAGGCATAGGATAGCCAGCTTGAAGTTTGCCAAATGGCATTTAAAGGACTGTGGTCTGATGAGATAAAAATGTAACTCTTTGGGCAGAACAAGAAACACTATGTCTGGCCATGACCTGACACTGCTCATCACCTGCCTAATACCATGTTGGTGGTAGTATCATAGTCTGGGTGTGTTTTTCAGTGGCAGGAACAGATAGACTGGTCAGAACTGTGGGAAGATGAATGCAACCAAATACAGAGAGGTCCTTGAAGAAAATCTTCAGTGCATGCAACCTCAGACTGGGGTAACAGTTCACCTTTCAGCATGCCAATGACCTCAAGCATACACCAAAGACATACAGGTGCTGGTCATAAAATTAGAATATCATGACAAAGTTGATTTATTGCAGTAATTCCATTCAAAAAGTGAAACTTGTATATTAGATTCATTCATTACACACAGACTGATGTATTTCAAATGTTTATTTCTTTTAATGTTGATGATTATAACTGACAACTAATGAAAGTTCCAAATTCAGTATCTCGGAAAATTAAAATATTGTGAAAAGGTTCAATATTGAAGACACCTGGTGCCACACTCTAATCAGCTAATTAACTCAAAACACCTGCAAAAGCCTTTAAATGGTCTCTCAGTCTAGTTCTGTAGGCTACACAATCATGGGTAAGACTGCTGACTTGACAGTTGTCCAAAAGACGACCATTGACACCTTGCACAAGGAGGGCAAGACACAAAAGGTCATTGCTAAAGAGGCTGGCTGTTCACACAGCTCTGTGTCCAAGCACATTAATAGAGAGGCGAAGGGAAGGACAAGATGTGGTAGAAAAAAGTGTACAAGTAATAGGGATAACCGCACCCTGGAGAGGATTGTGAAACAAAACCCATTCAAAAATGTGGGGGAGATTCACAAAGAGTGGACTGCAGCTGGAGTCAGTGCTTCAAGAACCACCACGCACAGACGTATGCAAGACATGGGTTTCAGCTGTCGCATTCCTTGTGTTAAGCCACTCTTGAACAAGAGACAGCGTCAGAAGCGTCTCGCCTGGGCTAAAGACAAAAAGGACTGGACTGCTGCTGAGTGGTCCAAAGTTATGTTCTCTGATGAAAGTAAATTTTGCATTTCCTTTGGAAATCAAGGTCCCAGAGTCTGGAGGAAGAGAGGAGAGGCACAGAATCCATGTTGCGTGAGGTCCAGTGTAAAGTTTCCACAGTCAGTGATGGTTTGGGGTGCCATGTCAATGCAGCCGTCTACCAGGAAGTTTTAGAGCACTTCATGCTTCCTGCTGCTGACGAACTTTATGGAGATGCAGATTTCATTTTCCAACAGGACCTGGCACCTGCACACAGTGCCAAAGCTACCAGTACCTGGTTTAAGGACCATGGTATCCCTGTTCTTGATTGGCCAGCAAACTCGCCTGACCTTAACCCCATAGAAAATCTATGGGGTATTGTGAAGAGGAAGATGCAATACGCCAGACCCAACAATTCAGAAGAGCTGAAGGTCACTATCAGAGTAACATGGGCTCTCATAACACCTGAGCAGTGCCACAGACTGATCGACTCAATGCCACGCCGCATTGCTGTAGTAATCCAGGCCAAAGGAGTGCTGTACATGCTCATACTTTTCATGTTCATACCTTTCAGTTGGCCAACATTTCTAAAAATCCTTTTTTTGCATTGGTCTTAATTGATATTCTAATTTTCCGAGATACTGAATTTGGGACTTTCATTAGTTGTCAGTTATAATCATCAACATTAAAAGAAATAAACATTTGAAATACATCAGTCTGTGTGTAATGAATGAATCTAATATACAAGTTTCACTTTTTGAATGGAATTACTGAAATAAATCAACTTTGTCATGATATTCTAATTTTATGACCAGCACCTGTAGATGGAGTGACTTTGGGACAAATCTATGACTGTTCTTGAGTGACCACACCCCAGACTTACACCCAATAGAACATTCATAGAGAGACCCAAAGATGGAAGTTTATAGTTGCTTTCCATCCAATCTAATGGAGCTTGTGAGGTTCTGCTAGAAAGAAGTTCTTCTCATTTATGTGCTCTGATCCTGGTCTGCTTTTTTTTTACAAGTCTTCAAGATTTCCTTTTAGAAATGTCTTCTTTTTTACTTTTAAAAAAATTCTTAAAGGTACTTTCAAATGTACTAGCATAATGCCAATGTGTTTCTTATTTCTTTTTTTTGGAGATTTTCTGTAGGATGTCCTGCAGCCATTTTCCATCTTTGTGCTACTATTGCCCTTAGCAATCTCTTTTTATTCAGGCATCCATTCACAACTTCCTAATATTTTAGTCAGTATATACAGAACTTTACAAAAGTCTTTAAGCATTTTTAACACCAGTACTCTGAGCATCAAGCTTGTTTACTCATGAAGACACAGTTTAGGATTATAATAAATACAAAAGAACTTGTTTCTGCTATGGGTTGCCTGATAGCCTGTCAGGAAGACGTGGCACTAGAAAATGTAAGTGAAATGACAGAGCGCAGTGATAAAACATTGCTTTTATTTGGAATATACTGTATATTTAAAAGGATTTGTGCAAACAATTAAACTGCTGGCTGTCAGGTTGCATGTATTCCTAAACTGGCACATTGTGGGAGTATGCAGGAGCATATCTTGTGATGGACTAGTTTCTTCATACACCTTATTTGTTTTATAAATAAATTAATGTTTTTGGAGCATACTATTGTAAATGGTGTGTTATTTTTATTTGATTGGGTTTTATTTTGATATTATGTTTTGACTCTTATGAAGAAAAAACTATTACATATTATTTGACATTTTCCTTGTAGATACCATAATCATTCACTTGTATTTGTTTTCCTCCATATTGTAAAAATGTTAAAAAAATACGTTAACTTTAGGATGCAATGTGATACATAATACTTCTTGTAAAATGACTGGAAAGTAGAATAGTAACATTAATTATTGTAGTTTTTGATGTCTCGAAATCAACGGTATATTAATATTTTTTGCAAATGGCCTTTAAAAGGTGCAATGTCTAAGATCCAATGTTCATTTTATATCATAATTACAACTTTAAAAATACTTTTCGGAAATTATTTTGTATAATTTGAGCTCAGCAGCAGAACTGGCCAACTGAAATGCTCTTTTTTGATTGGTTAGTCTGCTCCATCCGGGTACCTGGCGCTGAAGCAGCTTATTAGCCTAAAGGTACCAATATGGCGGAGGTAAGGAGGAAAATAGGGAAGAAGCATCAGATTTTAAGCGCAAAGTTTATTTTTTGTAGCACATAATATGCAGTCGAGTGCAACTGTATGATGTTATTAATCGTTAATGTTGTTGTCCTTTGCTTGGGAAGAGTGAAGGCTGCTTTCGTAACGTATTAAAACGATCTGATTATCAAGCGGGATCCTACGGGAGTAGGCCGCGGCGTCTCGGTTTCTAAACAGTGACTGCAAGAATGTTTCGTGCATAAGCTCCAATGGCGAAAGAAAATAATCTTGATTTTTTTTTTTTATAAAAATAGGTAAAACAGAAACAATCTCCGTAATGAAAGAACATTGTATAACAGTGCATTCATAAGTGATTACGTTGGGCGTCAGACTTGTTGGGAATTGATTGATCGAGTTTATCGAAAACATTGTTTCTGTTTGTTGTGTTTTTCTGTGGCTCTGCCCAGCTAGACTAATTGTTCAGCCCTGTGATATAGATTGACAAGTCCAGTAGTCGGAAGCTACTCATACGTTTTTTGGGAAACTGGCAAAGTGGGAAATTGTTGCCGCTGCACTTAAGGTTTATAGTGAAACCTTGGTTGTGGAGCGCTTAACGGAATATTGTTAGAGCGCAGGGCACAGAGTGCGTTCGTGTTCCTGGGATGTGCTCAACACACCTAGCGGATCGGTGTGTTGGAAAGCTTTATGTATTTGTATTGCCACAGTGACTTTTATTCGAGTAGTGTCTAAAATTGTCCTTTTTTCCTGACTTTCAGGCTTCCTTTGGAAGTTCGAGCCCAGGTAAGTACAGCAATTGTGTTTTACAGTTGTAATTCTTAAATGTCGGTACGCATTAAATCGACAAAAATGCGTGTGTTTAGTGTCTATAATTCATTTAATTCACTTTCTTTTAGATTGCTAAATAATAACCGTAACGGATATATGCACCTACTTATTCCTACCCTACTTAGTTTCTTTGCCAGTCTCCTATCAATGCTGGGTGGGGACTTGAGTATACGGTGACATTTTATGAGATATTGACATTTGATACCACTTTTTTTAGCGCTGGTGCACTGTTGTTGGATATGTGTTATTTTAATGTTTTTAACCGGTATTGTCGCGCCATGTCAGCCGCGCTTCACAGTTTGTGTCAAGTTTTGATTTTAGTCACAGTGAATAAAGTATCTTCAGTTTACCTGAGCGATAAAACGCCAAGACTGGCGCTTGCAATCTTTATTAGTATTAAGTCATTCACTTTTAAGGGTAGGTAATTTCATATTAAAATTTTAAAATTAGATCAGCAGTATTTTTACTTTAATTATGCTCAGACGTTCAGTGATTACATTAGTGCAACTGCGTTGTAGGTTCTGGTTTGATTACCAGTCATGTTGCTGTCTGTGTGGAGATTTTTTTTTTTTGGTCTCCTTATTGCCTTTCTCAAGGAAGAAAGAGCATGTTAAGATCGTTATTATTCTCTAGGCAAGTTTGCTTTCTTATACACTACAGTGCCATTTGGGTTAGGTTGGTGAGCTGTGGTTAGTGCTGCTGGCATAGCTTTTAAAACTACTGTGAAGATAATGCAGAATAAGCAGTTTAAGAAAACGTACAGATGTGAAAAGTGAAACCTTTTTTTTATGTATTTAATCTTAGTTGGCTCACTGTCTTCTGAGGATCATGATTTTGACCCCACACCTGAAATGTTAGTGCATGAATACGATGATGAGAGAACGCTTGAAGAGGAAGAACAACTGGAGGGAGAGAAGAATTTCAGTGCAGAAATTGCAGATCTGGAAAAGGTATAAATATCTTGAATCAAGGTGGTTTTACTAATCATTGTCAAACTTAAACATGGAGTTGATAATTTTACTTAACAGGATAACATTTTTGAATATTTCTCCTGAAATAGAAGTCATAAGAGCAGCAGAATGCCATGACAATAAGGGCTGCTTATTCTGGGTTGGTGAATTTTAAAGGCAATGTTTTTTGTTTTTGTTGCTGTGATCACATTGTAAGGGAGAGAAGGCTTGTAAAGCAGAGTGCAATTTCAAGTCAGTTTGTATTGTTCAGTGTTATATCAAACTTGAATTATATTTTTTTGTGATTGGTGTGAGGGAAGAATATAACATTTCTTGAAGTTCAGAGTTCTTGATTGATTAATGTATGAAATAAAGCTGTGAAAGGATGGGGCTACTTGAGCAACTTTATGCGCTTAATGTTACCTGTGCTTACTTAATCTCATTGTTAATACACTGGATTAAACTACTGTATAAAAATGTTGTAATTGTATAGATGAATTTTAGGATGTTCACTCTTTTTAAATAAAGGCATTAAATCATTTTAAAGAATCCAAGAAATGGATTGATAAAATCTAAACCTGATTCTGGATTTTATTAGTTCCGTCCAGCATTTTGCATACAAGTATAGATTCGGATACACATCGGACTCCCAAGTAGAAACTTAAAACTATCTCAATTTTTATTTTACTTATCATCATGGGGTACATTATATCCCAAATATGAATGCAACACACAGTAGTGTAAGATAACATATTTTACAGTACCAGAGACAATTCTAAGATATATGAGCAATTGAGCAGTTTTGGCAATCCGAGTATACAAGCCAATTTTCTCAACTAAATAGAATATACCAATCTCTTCTTGAGGCAAACATACATTTTTCAAAAATGATTGCTAACAAAGGTTCAGTGACCTGCCAGCATTAATTGTATTAATTGTATTTATACAGTTTATCACATTGCAAAGAGATTTTGCACTTATGGTTTTTTTTTTTTTTTTATACTTATTCAATAAAATTGTACTGGAAATGTACCACCACCAAGTTTTTTGTATATTCAAGTTAAGCCAATATATTTCAAGTTAAGCCTATCGTGGAAAATCAATGAAAAAACTCCATTCCACGGTTACTATAGTTTTGCCTTTTTATATTAGGTTTTATTTCTATATTTTTTTCTGACCTTACTTTGAAATTCAGTTTAGTTTTAATTTTCCTTCATTTATTTTTAGTTTTAATTTAGTTTTTATTTCACAAAGCCATTTCTATCTATTAGTTTCAGTTTTAGTAATTTATGGTATGGTTAAAGAGTTACTATGGAGTTTAGTTTTGTAGGATTTAGATATAATGAGTTTAATATTACTGGAAGCTTACTACAATACATGGTTTACTATCTGTTTTTGTCTGATACAAACAAGCAATATCAATAGATACTGAATATGAAAAATTTTATAAGATTTTATCGTTTTTAAAATACTTTTTATGTCATTTGTGCTGAACAAATGTGCATGGACTGTTGGCACTTTTTATCTTTTCCTTTTGTTGCCCTGAATGGACCAATTTGTAATGAAAGTTAGGTGAATTTTTAAGGTTTGAGGGTTTTTTTTTTTTTTTTTTTACTCTAAGTGTCTACAGCACACAACATATCCCGCTCCAAGACAATGTGCCTATAATGAATACCTTCAATATTGCATTGAAATATCTCCCATACTGGGCTTTGTTTTCTACCAGCGATATTGATCTCTGATTCCATCTCAGGCACATACAGTTTATAGACAGAATTTTGCCACCTGCAGGCCTGAAAAGATATTAAAAAAATTAGAAAATAGATTTTACTGTGTTTTGACAGGTGTGATCATGAAAATCATGGGGGCTTAGGAAGAACACGGCTCTTAGGCTTGAATCAGTGTGCAGACCCCACCTAGCTGTATTAAGGGAAACAAAGAAAAACAAGCAAATTAGTATCAAGGTTAGGGGGCAGTGAGACTTGAATAACCCATGCATAAGAACAGTAAACCCTTAATGAGCAGAGCAAGAATAAGTAATAGGTCAATGGATGGGCACAAAATGACAGAGACAGCATCTAAGATTAGGAATAATATATACATATCTAAACCTGTTTATCCAGAGCAGAATTGCAGGAAACCTGGAGCCTACCCCATCAGGTTTGGATGCAAAGCAGGAAAAATCCCCTGTATGCAATATGTATGATATAGCTGACGTTAAGAACAAAAAGAATATGATATCTCAGATATATTTTGAGAGAGAAAAGTTGAAAAAAGGGGGACAAATATTTTAAGACAATTTTGCTACTGGATTATTTTCACAATATCAGGTATTTTGAAATTTGAATATAAACTAAGAAAAGATACATTTTTAAATATAGAATGCAAAAACACGTTAGTATGTTTAGTTTTTTTACCAGTTGGCAGACTCTCTTCGCCTACTTACCTATAGTTCAGTAGAGATGTTGCCAACTCAGGAATTTTACAAGATTTGTATCACTTTGTTGTTAACTTTTTTTTTTTTTTTTTTAAAGCAAAAGTGATTGGTCAGTAACAATATGCTGATCTTGTATGATGACCTAGTCAGTCTCGCGGTCAGTGCCGTTTTATTTACAAAAAGGATTTTTCCTGTGTGAAGTGCCAGGTAAATTATTGTTGACAGCAGGCACCTGAGAAATAAACTGAAACATTACACACTCATGATTTTTTTTTTTTTTTGTCAATACAGTATAAAGATTTTGTTGACCACCACATTCTGATTTTAGGCATTTGAATTAAATCTTGATATACAACAAGCACAAAGAAAGGTGCACAGTAAATTGCTTTCTATCTCACATACTTTACACGCCCATATTCAGCTTGCTCTGTCACCGCAAATGCTTTATGAAAACCATCCTTCACCAGCTGCTGTTCACTGGATGAAATATATGTGGATGGCTCTTGGTGGATTACTTTCTGTTTTAGAGTTACAAGTTATAAGGGTAGAGAAAAGCCCAGCAAAATGACACCTTTTATTGGTTAACTAAAAAGATTACAATATGCAAGCTTTCGAGCCAATAAAAGATGTCATTTTGCTGGGCTTTTCTCTACATTCATAATGGCTAACACGGTACAACACCCTAGTACTGAAGTTACAAGGGTTAAAGACTAATGGCAAAAAGGCCACCTTTCTTGGCCTTGACTGAAAATTGATTTTGAGCCTGAAGATGTAGTGTTCGGTGATCTTTCTTGGAAAAGAATTTACTACTTGGTAAGATTTACCCAGAGTGTATGATCGTGAGCTGCCATTTGTACTGAAAACAGTGCTAATGGGAACCATATCTGCACCTATTTTGATATACTGCTGTCCTTGAGAGAAAAAATCCCTGTGTGGGCAGAGGGATGGTGCTCACAGCAGTTTGGTAACAAAAAGGTTTACGAAGTTTAAGGCGTTTCACATATTACACTGGGTACTGTCTGAAGTAATGAAATAGATTAGTCATGCTCCAAGATTTTTGTAGCAGTTTTCAGCACAGTATACATATTGCCTCACTTTGTTCTATATCTTAGCTCCTAAAACCAAACAATCTAAGTATGAGGTTACTTACAAACAAGATCTACTTTCCCCTCCATTTGCCTACCATTTCTTCTTTGCATCAGGGCTTTGGATTTTCTACCCTGTTTTTGAAGTAGCTAGAAAGGCTTCTTATATATATAATGCTAGTCTTCAGTTTCTTCATAGGTAACTTGTCTTCTAGTTTAATAAGGATATCTACTAGTGTAAAGGCTTAGAAATATTTATTCTTCTGTATTATCTATATTCTTGGGCACTCA
The DNA here is from genome assembly GCF_900747795.2 of Erpetoichthys calabaricus. Taxonomy (NCBI): domain Eukaryota; kingdom Metazoa; phylum Chordata; class Cladistia; order Polypteriformes; family Polypteridae; genus Erpetoichthys; species Erpetoichthys calabaricus. Next base: position 134,673,406 of record NC_041400.2, on the reverse strand, counting down.
GAAGACCAAACTTGGGCCATGTGTTTAATATCACATTTGCAGGTATGAGTGACTGCAGGCATATTAAGGGAGAATAAGAATTGCAAAGTGGTATAAAATTGCTGTAGCTATGTAACTGTAAGCCCATGAAACAGTCATGAACTATTGGTTATAGGCAGACCTGCAGCTGTTCATCTTTATGCTATGGTTAGTTTTTAGGGATTTTTTTTTTTTGTTTTGGGTAGTATGACAATGGTGCAAAATAGTATCTTTAACTCTAGGATGACCTCATTCTTTCACGTAGATACTAAACAGGATTTTCTTTTAAATTTTGTTAATATTCAATTATTTTCAGTTATTGCTTTGAAAAAATTTTAGTTTTAAAATTATTTAGACCCTGTTGTAAAGAGACTAGATTTATCCGCTTTATTCAAATGAAAGTAATCGGTTTGAAGAATATTTAGGTTAGATTTGGTGATTCTCTCACCCTTTTCTAATACTTTCATTCTCAACATTGTCCCTTGGAAATGTAAAGAAGGCTTGCTTTATATTGTAATATTATACTGCAATATGAAAATAAATTAAAATGTAATGTTTTACATTTTATGATGCTGTTGTGTCAGAACATGCTACAGTCGTTCAGTTTATCCAGATACTGTATGAAACTGTCAATCCAAATACTTTAAAATGGACCTTTCCACCATATTAAGTTGGTTATGAACATGCTGATTTCGGCATGGAATTCTAGAACTGTGATTAATGTAACCTGTTTCCTGTCATTACTGTTTCCTTTAATTTTTTAATATATATCTAACAAGTATATAATCTGATGATAAATATGGGGTAAATAGTTTTCTGTGTTACCTACCTCATGCAGTTTGTTTATGGCTGAAAACAATTAAACTTGATTCATTATGAAAACAAGAGATTATGATATAATACAAGCCATTTGTGACCAATGCTGTGCAATGGCAAACAATCAGAAAAAGGTCTCTGGGAAAAAAAGTTTCATGATACTTGCGTTGTATTACCCACATGCCAGTTATTCAGTTTTATGCTGAAAACATGCAAAATGTCAGTGCACATTGTAAACTGGAAACACAAGCCATATGGGATTGCCTTTTCGAACTGAAGATCGGTCTCTCACCCTTATTCATTAGTCAAGTCTTCAATTCAGAAAGGCAATTTCCTTTGCTCTAAATATTGCTACACTGAAATTTTTTTTTAAAAACCCAAAATTTGCATGCCAATATAAATACAGTATATATAAGTATTTTGGTGATTTACTTTTCCTGCTACAAAAAAAGACACTAATGAGGCTATAATCTGGTGGCATTTCCCCATGCAAAGAAAGGGTTAAAATTAGCAGATAAATGAGTTCCATGTACAAATTCATGTTTTAATTCATAATATAAAAGCAATAAATATATTTTTTGGGTTTCATCTTATCAAGTACACCTGTAAACCAGAATCTGTCTTGGCAATGGAGGAAAGGATGGAATAATTGTTAATACAATGCCAGTATATTGCCAGTTTTGCTATTTCCAGTTCAGTGTGACTCAAAAGATGGAAAATTGTAGTGTCTAGATTAGAGCTGGCAAATATGATGCACCCCCCAGCTGTCATTTGAAAAAGACTGAGTAAAACAATTAGTAAACTGTTGAACTAAATTGGACCTGCCTTAAAATGTTCATAGTGTAATAGCATTTTAAAGTTTAAATTGGAAAACAAGTCTAAGGACCCATTATGAAAGTTGTATGGCATCATTTGCAAAAACACTGTACAGACAATAGGAACAATTGTTGGGTTATTAATAAAGTAAGAGCTGTAAAGTGATGTGCCAGGGCCCAAAATTTAGATTATACAGTGGAACCTCGGTTCACAACCATAATTCATTCCAAAACTCTGGTCGTAAATCGATTTGGTCATGAACCGAAGCAATTTCCCCCATAGGATTGTATGTAAATAGAATTAATCCGTTCCAGAACGTACGAACTGTATGTAAATATATATTTTTTTTTAATTTTTAAGCACAAATATAGTTAAATAAACCATAGAATGCACAGCGTAATAGTAAACTAAATGTAAAAACATTGAATAACACTGAGAAAACCTTGAACAACAGAGAAAACTAACACTGCAATAGTTCACGCTATAGTGCTAGGAACCGCTCGCTAAAAACACTTTTTTTTAATGAGTTTTAAGCACAGGGGAAAAAATGAACATTTGAAAAATCCGTAATTTAATAAACCACCAAGAAAAGTAACATTGCAACAATGCAGGCTACGAACCGATCACTGTAAACAGAACTGAAAACAAAAACTAGCTTTCTCTACCTTATGTGTCCCTCCCTTGCTCTCTCTCTCTCTCTGTCTCTCTCTCTCTTTTGCGAGCCTGGAGCGCCTGTGTGTGTGTTTCTCTCTCGCGCTCCTGTGTGTGTGCGTGTCTGTCTCTCTCTGGCGCTGCCTGTGTCTCTCTCTGGCGCTGCCTGTGTGTGTGTGTGCGTGTCTCTCTCGCTGCCTGTGTGTGTGCTACCTCTGTGTGTGTGTGTGTGTGTGTGTGTTGCGCGCTCTCTCTCTTGCTCGCTGCACAGGGAGAGACTGAACATGTACAAACCGAAAGGGAACCCGGCTTGTTCGTATACTGAGTGTGTGGTCGTGAACCGAGGCAAAAGTTTTGCAAACTTTTTGGTCGTAAACCGATTTGTACGTGTACTGAGATGTTTGTGAACCGAGGTTCCACTGTACTTGATTTTTATTTAATAATAATTAATAATAATTCTTTGCATTTATATAGCGCTTTTCTCACTACTCAAAGCGCTCTATTTCAGTTAAAATATCAAAGCTGTTGAATTACAGAATTGTAAATTTCATGTGAATGTCTGTTATTTAAGCTTCACTGTAATTAACTTTAAAATTTTTTTTTTAATGGTTTTAATATCAACTGAAGTAGCAACCTTGCACTTCAACACACAAAAACATGGCTAAAGGAAATTTTCATATATTGCTTTAGCAAAGTGGTTCCTAAACACTGTCCTGGGCATTCGTTGTGTATGCATGTTTTTGTTCTAACCAGATTCACAATGTGATGATAATTGATGGAAATTGGTCTCATTTAATTAGCTGGTCTTTTGTCCTCTCTTATTCTGAATCTTTAAATTCTCGACTATCTTTTGTTGTTTTCCTATTTTGCCCTATGTTTAATTTTTTCCCTTCATTGTATGCTAATGATAATTAAAAACAGGCAGAGCAGACACCTGGGCAAACACAGAATAACGAATGGCTGCAACTATGTCAGACCCACTAAATAGTAAATAATGGATTAAATAACCAAAACACCTGGAAAAGCAGATTGAAAATCAGGATGAAAATATTTTAAAAAAGGAAAATGTACATTATCCCCATGTAACTTCTTAATATTTTTTTAATAAAAGTAATCAAACATTTTTTTTATTTCTACATTGACCATAAAACACAGAAACTGAAGATGGGAATGAATGAGCGGGAGAGGCAGATCTTCAAGTCAGCTGCATAGCATTGTGGGAATAACATCTTTCTTGTTTACATTCAGTGCAGAGTTTTCAGGAAGTAACTGGTTTTAACATTTTAGCAAAAATAAGTGGGTGCTAATCTTTTTTCTTAATTTCAAAGATATTTTTCACATCGTTTGCCATTATCCTGTATTGGTCACTGCAGGGCCCCCTTCGAATGTGAATATTCAATATGTAATTTCTCCACAAAAACATGATTGCATTTTTTTTCTCGGCCACCACTACAAATTACGTGGTGTAAGGAACATTTAAAAAAAATACATTGCTTGTGGGTGGAGTATTCTTTTAAGTACTCAAAGCACTTCTGGAATCTCACAAACATGTTTAGGTTAATTCTGAATTTCTTTTGCTTGTCCAGGCAGTATTTAGAACAAACAACAAACTTACATAGGGGCTATCTGTCAATCTTTGGGTACAGTCGCACATGTGCCCTCAACTATGTTGACATTCTGACAGTTTACTTTCTTCAGTGAGTCTCACCTGAGCATTTTTGGGATGTAGAAGGAAAACTAGAGTAAATGTAGAAAAATCTAAATAGCCTTGAGACAAATCTGTTAATTTCACAGGTAGAGCTAAAGATTCTGGAGCACAGTAGTTCCTTAGTGCAGGGGTCCCCAACCACCGGTCCGCGACCCACTACCGGGCCGCAGCCGTCTGACAGCCGGGCCGCGAGAGAACTGCCGGCAATGGAGACTCACTCAGACTTTTCAGAACGCTTGGCGGGCGGGGCTTTGCAGCGGCGCAGAGAGAGGAGAGAGACCGAGGTGAGAGAGTATTACAACAAAGTATTGTTAGGTCCCGACAGTTTCCCCATATGACATGAGTCTATAGAAATTGCGTTACTACGAAGTACATTCAGCAGATAGTTTCATTGCAACGAAGTGACCTTGAAATGCCTGAATGAATCATCCACAGAGCAGTTAGATCTGTGGTCGCAGCTCAGATGTGCACGTTTGCACAACGATCCCCAAACAGAAACATTGTAAAAAAAATTCTATCTTCGAACTTTCCTCATACTGTTTTTTTTTTTTTTTTTTTTTGCTGTTTTTGTTTTTTGTGGTTTTCAGTGATACCTTCTGCTTATTGCTTGTCAACATTTGAAAAACATCCATTGGAATTTAATTCATTGTCACCCTCCTATAGAAACGGCAGACACGAAAAAAACGATAACAGTGTTAATGTTTGCGATGTGCAATCTGTTGGAATGGCAAATGCAAAGCATATGTCTTTGTTATATGCAAAAAAAGAAGAAAAATCTCAGGTTGCATGCGTATGCGAACTGCTTAATAACTTAATAATAAAAGAAATGTTATGTAAATTGTGTATAAAATTGCCCCCCCACACCCCCCCCCCCCCCCCCCCCCCGACCGGTCCGTGGAAAAATTTGCATCTAATAAAGTGGTCCTTGCTGTCAAAAAGGTTGGGGACCACTGCCATAGTGTATAACATTTAAAAATATTTAATTTAAATTGAAAATGTTGATTAAACATTCTGTTTTCATGGTATGTTTGTGGTTCTGGGTAAAGGTTTTAATTTTTTTTTTCTTTTTAATAAACAGGAAGGTAACATGCCTTTAGAAGAGTTACTAGCCATTTATCGTTATGAAGCCTCAATGAACCCAGTTGCTGGTTCAAGTGTTGGTAGCTCACCTGAAGAACTTGCTGATGAGTTACCTGATATGACGCTAGATAAGGTGAGTATGTTTATAGATTTTAAACATTTTCAGTAGCTTTAAAGGTGCTATTTATGTTGCAATAAGTAATATTTAAAATTTAGATATTAACTGTTGTCTATTCAAAAATGTTTCCAAAAAAGTCTACATTATGTCAGCTTGCTCCGCATATTGCAGCAGAGTGTGATTGACTTTTTTTTTTTAATGGGTGACTTGCACCTGTTTTCTGTTAAAATCGGTATACTTGCTAATGCCCCCCAGTTATGTTTTTTTTCTCCTCTCCCTCTAATTATCTTTGTGAATGGATGTTTTACTTTTATTTCTTACCTTTTCTTGGAAAACATAGGGGTGCTTAGGGCCTTACTTTTTTTTTTCTTCTACAAGATAAATTTAATTGACACAAGAAAGGGTATACAAAATAGATTTTTTTCACTGTGTTTTAAAAATGTCTTCAAGGTGCTGGCTATCATTAACAATACACTTTTCTAGATGATTTCTGAACACTTGCATGACTCATTCGGTCATTTCAAGGGGAATAGCGGTGATTTCGTGGCGAATAGTGTCTGAGGTTGATGGGTGTATACCTTCGACTTTAGATAGCCCCACAAGAAGAAATCGCACAGAGCAAGATCAGGCAAACGTGTAAGCCAACTGACATCGCTGCACAGGGAGATCAGCTTCCCCAGAAACATCTCCCACAAAACTTCCATTTCTTCCAGTTAGGGCCGCAAAAAGTTCTCTAGCATTTCAATGTAACGTTCTGAAGTGACGGTGACTGTTGCTCCCCCCTCCTCAAAAAAGAAAGGGCCTACAATGCCAAATTCTGCAATGGTGCACCAAACTGTAACACGCTTACTGAGCAGGAATGTCTGATGAAGTTCACGAGGGTTGGTTTTAGCACAATAGCAAAAGGTTTGCTTATTTACGCAACCATTTAAAAGGAAATGAACCTTCTTGAACGGTTTGCAGAATGTTCATGCACAACTCCCTACGGTTCTCCCAGTCTGTCTCAATGACTTCCTGCACTACCATCATTTTGTATGGATGGAAGTTAAGGTCCTTGTGCAAAATCCTCCTCAAAGACATGTTGGACATGCCTAAGGAAGAAGCATGTTTGCACACTGAAGGTCTAGGAGACTGCAAAATTGATGCCCTTACAGCTTGGATGTTTTCAGGCTTTTGCACAGTCCAAGGATGGCCTGGAGATTTTCTGTTCAATGTTGTTCCCGTCTGTCTAAATTTAGCCACCCACTGAAGAATTGTTTTTCGATTTGGGGCATCACTTTTAGGAAGAATGCTGAAGTGCTTTTGGAAAGTGCGTTGCATAGTGATGATACATTCTTCAAAAACAACAAATCCATCAACAGTGAAATCATGGTGCGCACCGGATCAAGGCATGTTGCAGACTGAAAACTACAAGGGATCGCCTGTCAAAGAAACCCCCACCCCAAGCCACTCAGCTGCCTTTACCTTACGCAATGACGATGAGAAACGTGGTACTTCATTTTGGCTCACCCTGTATTTTGCAAATAAAATAATGACCTTCAACTTGCCAGGAAAATTATAGTTAACTAGTTACATTACCTGTCGTCTACCGACAGTAGAATAAATGTTTAAATATTTTATATCTTTTGCCATATGGGTCCCGTCACCATTGCTTCTATGCCTTCCCTTGGTATCCTTTTGTGTCTCGGCATGTCTTGATCACGTTCATGCAAATTCTGCTTCTCAGAGTGCATTTCGAGGTGCCATACTTGCATCCTTTCTGCTTTTTTGACTACCACTCCCATTAAATGCTGTGAAAACATCATCCATATCTTGCAAATACTTAGTCTTTTGAAGGGGACTCGGGTTGTGCTTCATTAGTATTTAGTGACCATTGTTGTGGAAATGCTCAATTTCAGCTGGTTCTTTTGTTAAAAAAAAGTCCCAATCAGGGGTTGAACCTTACACCTTCTTAATTTCCTTCTGTTTCATCCTGTCTTGCCCACTGCTACTTGTTTGATGCATTTAACTTTGCAACCAATGGGAAACTTACCAATTAGATTGCTCCAAGGGAGACACAGACAGTAGCATTTTATTATGTAGTCATTAAGAGGAGTTTTGATGTGAAAAGACATTTTGTCCAATTAAACTACTGTCAAAATTCTTGCAGATTATCAGGTTAAAATTTGTACCATCATACTTGGTAACTTATTCTGTCTCTCTGTGCCTCTAAGTGGTAAGAAATACCTTGTAAAGTTTGTCAGAATTTTAGTCTAAAATAATTCCTTCTGGGTTTCAGTGAACAAATTAAAAAATCATTTTAAATTAACAGATAGGTTCTACCCCACTAACTTACTTTATAGTTTTAAATACTTTTGTCACAACTTAATATCTCTGTTTAAAATAAAACTTGAATCTTTATTCATAGCTCATAATCTGCATTTCTGAGATAAATCAAGTATTTTTTTTTTTCTGAATTATCTCTCATTAAGTGATTTACTTTTTGTCTTTTTTATGTGGAGACCAAAAGTGCACAGAGTATTCAGACTTCATATTGTGTAATTTTTAAGTCTATGTAAAAATATTTATATATTACTGCAAGGTCGTGAGGTCCAGCTTCTGTGGGGCATCTGTTGGTGAAGAAAGATTCACGGATCTTGACTTGGCTGACGAGGCTCTGATCGGGGTGCTCGAGAGACTGAGTTAGGAGTTTGAGTGTCTGGGTTTGCGAGTGTCTTGGATAAAAACCAAGATCCAGGCCTTTAATGACCTCTTGGGCACAGCCATCAGCAGTGTGTCTGTTTTGTTGAGAGAGTGTCGACCTTGTCAAGAGGTTTACTTACCTTGGCAGTTACATTCCTGATGTCTAGTGAAAATTCCTATTAACTCAATAGACGGTTTGAGAGAGCATGGAGGGTCATGAGGTTGCTGGAAAGGGGTGTGTGGGGATTCCGATATTTATGCAAAGGGACGAAGGTCCAAGTCTTTAGAGTCATGGGGCCTCATGCATAACGCCGTGCATAGAATTCGCACTATAACATGACTTAAGCACAAAAGTGGAAATGTGCTTACGCACAGAAAAATCCAGATGCATAAATCTGTGTGAATGCCAGCTTCCATGTTCTTCCGCTCCATAAATCCCGGTCAGCGTGAAAGTAATGCACGTGCATGCGCCTGCTGTCCTGCCCCAACTCCTCCCAGAATTACGCCTGTTTGAATATGGAAATCAATATAAATAGCCCTTAAGATTAACCTTCTGTGAAAAGACAATGGCAAAAGCACGAGGGAAAATAGAAGGATTTCAGCGAATACCAAGTGGAGGCAAGGAAAAATGTACTATTTGTTGGTTTAAACGGTATAAACAACAAAAGGAAGTTGATAGAGTGACATTGCGTGTTGGAGAAACTCGAAAGCTCAAGTTCTCAAAGTCGCACGGTGCCTGAAATAAAAAAGAAGTTGTCACATATCAAAGTCGCTGTGAAAAGGCGAGTCGTAGCCCACCGTCTGAGTGTCATATGAAAGCTTATTAGGGTACAGAAAAAAAAATAGGCACACAGTGGGGAACAAAACACGAAATGTCAACTTCATAAACTTCATCTTAAAGTTGTTTAATGTTTGGTTTCTCAAATCCCATCGTAACTAAAGTTGCACGTTAAATACTTTGTTTTGTATTTGATCTTCTATGTGCTCTGTGTGTGAATCAGTACGTGCTTCCGGGCTTTCTCTTCCTCTGACAGGACACAGAATCCATTACATTCGTAATATTACAGCTCTCAGAATAATTTAAATACTGAGATGTATACGTGATATTTTCATGATGATAGGAGTTAAAGCATGTTTTTAAACATGGGAACATGGTGGCGCAGTGATTGTTTATGTCTCATGCAAGATGCTTGCTGCGCCATGCGCGAACTTCGATGAAGTACAGTAATACCTTGAGATACGAGTGCCCCAACGTACGAGTTTTTTGTGATACAAGCCGTCACTAGGTCGATTTTTTTGTCTTGAGTTACGAGCCAAAATTCGAAATACGAGCCATCAAAGAGCTTGTCCCCGCACATTCCGAGGAACTGATGACAGAGGAGTTGACGGAACTACATGCAGCAACATACGGAGGTTCTGCAGGAGATCGGTATAACGGAGGAGGTTATCTCTTAAAGTGAGATAAAGGAAGTGTTTGCAATGTGGGAAAAAGTTTCGAACTTTAAAGAAAAGAAACGCCCTGAAAAAATTACAACTGATCATACAGTGGCGCTATTTAATGACACTTGCCTAATGCCTGACTTTACTGAAAAGAAACTTAATGTGCAGCCGCGTTATTTAATGACATTTACCTAAAGCTTGACTTTATTGAAAAGAAACTGAACTTGCAGCCGCGCTATTTAATGACACTTGCCTAACGCCTGACTTTATTGAAAAGAAACAACGTGCAGCCGCGCTATTTAATGACACTTGCCTAACTAATTTCAGAAACATTCTAAAGGGGAGGACTAAACAAAGCTCCTTGGACAGGTTTCTATTGAAACGCCCTGCGAATGAAAGTGACGAAAGCGTGGCAAAAAAGAAAAAAACTAGTCAAGAAGAAAATTAAGTTAAGCAAAAGTGAAGTGAAAGAAAAAAACATTACAATACGCTAATCGGCTTTGCCAACATCTGTTTATTTCTTTAGATTCTCTTTTATGTATTTGTATACAATATTTGTTCATTATAAATTTTTTTTATGTTAAACATTTAACAAAAAATTGGGGTGGTTTTTTGGGGGCTGGCACGATTTAATCTCATTTCAATTAATTTCAGTGGGGAAAATTAATTTGAGATACGAGCATTTTAACTTACGAGCTCGGTCACGGAACGAATTAAACTCGTATCTCAAGGTATCACTGTACTTTATTGTAGCAGTACTGTCTCTTTCAAACTTACTAACCCCCAATTCCTGTCCTTACTTTCTTTACTTCAAATACCCAATCGCCACACAATCGGCTCTGTAATAGCCATCTGTAAGCTTAGAACGCCGATTCTTCAAAACTTTTAAGGAACATTAAAATATCTTCGTAGTACGTGTTTGTTTATTCTGTCCATCTATCCTTCCAGCACCAGTAAGAATACAGCGCAGGGCAGGAACAACCCGTGAACGGAGCGCCAGCGCCGCGGCACCGTCCTCACGTTTATTTAAATGAAGTTAGTTTTAGTAATTAATCTATATTGTTATCTATATTTCTTATATATATTTCTCTTGTGGTTCGTCCTGCTTCCACTTCAAAACCAGTCCCACCCACATGCAGCCGACACGGCATTTCTCGATTCCTATTTGTCCTCTTCCAAACCCTTCCCCACGCTACCTGCGGCTCCTCATCAAAACCGGTCCCGCACTCACGCAGCCGACATGGCATTTCTCGATTCCTATTCGTCGTCTTCCATGTCATGCACTATACTGGCCTGCTGAGCGTAATACATCCAACAAATACTCGCAGTGCTGCCACAACGGTAAAGTAGCTTTACCATCTTTGCTGGAGCCACCTGTGTCTTTACAACAGCTTCTTACTCAGCAAAAATCAGAAGCTGAAAATTATTGTGAACACATTCGAGAATACAACTCTTCTCTAGCGTTTGCTTCCATGGGTGCACAGATAACTCAACCTCTTGGCCACGTACCATACTGTTTTAAAAATACACGGGCAAATTTATCACAATCTCTGCACTATACACTAACACGTCTACCTCTCCAGGATATGGACAGTTGTATGTTTTTGACACAGCGCAAGCTACTGAAGTACGCTTGCAAAATAAAGCAAACTCTGCATGCGGCGAAAATGTACTTCTCCAGCTAGATTCCATGCTCAGAACCATCAACCCCTTCGCTAAATCATACAAACCCATGCATGTAATCGCTCAGTCCAATCCAACAGCATCTGTACGAATAGTTTTCAAGGAAAACCCTAGGCAGGATTTACGACGATACAATTCCCAGAAATGTAACACCGATGTTGCAGCAATTTTCGTCGGAGAAGATGGCAAAACGCCTGCCGAAAGGGACATTTGCATCTATCCCATATGCAACTCCTGTAAACAGATTTCCACGCTCAATATGAATTGGGATCCTATGGTTTACCCACTTTTATTCCCTTACGGAGACATTGGCTGGGGCAAAGATTTACAACATGTTAACGTTAAAAGAACCGCCAAGTGAATAAGGCTTACTCAATACCAATTTTACGTGTACAGATTAGCAGTGAGGAATACATTTAGTATTTTGCACTCCAGCGCCAAACTATTCCAACAGTATGTCGTAGATGCGTATGTTAAAACAGAGGGCGCGCGTCTCAACTATCTCGGATTACATCAACAAGATCTGCGCGTGGAACTATCGGACACACTGCAAGCAAACGCTGAAAATAACGTATGTGTAGGCAAAATGATCAAATTACCGTCCACATTTCCAGGAAGTCCAAGATACATGCAATAAAACTATCAGGATGCCATGGCCATAGTACGTAAATTCGTAAAGCCTGATTTATCTATCACTTTCACATGTAATCCTGCTTGGCTGAAAATTCTACATGCACACTGCGTCTTTCAAGAAGTATTTATTTCTTCTTGATTTCTGAATTCCTTTCTCACTATTTTCTGTTCCTATTCTTACACTGCCGTATGCTACGGCGGGTGTTGGCAGTAATATAATCAACATATTTTGCTGCATTTCATCTTAAAAATGATATCGTCATCATATGTAAATACGCACTTTATAAAGTGGCTTGGGTTGTGCAATATTGTAACTGTATCATAAGTTTACAGTGAGGTAATTGTACTTATAGGTACAAACAGTTCTACAAGGAGCACTTGATGGACTGATTGAGTGCATTTATAGTTCTTGGGATGCAACTGTTTCTGAACCGCGAGGTCAGTACAGGAAAGGCTCTGAAGCGTTTGCCGTATGAGAGCAGTTCAACAGACAGCATGGCTGAGGCAGCATGTGGTAGATGCTGTATACCGATAATTCTTTCTGATCAGCTGCTGTACAGCTGTGATTCCCCACTCAGATACAGTGATATAAATACTCTGAATGGTGCAGTGAGAGAAATATGGAAAAAGATGAACCGCTGTGGCAACCCCTAACAGGAGCAGCTGAAAGAAGGTACAGTGAGAGTAACGACGCTAAAGCAGCTGTTATATTTAGAATAGTTTGACCATTCTGTGGACTATTATATTGTTACAGGTTAATTACAATCAGATGCATTAAACTAATAAACAATATGCGGTTAATTTCAGTGTATTTATAAAGCCGCGTCAGGGATGTGGATCTAAAAAAGAAAGGGTAACCACACAGGAAGAGTAGCACTGCTTTGACGCTAGGTGCCGCCAGTCTGCAAAACCGAGCGCAGAACTTGCATATGCCAGGGTATGAGCTACCGTGGAAATGTGCGTGGCTTTATGCCAAGTTTAGGTTTTATACATCGTGATTTGAACGTTGAAACGTTTTTAACGCAACATTTTTGTGCGTATGCACTGTTTATACATGAGGCCACTGGTGGTTCCTGTCATGCTATATGATTGCGAGACATGGACGCTATCCAGTGACCTGAGGCGAAGACTGGACTCCTTTGGTACTGTCTCTCTTCGGAAAATACTTGGGTACTGTTGGTTTGGCTTTGTGTCGAATGAGCGGTTTGCTGTTGGAGTCCCGAATGAGGCACATTGCCTGCATTGTGAGGGAGCGTCAGTTACAGCATTATGGCCATGTGGCGGTTTCGTGAGGGTGATAAAGCTTGTAAGATCCTCATTGTTGGGGACCCGTGTGGCAGGACCCACGTATCACCTGGCTGTGGCAGATAGAGGGTCATTTCCAGAAGGTAGGACTGGACCGTGGGTCTGCCTGGGAGGGTTGCCAACCAGGATCCCAAGTTGTTTCGTCATGTAGTGGGTGCGGCAAAGCACTGTACCAGTGCATACACCCCGAGTTGACTTGTATTACTCTTTATCTGCTGCATCTGCTAAAGTCTGAATTTCTGACTAGTGTCATCTGTAATGATTTTGCTAACTCTTGTGCGTCTCCTGGCCCACCAAATTTATTTTCATTTTCACAAGATTGTTATCTTCTCTTTATGTAAAGTAAAGAGTAGTAACACTAGTCCATATGTATCACATATTAACTGGGTGCCACAAAATGAGTTATGCTTTCATAAAGAAGCTATGGAGAAAAGATGAAATGTTCAACCGAACAAGCCAAGTTCAGGAATACAGACTGACCACACCACCTAGCAGACTTTTATTGTCGCTTTCAAAAATAGTCAAACAAGTAAATGCATGCCTTACTCTTGTACCTATCAGAGTTCTCCACGAAATGATGAGGTATTTATCCTGACAGTGCAGTTCATTGTGCAGTAACTAAGTGTACCCATCAAAGATTATCAATATAGAGTTAAAAGTACTGTTCCATATTGCTTTCTCACTTAACAGTTACTTAAATGGATTACTGAGTTTCAATATGTACATGCATGCTAATAATCTATTTTCTGGAACACTTTTTTTTTTTTTCCCCTCTCCCAGAGCTGCATTGTATGATAGTTTAACATGACAACTTAATCCTATAGATTGTTTTATGCTATTTCTGTAATCTCTGTATTTATCAATGAATTGTTTTAAATGTTTGATAAGATGATTATAGTATAGTTATATTATTTTAGACAATATACAGAAACTCACTACAATCTGAGCTTAGAAATATTGAATTATTTTCACTTTTCAAATCTGAACTTAAAACTCATTTGTTTAAGACCGCTTTTTCTCTTTAATTACAGTTGCTCTGTCTTTTGTTTATAATGTGTGCTTTATCTATTGTTCAGTGTCCTTGAGTGTTTAGAAAGGTGCCTATGAATAAAATGTATTATTATTCACAGAGTAACCTATTGAATTAGAGGACACATAATGGCAATATTTTTGCTACATGTCATTGAGGTATACTGCTTTGTAGATTTAAAACCGTGTATTATGTGAGTTTTTTTTTTTTAAACATTCTGTATCAAAAGTTCTTTTTTTTTTTTGCAGTGTAGTACTTTACAAATGATGGTTTTATTAGTCAGTATACTCCTTTGTTTCAATATATCCGTGATGCTCCTTGATTAACAATGGCGTTTTTCCCAGAGTGGCAGGGTGCACAGTTTAGAATAGTGATGCTCCAATGAGGTTTTTATGGCCAATACAACCACAGATATCCTATTACTGGATCAGCCAGGTTAAAAAAAAACTTGTTTCCTGTATAACCAGACTTTTTATAACTATTTGAATATGTAGAAAATATATTTATGCATGATACATATGGCATTAAAGAAGATAAAATGCTGTTCATAATTACAAGATATCTTATTGTTTAATTTTTTCTGTAATGCACGTATCTGAAACCAAGCTAATTAAAAAAAATTCTTCTAAGCTTGTTCAAGAGAATGTTCCCATTAGAAAGCCTGCTTTACTCATTTGTTATGTAGTAATAATAATACATTTTATTTATATAGCACCTTTCCCATGCTCAAGGCACTTCAGAGTTTAAGATGGAACGGCAGGGTATACAGTATATAGCATTGTACAAACCAGATAAATAAATAAAGAGGATTAATTAATTGATGGTCTAGCACCATCACGCACAGGTTACATGAGCATCTTGACATAAAGGTAAACTGAGAGAAGGGTAATAAAGTCAAGTAGGGTTAAATGCCTTCCTGAATAGATGAGTTTTGAGTTGTTTTTTAAAAGAATTCATGGAGTCAGCTGACCTGATTAATTTTGGTAAGTCATTCCAGCGTCTGGGCGCTATACAGCTGAAGGTCCTGTCACCCATGGAGTGTAAATTAGTGTTGGGCACAGTAAGATTGCCAGAATCGGAGGACCTTAGTAGGTGGACAGGCACATAGTGATGGAGAAGGTCACTGATATAGTTTGGTGCAAGGTCATTTAAGGCTTTGTAAGTTATTAGTAGGATTTTATATTCGATTCTGTAAGACACAGGGAGCCAGTGAAGGCAGAGCAGGATGGGTGTGATGCGCTTGCTGCTGCTGGTTCGTGTAAGGACTCTTGCAGCCGAGTTTTGAATAAGCTGGAGCTGTGATATAAAATTAGAAGGGGCACCTGCCAGCAGCGAGTTACAATAATTGATGCGGGATGTGATAAAAACATGGACAAGTTTCTCAGCATTAGAAAAGGAGAGGATGGAGCGAACATGGGATATGTTACGGAGGTGAAAGTAAGAAAGTTTCTTAATGTGGTTTATGTGGGTGGAATATGAAAGGGAGGAATCAAAAATGACACCAAGATTCTTTGCAGGAGAGGCAGGTCTGATGAGATCCCCAAGAAGATGGACTGGGAAGGAGCTCATTTTATTAAGTTGCACTTTAGTCCCAATTTGCAGGAGGTCAGTTTTGTTGCAATTTAGTTTTAAAGAGTTCTACTCCATCCAGGCATTAATTTCACTGAGGCAGGTTGTGAGCTGAGAAAGCTCTGAAATTCCACTTTTAACATTGAAATAATGTTGAGTATCGTCTGCATAAAAATGGTAACCCAGTCCATAGCTATGAATAATATGGCCAAGGAGAAGCATATAAATACAGAAGAGGGCTGAGGACAGAGCCCCGAGGAACTCCTTGTGTGACTGGCGCTGAGCTGGATCTGCTGTTGCCAAGACTAACAAACTCTTGCCTATTAGTCAGATAGGACTTGAACCACTGGAGGGCAGTGCCAGAGATACCCAGCATGTTCTCCATTCTTGACAGAAGAATGTTATGTCTCACAGTGTCAACGCTGCACTGAGGTCTAATAGAATTAATATGCTGGTTTGTCCAGAATCTGCTGCCATAAGCAAATCATTGGTTACCCGTAGCAGAGCAGTTTCACAGCTGTGCTGCACCCTGAAACCAGACTGAAAGGGTTCCATCATATTATTAGAGATTAGGTAATTGGTGAGTTGGGAGGCTACAACACGCTGAAGAGCTTTTGACAGAAAAGGTAAGTGAGAAATAGGCAGAAAGTTGTTAAGATTGTCAGCATCAAGACCAGACTTTTTTAACATTGGGTTTACAGAAGCAATTTTAAAAGTGATCGGCACAGAGCCTGTGTCAAGGGATGAGTTTATTATTGTTGTAACAGTCGGGATTATGGCATGAAAGCAGGATTTAAGTAGTGTGCTGGGGATGGGGTCCAGTACACAAGTAGTTGGTCTCATCTTACAAAGCAGGTTATTAACAAATGCAGATGTGACTGGTGAGAACTTAGAGAAGGAGCTGGATGGAGTGGGAAAACAGGAAGAGATATAAACAGATGGTGTATTTATGTTAGTTGAATTATTTAGATCTTTAATTTTGTTACACAAAAAGTGGAGGAATTCCTCACAGACTTCAGTAGAAGAGGTACTTGGGCCAGATGCGGGTTCGATTAGTTTATTAACTACAGAAAACAAAACCCTTGGCTTATTGTGGCCACTTTCTATTATTCTGCCATAATGGGTGTTCTTGGCAGCAGTTAGTGCTTCTCTGTAAGCTCTTTGGTGGTCAGAGAAAGTCTGAATTTGAACAGTGAGGCCAGTCTTACGTGACATTCTCTCAAGGCATCAGCCAGCTGCTTTCATAGATCACAATTATGAATTATACCAAGGAGCTGAACGCTTTAAAACATAAGGAGGTTTCCTTTAAGTAGCTGTTTTATCTAATGCTGAATGAAGGGCTGTGTTATAGTGGTCAACAAGACTATCTAGTGTTGACGGAATAGGTGCAGACAGTAAAAGATCAGAAATGGATCCAGAAAGGATAGGGGGACAGATATTTTTAAGGTTTCTGTAAGAAATTTGTCGTTTACAGATAAGAGGGAGAGATAATGAGACAGAAAAGTACTGCTTTATGGTCAGAGAGTCCCAAATCAGTGCTGTAAATGTTGGCAACAGATAGTCCAGAAGTACAGATTAGATCCAATATATGACCACCAGAGTGGGTAGGAAAATCAACATGTTGTGTCAAGTCAATCCAAACAGTCCAATAAGGATAGGAATACATTTCTCAGTTTAGATATAGTAATGTCAATATGGATGTTGAAATCACCGAGACGGATAATTCTCTGAGAGTAAGAGCTTAGGTGGGTTAAAAGTTCAACCAGATCGGATAAGAAGGATGCATTGTATTTTGGAGGACGATAAAGAACAATGAGTGAGACGGGACCTGGTTCCGTTATTGGTTTAAGGGCCAGGCACTCAATGATGTTTGATGTTTAAGTCTGCTCTTACAATTACTGCAAGTCCACCTCCTTGTCTTGTGAATCCAGGTGGAGTCGCCTCCGTGAGAGACATAAATTCATTCGGTTTTTGCCAAGTCTCCGTTAGACACAGTATATCAAGTTTGGTGTCCAGTGATGAATTCTGACAGCACCAATGCTTTGCCATTAAGAGATCTCGAATTAAACAGTGCAATATTAGTTAATGAGGCTTCTTTTTGCACAGAGCCGTGATCAGAGTTTATTTTCACATAATGTAAATTTGGCACACTGACACTTCTATTTCCAGGGCCATGAGAAGGATGGAGTATTCCTGAGCAAATGCTGCCAGTGGTCTTTTCATTCGCAACCCGGCGGTGGCGGCGACCTGACCCACGATGTACATATTTCGGGCGCCGCAAAACCTCAGGGTCTTTTAGGATGTTCCAGTCAGATAATTTGCTCTGGACAAACTGTTTAATAAGAAGGAGTTTGTCATGAGAGTATTTTAGCATGATAGTGAGTAATACTTATCTGATAGCAGTGGAGAAGCAGCACAGCACAGCAGAGCCGGAGTTTATTTTCACATAATGTAAATTTGTACATTAGTACATGAATGTAATCAAAAGTCACACTTAAAACTAATTTTGGATTGTGCTTACAAGTGAGAGGGGCATCAGAGTAATATATTACTACATAAATCCAAAACTTAGATATCATTTGCACTACCGACATACAGTTTCCACCCAAACAGTTGACAGCTTTCCAAGAAGTGAATTCAGACACTGATTCACCTGCCTCTGGGCTTGTTTTGCTTGAACACTACAATTCAGTCAATGTCATATTTCACCTGCATGTTAACTGTGGCAAGTCTCTATTTGAGTATACCTGGTTCATTAGTTTTAGGACAATTAACAGGCTGTGCACATGGTTGACATATGAACACAAGAAAAAACATTGAGGCACTGTGGTATATTGGCAGAGCCAGCCCCCAAAAAGGTGAAGAGATAATTACTATTAAAATTATTGTGCATTATACAGTATGAAGTTCTTTTAAATCTCCACAATTGCTTCCTTGCCTTTTTATCCTTGTTGTGACAAGTCTCAGTGTTACTCATGCACAGTTGTGGCTCAGTGCGAGTCTAACATTCTAAGAGATAGGATGTCCGGAGAGTCCTTGTGTGAATTAAGTAAGAAAATGCTAGATTTGGAGCAGTGTTCAGTAAGAAAATTTCTCACAAAAGAAGGGAAAAAGCCAAAAGAGAGCCATGAACACATGTTTGCTGTTTATGGCGATCTACGAACCATTCAACCTGATCTCACCCTTTAGTGTACTTGTTCCTTATCCTGTTCATCCTTGTCACACACAAATCTTAACATATTTAATCAAGCCACTTCCAGCTCTGTCTCCTGTCTTTTTGTCAGTGCCACCATCTACAACCCATATAACATAGCTGGCCTCACTACCGTCTTGTAGATCTTGCCTTTCACTCTTGCTGCTATCCATCTGTCGCAGATCACTCCTGACACTCTTCTCCACCCTTCCTGCACTCTCTTCTTCACCTCTCTCCCCATTACTCTGTACTTTTGACCCCGAGTATTTAAACTCATCCACTTTTGCAAACTCTACTCCCTGTCTCCTCACCCATTCCTCTGGCATCCCTGTCATTCACATGTATTCTGTCTTGATCCTACTGACCCTTCATTTCTCTCCTCTCTAGAGCATATCTCCAGGGTCTCCTCAACCTGCTGCCTACTCTTGTTATGAATCACAATGTCATCCACAAACATCATAGTCCACGGGGACTCCTGTCAGATCTCTTCTCTCAACCTGTCCATTGCAGTAAGAAAGGGCTCAGAGCTGATCCCTGATGTAATCCCACCTCCACCTTAAATGCATTCATCACTCCTACTGCAGACCTCACCACTGTCATTAGTACATATCCTTTTCCACTCTTACATACTTCTCTGCCACTCCTGACTTCCTCATACAATACCACAACTTCTTTCTAGGCACACTGTCATATGCTTTCACTAGATCCAGAAAGGCACAATGCAGTTCCTTCTGGCCTTCTCTAAACTTCTCCATCAACACCCTCAGAGCAAACATTATATCTGTAGTGCTCTTTCTCAACATGAAACCATACTGCTGCTCATTATTTATCACCTCCCTTCTTAACCTAGCTTCCACTACTCTTTTTCTTAACCTCATGCTACTTAATTTTACTTTATCAATGCCTGTGAGAATTTTGAAAAACTGGATGAGGTCCCCATGCAGTTTCCCCTGCTCAGGGCTAAATAGGATGGATTCTCAGTCTTTCAGAGTATGACATGACCTTAAGTCCTTCAATGTCCTTCCATATCTTCAAACTTTAATTTGTGCTGGAATTTGTATGTGACTTCTAACTGTATCTAGAGAGTGGAAATGAATGAGAATGCCCATGACCGTATTCTCTTCTAGGACCTGCACTTAATTATTGCTATTGAAAGAAACGATAAGCCATGTAAGAGAATTGGGCTACCAAAGGTAACCCTATTTAACAGCTGATGCTTTGGCTTGAAAAATGGAGAAAAATACAAAAGTAGTTTGCTACAGTGTAGGGCCAACACTTGTGTGTTTTCCTGCACATCAATCAATCACACGGCATGGAGTTTTACAATGCAGTTGATTGATAATGTGCATTGGTTAGTGGTGGGGCTACAGCTTTTCTGTATTGGCTGGTTTGTTTCTGAGGGCTGTAAAGAAAATTAAGAGACTGTGTCACACAACCAAATCCCCCACACACCGGGAAATGACACAAATAGTTAAGCAAGTACAGTTTGGAGACGTTGCTTAAAATGTGTCTTACTGTGAATAATTGAGTAGAAGATGAACACATTAAAAATGACACATTTCTTTTCAGTGTTTAATGCAAGATTAGTTTGTTTTTGTTTTTTGCAATTATATAATAAAAAAAGGAAAGGAGCACCATGCAAAAGTTTGGGCACCCCAAGAGAATTGAGGTATTGGATAACTTAGTCTCAGACCTTAATTAGTTTGTTTGGATTATGGCTTATTCAGTCAATGTTAGGAAACCACAGGTGATGCAAATTACAAAGTTGTATAAATTCTCTGACCTCACAAACTTTGTCCCAATAATCAGCAGTCATGGGCTCCTCTAAGCAGCTGCCTAGCACTATGAAAAATAAAATAATTGATTCTCATAAAGCAGGAGAAGGCTTCAGGGAGATAGCAAAGCGTTTTCAGGTAGCTGTTTCCTCAGTTTGTAATGTTATTAAGATATGGCAGTTAACAGGAATGGTGGAGGTCAAGTTCAGGTCAAGCTTTATGAAAGAACTGCTCATTGGATTGCTAGGAAGGCAAATAAAACCCTTTCTGACTGGAAAAGACCTACATTAGCCTCTTAAGATTTAGGGGACTCTGCAATTGTGGTGCCTTGTTCTGCTGTGCAGTGACACTTGGACAAATATGGCTTTCATGCTAGAGTCAGCAGAAGAAAACCTTTCCTACTTCCTAACCACAAAATTCAGCACCTGAAGTTTGCAAATGAACATTTAAACAAGTCTGGTACATTTTGGAAGCAAGTCCAGTGGATTGATAAATTCAAAATTGCACATTGTGGCAAAAACGTTCTTAAGTATGTTTCGAGAAAAGAGGGTGCAGAATTCCAGGTAAAGACCACCTCTCCATCTATTAAGCATAGGCGTAGATCAATCATGCTTTGGGCATGTGTTGCAGCCAATGGCACAGGGAACGTGTTTGGGAGAGGGAAAAATGGATTCAAATGAATACCAGCAAATTCTGGAAGCAAATATCATACCATCCATCAAAGTAAAAAAGCTGAATTTAAAATGAAAATTAATCCTACAACAAGGTAATGATTGAAACACACCTTGAAATCTACAATGGAATGCCTCAAGGTGCTAGCTGACGGTTTTGCCTTGGCCCTTGCAGTCCCCTCCCCTAAACATCATTGAAAATCAGTGGATAGATCTCAAAGGAGCACTGCATGTAAGACAGCCCAAGAATCTTGCAGAATTAGAAATCTTTTGCAAGGACAAATGGGAGAAAATACCCTAAAAGTAAGAACTGAGGGACTCTTAGCTGGCTACAAAAAGCATTTAGAAGCTGTGATACTTGCCGAATTGGTTGTTACTAAGTACTGACCATGTCAGGTTCCAAAACCTTTGCTTCAGGTCCTTTCATTTTTTTTTTGGTATTTTGTACCTGTAACTGATGAAAATAAAAATGTAATCTTGTTTAAAATATTAGAGAGATGTGTCATCTTTATACCTTTTTGGTGATCAGTTTATCTTCTGCCATCTTAGCTATTCTAAGTTAGACATTTTAAGTAAGGGTGCTCAGACTTTTCAATGCCACTGTAGCACCGTGGAAAAAGTTAAAAGATATCTAAATTTGTTATAAATTTATATCTCACAATAATGTCTGTTTCAGAATGCAGAATATTGTTTTTGATGATCCCATCCAAATGATTTAAATATCCAGTATAGAAATGATATGATGCAGAAGAATGAAAGCACTAGAAAGCCATAAAGTAATTTCTGTTAATGGCTAGGATTGGCTTCTAATTAAGCAATTGGGTTGGAACAAAAAACAAGCAGACCTCGAGGACCAGACTGGAGTACCCCTGTATTTTTGTACTTTTGTTTCAGTGTTGTTCCTTCCTGCTCTTGTCCACTTTACTGGTTGTGATTGTGCCCCCACTTTTTCTTGTTCATCACTTCAAACTTGGTCCCTCTCCAGATTGATCTTGCAGTCTCTGTGCATGAAGCTGTTTTATATTCTTTTGCCTGGATATCCCACCTGTGGGAACTATAATCCTTTAATTCCCTGCGGACAGTGACACGGGTCACTTCTCACCGCTCAGTCTGCCTCCTGCTATACAATCTTTGCCGACAAGGAGTTGTTATGGATTATGGCTGAAATCCAGCACATTAAAAGGAATTTCTATGACAGAGTTAGAATTCAAAATTTTTTTTCCAAATAACTAGCTATAATAAAATAATTGGCAATTTTAACATGGAATAGTGGCAACAAG
Source organism: Erpetoichthys calabaricus (assembly GCF_900747795.2). Taxonomy (NCBI): domain Eukaryota; kingdom Metazoa; phylum Chordata; class Cladistia; order Polypteriformes; family Polypteridae; genus Erpetoichthys; species Erpetoichthys calabaricus. The sequence goes on along the minus strand of NC_041400.2, from coordinate 134,650,938 downwards.
TGACAGTTGACCATAGATCATCTGCTGTATCTTTGACTTTAGTACATTTTTCCTCAGTCTGAAATATTTCAAGTACTACTGACTTACATGAAGCCTTTTTTCTAATTTTGGAATTCAATTAATATATTACCTATTGATTTTAATTTAAAAAAAAATTCTTATGTAGTAAAGAGAAATTGACGTATACATTTCTGGTTAATTTTTAATTTTTTTTTCTGCTGTTAATGGGACTAAATCACTCTCATCCCCATGATTAGGTAAATGTTTTTTTTTTTCATTTATTTTATTAATTTCAGGAAAAGACAATGCATATAATCAACCCGAACTTACAAAATAATTGAGTATAAACTCATATTTTGTGGGGTGGGGGGGGGAATCAAAAGATTTTAACCCTCCCCCCAGGAGAGGACGGCCAAGAGCATGGGCCAAAAATAGTTTATAAGAGAGAACCTCGTTTTCCCCAATAGGAATGCTTATTCTAAAATTTTATTAATTAAATCTTGCTGTTATGTAATAGTTTTGAACTCATCTAACTGAGAATGTGACATTTTCGAAATTCCATAAGTATAGAACATCATCTGTGCCTTTACTTGTAAAAGGTCAGTTGAGATTCTTCCAGTTAAGCAAGATACATTGACATGCTAGTAGTGTGGTATAGACTATGATAATCAATTTGTTCTTATCCACTTCAAGCCCATCAGGGAGTACGCCCAAAACAGCTGTAAGTGATTGTGAGACCAAGGCTGTTTGATGAGCACTGAGATATTTGTCCAAAATTATATTAATTTGGTGCACTCCCAAAACATGTGGCCCTAGACCTGTGAGCTAGATTGCAATGCTCACAGGTTGGACCTTGCCCTGGATACATTTTGGACAATTTTAAACAAGATTGTTGCAGAAAATACTTAGTAAATAAAAAAAAAAATCACTATAAATGAAAGTCAAGCATGTCCTTTATTTACACTAACTGTAGAATCTATGTGGGCAGCAAGTCTGGCTGTTCTTAAGAGAACAGCTTCTGTTATCAGTTAGGTTCATTTACATATAGTAGCCAGTAAATATTTAAGACACACCAATGAGCACTTAGATAAATGGTACATTCTAGCAATGCACCTCTCCTATTAAATAACAACCAAAGGTCCCAAAATAGTTAATCATTAAGTCTTTTCTAAACATTTGATTTACAGAATAAGACTTCTTGTTTGTAAACTGTTATCACAGAACAAAACACAAAGTAAAATTTTATATATGATCTCATTTTGTGTTATAAAGTGTGCTGATACAAATGAAGCTAGTTTGTCCTAGTTTAACAGGCTGGCGGTTTCAAGCTTTTTTTTTTTCCTTTTTGATTGAAGAAAGATTTTAATTTAAATTATTGAATGCTTTTGCGCATGTAGAGCTTTAGTATTCTATGCACTGGACAAAGAGCCACGTTTCGACAACGTAAAATGAAACAGGCACGAGTTTGTGTCAGCAGTGTATGAAGAACAAATGATAAGTAACGAAGTTGTTTTGCAATGATTGTAGTCCGCTTTACTCATTACTGTACAGGCTTGTACTGTTAGTTGATGAATTTTCTAGGCCTATAGTATAATATTGAATGATGAATGTTCCAGTACAATATGGAATAGTAATAAGTATAAGCACCACAAACCTGATATAGGTGTATTGAATGAATGCGTAATTAGGCCTCGCGCTGTAGTCGAAATCGCCTTTCAGGCCTTTAGAGCTTTAATCGAAGTCGCCTTTCTCATTGAATGTTTGCGGCTGTAAATCTGCCGCCTGCCGCGATGTTGGGGTTGGATGTTGGTCTCGTAAGGTTTTTCGGGCAGCTGCGCAGAAGGCGACTGCGCATTCGGCTTCGGACGAACGTGAGTGAGTGAGGAGGCAGGAGAACTATGTATTAAAATGCCTGTCTTCCACTGCTTTTCTGAGATTTGAAGGGAATGTTCTTTGAGATTTTTTTTATATATTGTTGAGTTGCTGTCTCAGTGCTTAAGTCTGATCAGTTATTTCATCTGGAATAAAAATGGGTGGAAGTTGTGGAAAATTTTGTATGTTCATTTTAGCAAAATTTCTAAGTTCAACTTGAAACATAATTATTCATAAGATACAAAACATTATCTATATACAGTTCTCTTAAGTGTTTTAATCCTGGATTTCTTCCAGTGATTAAACACTGTAGGCTTGAGAGGTGAAAGAAGGTGACTATCTTGTAGAGGAACAACAGATAAAAGCTTATCTGCTTTAAAATGCATCTTTCATTGGTTTCATATTCTGAGTGGTTGGTGGACAATTATTAATATATTGATGAAAATTAGTATTTACTGGTGCACACAGCAAGAAAATGTTTTGTACATTTTGCTTAATTCTCACGATCATTTATAACATGCCTATGGGTTTCAGTTGGCAAAAGAAAAAACTGCCCTTTCCTACACTGCTGTTAAGATTGTTTTTTTTTTTTTTTTTTTGCTTGTGTTAAATAGGAAGAAATTGCTAAGGATCTCTTATCTGGTGATGATGAAGAAACTCAGTCTTCAGCTGATGACCTGACGCCATCAGTCACATCGCATGAAACTACAGATTTTTTTCCTCGAACTCTGAGGTGTAAGTTTGAAATGCATTTTTCTTTTGTGAGTTATGTAGTTGATATTAAATATTATATTTATATTTTGGCTAAATACACCTCTTCTATAGCACAGTGTAAGTTTTTTTTTGTTTTTTTTTCTCCTCAGTTGTGAAAATTCTCACTTGCAGGTGAATCTATTGTTCCTGATAAAGAGCTCATCAAAAACTAAGTCTTGGGATTGTTTGAATTTTCTAAGCTTTTTGAAGATTTACATTTAGCTTCAGATTGAATCACGTGGTTTTATTTAGAGTATGAAGTGTATTTTGTGTTTGGGAGTAGGAGCATTGCAATTCAGAAATTATTTTAATTATGCGACTGATATATTCTATCAGTACTCTTGTTTGTTTTAAACTGATTGTGGTGTGAACTAGGATTTGCATTGTGTGTGTGGGAGCACATCTCCATTGAAGTGTTGGTCACAAGTCCTTCTATTTGTCACTTATTCTTTTTCGTGTCACCATTATATAGAGGCAGGTCTCAAAACATAACTTTGGTTTGGGGCAGTTATGAAAGTCTTAAGACTATGCATTAGAACATTCTGTGTAATTAGTTCATAGACTGTTTAGTAACATTAACTTGAATTATTTAGTTATGTTTTATAAATATCACTGTAGCATTGCAGTGGCATTCATAATTATACGGATCAATTATTGAGTACATAACATATTACAGGCCTTAAAGAATTTGTCAAATTGTATAATATTTGCATTCACATAATTATCTGACATAAAAAGGTTGTAGGGTGGATGGATATTTTCTATGTGCAACCTCCATCTGTGTATGTAGTGTATTTAGTTTACTGTTTTAGGGTATGGAGATATGACCAAAAATATATATATTACAATATAATTAAATGATCACATTTACGGTTTATATTGCAGTGTAATATTGTGCATATACATTCACACTAAATCCAGTTTAGGTGCTTCTGTTGGCCTAATTTTCTAGGTTAACAGTAATAATAATAATAATAATGCATTTTATTAACAGTGGGAAGTCCCACTATGATGTTTCTTTTCATAAGGACCATTTTAATCAACTAAAGAAATAATATTGCATTTTATTTATATATTTCCTTTTCTATGCTCAAAGCATTTTACAGAATTTTAGAATGAACAACAGGTCAAAGCATAGAAAAAATAACATACACAACACAATATCACCATAAAACGCTAAAAGTAAATATAGGAAACACAAAGCTTTAAGTTCGACTATGAAAATTTAACAAACAATATGCCACAAAATACAAAAATATAAATACTAAAAGGAAGCCCAGAACAAGTAACAGAATTTGTGATACCAATGCAAATCATCCTGAATACACATGAATAAAGAGGTATACTGAAATAAATGTTCAGAATATTCAGATAAGTTAAATGCCTTCCTGAACCAATGAGCTTTAAATTTTTTTTTTTTTTTTAAAAAGAATTGTCAGCTGATCTAATAAACTTATGTTTAGAATATCTTTATTATGCAAAATTAAATAAGAGTATGTGAAATTGACGCCATATAGCACCCGACACAGAATTGACACTGAGTCACGTGTAAAACTCAACAAAAAGACTTTTATTTCTTTCTTCAGCTGGAGGGCACTTCTCCTCCACAGCTTTGTCCTCCTTCCACCCGACTCTGGCCACTGAGTGGTGGTCGCTGGCCTCTTTTATAACCCACCCGGAAGTGCTCCAGGTGCTTTGTGACGATGAGGGTTCTCTTCACGCTCCCAACGTCCTTATGGGAGCCCTGAACCAAACACCGTCAGTAATGTCACTGAGATGAGCTGACAAATGGGAACAAATCTCACATGAAGCCAGGGGATATATTAAAAAAGTGATAGTGATTTAATTTTAAACGATAATCAAAACAAAAAATGCAAAAGTGCAGTGTCCAAAGTTTCAATAAATAAATCCTTAAAACAAGTGCCCAGTGGGGATAAAAACCATCCAATAAATAAATCCTTTAAAACTTGAGGTTAAAATACAGAAGTTAAAAAGCAGTCTCTCTCTGTCGTTATTCTCCGACCCACCTCCGTCACTCTGTCCCCGGCTCACCCATTGCTTGCAGCCAGTGGAGACCAACAGCCACGAGCTCCTTCAGCTAACCTCTGTCTTGGCCCCCTTCCGGACATCACTGCCAGACTGTCGAGGTCAGCTCTCCTCCCTTGATCCTTTGTGCACTCGCAGTCGCTCTTCAGATCTCACGGGAGGACACCTGCCTTGCTCACCCCACTCACTCATACATTCAGTGGGGTGAACTAGCCCCCAGAGCACATCAGCCTAACGCTCCTTCGCGGGACCCCAGCTCGTGGTGTCTCCACTTTCCAGGTGGCCAGATCATAACTTCATGCCTGCTTTTTCCATCCTTTAACCTCATGCTTTCTCTTTTCCTCCATCCTTCCATTTCTCTCCCTACGATTTATCTATCCCCTTCTCTGGTGTCAGTCCATATATATATATATATACTCACACACATCCCCGCGCGCCTCTGTGGGCACAGCGCCTTAATCAAACACTGCAGGAAGCAAATGAGGCAATCAAGATCGACCGCACCCACACATGCAGGTGCGATGCACTCCAATTACCTTGCCAACTCCCCGCGGTTGTGCAATCACGCCGACGGAGAATGGCACGGCTATACGGATTTAAAAAACCCGGCCTTTTTTTGTGGAAGCTGCGGACCCGCTATACCACATGCTTGATCACCTGTTCCTGATTGCACTTCCGGGCGGGGTAGTAGGGTTGTCCAGGCTGGCTCTGGGATCCATGCAGCACCCCCTGGCGGCCACCCCAGATCCCCACAGGGCTGTGGAGGACTCCATCTGCCATGGAACCCGGCGAGAAACTGAGGCACCATCGTCAGCCAGGGAGGCTGCCACCAAGCGTCCCGGGAGAGGTATTGAGGAGCTCATGGCTGCTCCCCCAGAACATAAGTAGAAGGGGCATTCCAGCCGGGCGTGGGACCTGGTCGCGCGTCACAAGTAACTGAACAAGAAATAAAAATATTAAACATCATATTAAAAAGACAGAATCATTGAAGATGCATGCAGTATAGACTTCTTTTCAATTCTTTTGATTCTTCATTGGGGGGTGGGGAAACAAGGAAGCATAACTAGACCTTAATATTGCCTTTCAAAACATCTTAATGATCTTGAATAAAAATTATATAAATACAAACCAAAGAAAATTTAGAATCCTGACTTAAAAAAAGCTATCAAATGGAGCCCCACAATATATACATCCTCTTAAAGAAAGCTTTCACATTTGTCACAAGGCTGATTTTAAAAATCCTTTTATGACAGAAATCAATGCTGGCAGACCATTTTAAAAAGATATTCTAATAAAGAAACTTGTTTCGTTTCATAAAAATAATTATCTCCCTTTTCATTGCTTTTTAAGATATACAACATTTCAAATACAGGGATGAAAAGAAGCAAAAATGTTTATAGTTATGGATCTATAATTATGTTTATACTTAGTTTTCTCCTACCTTTTTTCTGTGGTGGTGTGTTTCCCATAGTTCTCTAAGCAGGTGCTTATTTTTTGTAAGGATTAATCCAGGGCTACCTTGTTATCTTTATCATTATTTTCATCATTGTTTGAAGTAGAACCACCAACCATAAGCTGGCTTCTTCAGCAATTGCCTTGTCAAAATCTGAGGAGACAATCAAATTTAAAAAAATAATTTAGGAGAGCAAAAGGAGAGAACAACAAAATCTGGGGTCCTTTTCAAAGTGTGAAAATGAGATCATAAACCGTTTTGAAGACTAGGAGAGTTGCAATGGGTGATAGGAAAGTGACGCACACTCTTTTGCAACAAGTAACAAAGATGGTTTCCAGATGTTCTCAACTGTGATAAAAATGGTATAGGAAAATTTTTACCTGTATATACCTCACACCTTTATCTCTGATTGTCTCACTGTTTGAATTAATTAAAGCGAAAAAAACACTGAAATATTAGCATTATTTTGTAAGTGTGAAACTAAGGTAGATGTTTTAAAAAACAGGGAAACACTTAAATAACGATCTACTTTGGAACTATAAAATACTAAAAAAAAAAATTTAAGTGACTTTTTAATACATGCAGGACTTTTATTTGACTGTTCATGAATTTTGCTTTCTCTTCAGCAAACACTATATATGATGGGGATAAAGAATCCGAGGGAGAGGAGGATGGAGTCAATCCCTCTGAAGATTCAAGAAAGGTTAATATTTATGAAAATGTGTCAATTAAATTGTTGCATTTTTATTTTTTCTGTCCTTGCTTTGTGAAATAGTAAATTCTGGTATATACATTGAAAACATCACTGCTCACCCTCAAAACATAAATTAACAAAATATTTTAGTTCAATAAGTTGAATATTTAATGGTTAACAACAAACTTTTCTAAGTAGGTGTTCTGTAAGAATGTCCTGCTTATTGCTTTTACTTTTAGAAAGCTGTACTCTGACTTCCTGCTACTTTATCTTAGATTAAATCAAATCAAACCAAATTTTATTTGTCTTGTACAAATTAATGCGTATAGTGTGACATGTAGTGTAATACTTAGTTTTTCAACTCCAGTGACTCTGCCTTTAAGAAGAGTATAAGAGGACAATAACAATATACATCTTTATAATATCAAAAATCATTAATGGACTTATAAATATGATTAACAAATGATAAATAATCTAATAGTTTAATGTAAAAGAGGTTAACAATAGGGCATTATGTGTTTTTAGACAATTTCCTTATTAAGGATGTAGATGGACTGTGGGGGGGGGTAAATGCTTCTTTTCAGTCTCTCTGAACTGCACTTTAAGGAGCAATACTGTTTGCCTGATCACAGCATATGAATACAGTCCGTTGCTGGGATAGCTGGTGTCAAAAATTATTTATTTCATTTTGCTCCAGTCTGACTTCACTTGGTAAAGATGTCCTAGAAATTTAAGAGTGCCCACTATGTGATGTGTTCATTTGACCATATCAAGCTGTCGGAGTGTTTGGACCAGGTTAGGTCCTCTGTGGACACTTGGGTTTCTGAAACAGTCCACTTTCTCTGCCTGAGTACTGTTAATATTGAGGGAGTGGTTGTGTCTCTGCTGATTTCCCCCCCCACCCCACCAATATCCACAATCAGCTCCTTTGTCTTTCTGACATTCTGGAGAAGACTGTTGTTCTGAAACCATTTTGAAACACGCTTTACTTAATTCCAGGTAAGCATGCTCATTATTGTTAAATATCAGGCTTGCCACAGCTGTGTCATCAGCAAACTTGTTAATGGTGTTTGAGTCACGTGGAGCCATGCAGTCATAATGTTTAGAGGAAGTACAGCAGAAGGCTCAGAACACAGCCCTGTGATATGCCTGTGTTGAGAGTAAGGGTTGTTGAGCCACTTGGGGTCTGTCTGTCAAAAATGCACTTGCACAATGAAGTGCGCAGATGCCATCACTGAGCTTGGTGATGTGCTTACATGGGATTAATGTGTTAAATACAAAACTACTGTAATAATATATTGCATATTAATTTATAATGAATTTCAGAGTGGTTACTGTGATGACCCCTGAATTTCATGATGAATTTTAATTGCCTTTATGAACTAATGTATAACTGTTGCTACAGTATATGCTGTGTTCCGATTGGCTTTGAATTTTATTAATCAGGTTTCCGAATATACGTATGGATAAGTAGCTGGTATTATATCAAAATAGAGTATATCCGTGACAGATGCATTTTTAATTCCAAATTAATATTTTTGTTTACTCAATGAAAAGGGGAAAATAAGTTATAATTTTACTTTGTCCAGATACAATATAACTTTATGCTTTGAAAGATTTAAGAAGATGTGCCTTGCAGCAATACCACATAGATTACAATTGTAGTGATACATGGAGCAGCATGCAAGGACAAAATTTCTATTAAAAATTAGCCTAGATTTTTGGAGCATCGAGTCAGAGCAAAATCATGATATTGTACAGTAGTGCTTTTTTGTGTAAATTCTTATACATCATCACATAGCACAAAGAATTGACACCAGCGTTTGCAATTTTCTTTTTTTGTCAGGACTGCTTTTTATATGGAATTGACTGCATGCAACCCTTAGAGACAACTGAGATCTTTTAATGAATGCTTTCTAAAGACTAATGACTCAGTTCCCATCTACCACTCATTTGACTTCATTGCTCCTTTCCTCTGAGGTTCTGTAACTTTCTTGGTGAACCTTTATCAGCGCTCGCATTCATATTATATTTAATTTTTTTTAATTTCTGCTAATATTAACAAAGTAATGGATTCACAATACTACAATCCTTTGATTCTTGGCTTTGACCGTGTGATTTATTAATTGATTGACTTGGGATGACAGAATCATGCATTGCATGACATTGTTCATAGTTCTTCTTTTTGTTGAAACTCCAACCAGACCTTTTGTAAACTTGCCATTTTATTGCTACGTGCAGCTTCTGGGGGCTCATGTATAAACGGTGCGTATGCACAGAAATGTTGCGTACAAACGTTTCCATGCTCAAATCGCAATGTATAAAACCTAAACTTGGCGTAAAGCCACGCACCCTCATACTCTGGCCTACGCAAGTTCACTGCTTGGTTTTGCAGACTGGCGGCACCCAGCGTCAAAGCAGTGCTACTGTTCCTGTGTGGTTACCCTTGACGCGGCTAACTTGACATGGCTTTATAAATACACTGAAACTAACTGCATATTGTTTATTAGTGTAATGCATCTGATTGTAATTAACCTGTAACAATATAATGGTCCAGGGAATAGCCATAGTAGTCCAAATACCATAACTACTTTAGCATTGTAACTCTCACTGCACAAGATGACTTTTTCTTCTTTCAGATGCTCTTGTTAAGGGTTGCCACAGCAGATCATCTTTTTCCATATTACTCTCGCTGCACCACTCGAAGTATTTATATCACTGTATCTGAGTTTGGAATCGCAAGAGCAGCTGATCGGAAAGAGAACTATCGGTATACAGCATCAAGCACACACTGCCTCAGCCACAGCAAAATGCTTCAGAGCCTTTCCTGAACGGACCTCGCGGTTCAGAAACCGTTTCATCCCATGAATTTTAAATGCACTCAATCAGTCCATCAAGTGCTCCTTGTAGAACTGTCTGTACTTATAAGTACAATCACCTCACTGTAAACTTGCACTACAGTTATAATATTGCACAACCTGCGCCACTTTATAAAGCGCGTATTTACATATGATGACGATATCATTTTTAAGATGAAATGCAGCAAAATATTTTGATTATATTATACAGATAAAACTTTAACTTCATTTAAATAATCTATATTGTTAATAATTAAACGTGAGGACACGGTGCCGCAGCGCTAGCTAGTTCACGGATTGTTCCTACCTCGTGCTGTATTCTTGCTGGGCTGGCGCGACACTGGAAAGATAGATGGATAGAATAATTAAACATGTACTACGAAAATATTTCAATGTTCCTTAAACATTTTGAAGAATTGTCGTTCTAAGCTTACAGATGGCTTAATGTCTATTACAGAGCTGATTGTGTGGCGATTGGGTATTTGGAGAAAGAAAAGTAAGGACAGGAATTGGAGGTTAGTACGTTTGAAAGAGGCAGTACTGCTGCAATAAATTATTTCATCGAAGGTCGCGCATGGCGCACCAAGCATCTTGTGTGAGACATGAACAATCACTGCGCCACCGTGTTCCCATGTTTAATAACATGCTTTCATTCCTATCATCATGAAAAAGATCTCACGTATACATCTCGGTATTTTAATTATTCACAGAGCTGTAATATTACGAATATAATGGATTCTGTGTTCTGTCGGAGGAAGAGAAAGCCCAGAAGCATGTAGTGATTCACACACACAGAGCACATAGAAGATCAAATACAAAACAAAGGATTTAATGTGTTACTTTAGTTATGATGGGATTTGAGAAACTACTAAATGAAATAATTTTAAGATGAAGTTTATGATGTTCTACTTTAATGACAAAATAAACTACGTGATTAAAATGGAAATTTCGAGCTTTTTTCCCCTCTGTGTGCCTATTTTTTTTTCTCTGTACCCTAATAAGCTTTCATATGACACTCAGACGGTGGGCTACGACACGCCTTTTCATGGCGACTTTGATATGTGACAACTTTTTTTTATTTTGAGCACTGTGCGACTTTGTGAACTTGAGCTTTCGAGTTTCTCCAACACTATATGTCACTCGATCAACTTCCTTTTGTTGATTATATCACTGTTTAAACCAGCGAATACTAAGTTTTTCCTTGCCTCCACTTGGTATTCGCTGAAATTCTTCTATTTTCCCCTGTGCTTTTCCCTTTGTCTTTTCACAGAACTCTGAGCTTAAGGGCTATTTACATTGATTTGCATATTGAAAGAGGCGCGTGCACATGCGTTACTTTTCACGCTGATCGAGATTTATGTAGCGGAAGAACGTGGAAGTTGGCGAATGCACAGATTTATGCATCTGGATTTTTCTGTGCGTACGCAAATTCCTGCTTTTGTGCTTACGCCATGTTATAGTGTAAGTTCTACGCACGGCCTTATACATGAGGCCCCTGGTTTTTTCATTAACCTTCAGCTTTTTTTTGTCCCACAATTTAAATATTAAGCTTGCAGAATTTTTAAATCATTAAAGGCAAACTCTTGTGACTCTCAGGTTGATTAATTAATACTTTTGGATCTCTATATATTGGGTAACTGGCTAAATTAAACCGCACTCAGTTGCTGCTGCTTCTTCATTGGAATCTTTCTTCATTGAGTTTAGGTTTCTATATTCCGCTGTGTCACATTGTTTGTGTGTGTATGCGTGTTTATTTTCTCAAATGATTAACTTAATGTTTTTGAGTCCAGCCTCACACATTACAGTAAACTGTTCCTTATACTCCTAAGTTTATATTGTAAACATTTGCTTCTCAGTTTTATTGCATTGGTCTTTGCAATTGTTATTTTAGATTAGTGACTTTTATAACTAATTTCAAACAGTGCTTTATTTTAATTAAAAACATTTTAAAACAATTAGTAAAATTGCCAAGTGTTTGTACACTTAACGCTTTGAGCATGGGAAAGACTTTATATAAATAAAATTTATTTATTTTTTTTTGGCAGTGTTTTTTCTGCAGCTGCTTCCAGCAGGATTTATAAACTAGTTCTTTCCCTTGAGTCAATTTTTGGGGCCATAGTATATCACCTTCCTCAGTTTGAGAATAATATTTTTGGTTCTATAGCAGCATATGTGCCTGCTGTATACTGGTAATCCAATATCACAGAAAAGAAATACTAATGTGAAACTTTATCAAAGCACTAATAACTGCTTACTTTGGACCATTCACTTTAGTAGATCACCTGTACATACTCTTTGAAAAAATGGGAATAGGTTGACAACCACTTTCCTATGTTAGTATATGCATATAAAGCACAACCTCATCATGTGTGCTTAAAATTGAGAAGCAAACGGCCAATGCAACCCAAATTGCTCTTCTGTCTTGAAGGTCCCCTTGCCTTTCTGTGCCTTTGACTTGCTGTCATGAGTTAGTACTCAAATCAGCTTATTTTTGTCCATATCAGTTGTTTTACCCCATCAGTGAGTAATATAGATGATGCTCCATAATCGCTGGATGTCGCTTGTTTAATTCGCTCTCCTGTTCATATACATGAGAGCAGCTTGTCAGAGCTGACTGTTTGCTTTATTTATATTCTTGATTTGCTAAATTAATAAATTTCATATAGTGACTGCAACATTTTTTATTGAATTTATTTTCTTAATTTATGTTCCAAGAAAAATAAAGGATGTAAAAAGAGGTAATGTTTAGTGATAAATTGATAAAAAATAGGAAGGGTAAGCCAGTCAAACTCCAACACTGGTGTGAATTATGTTTAATATTTAACATTTAAGTAATCATAAGAAGTAGTGTTCCCACATTTATTATAATCGTGAAAACTCGGGAAGAATATTGGTAGTTTTTTTTTTTAATATACAATTAAACAAAAGTTTTGTGTGGTGCATTTCTTGCAAATAAGAGCATAAAAAGAACTAAGGTTTTAATAGCATGGATATATTTACCAGTTATGTGAATTTTTCTTTTCCCAAGTCTCCTCTATATAAAGACCAGTCTTGCACTTGGCATACAGCAAATTCTTTTAAAACTGAGATAGGCACTTAGAAATTCCTGATCCTATTCAAGAATCTGCTATCTCATAACTTGTTAAATTCATAGCTATCTGCTTTAGCTAATGATATATTTATATATGGATACTTTAAAATCATTTAAAAAATATTTTTAAGATTAAGTGAAAAAAGTATGAAAAAATTGCTATATAGGCTACAGTGATTATTGTATTAATGCATATGTATTAATCTAAAAGTGCAATTTTCTAATGTAAATCTGTTTTTCCCCCATAAGGAAATAATGGTAGGGTCACTGTACCAAGCTGAAATTCCATTTCGCATGTCCAACTATGCTGCCGAATACAAGGGTAAGTTTTCATCTTTAACAGTTTGATGAATGTTATGATGATATCCTTGACATTGTTTTTGTAATGTGTGTTCATTTATTTTAGCAGAAATGTTTGAGTTTTTTTTTTTTTAAATCTTTTTTATTTGTTGTTTTAGGTTATGAAGGGGAAGACCAGCTACTTTGGAGCCCTGATGTTTTGTCGGAAACTGAGGTTAAAGCATTTCTGCTTGAATCCTCATTAAGAATAGGTGATGGGAAGACAGGGTGCTTGCCGGGTGGAGTGCATGTACGAGACAATGAGCAAGTAAGTGTAGTTGTGTTCAAGTAGTGTGCAAGAGTGATCTGTGCAGAACTGATGCTATCTTCTTACTCAAGAAAATTTCAGCTTTTCAATAGATATGGTGCCTGCTGCCTGTTTCATTGTTGCTTCTTTGTGAATCCCATATTAATTTAAGAGTCTAATACCTTGCATAACAAAAAGTAATAGTGCCTCTCACTCACATGTCCCAAAGAATTCAAAAACGGTGACATACGCATTACTTTCTGATTAATTCTTTACAGTAGCACGTGAGAGTAAACAATGTTCTAATGTATTATTACTTTTTTGAAGTGTCGCATCAAAAGAAAATCATTTGTGATGCACCATGGATTTCTACCATTTTTTTATAGCTTTACAAATAACAAAAACAAAGGTCAGTTCCCTTACATTATCTGGTAATTTGTGACAATTCTAAGTTTGTTTCATTGCAAGCGACTTGAGCATATAATTGTAAAACTGGACATTTTTCCTTTTCTGTTTTCTTTCAGCTTGATATACCTATCTAATACCAAACCATATTACTAACTCTTTTAGGGCTAATTTTTTTTTTGTTTCTTTTCTCCCAGGGCTGAATATTTTTTCCAAAAACTAACTTTTTTTAAAAAAGAACACAAAGCAGTGGTTTAACATATCAAATCAACAAAAAAGTATTTATTTTTGACAAATGTTACTGTCTTGCATGTTGTATGAGCCTGCATACTGTACATGTTATACAGCAAAGTCCTGCAAAGTATATCGCTCAAAGCAGCCAATTGCATGCATTGCCACATTGCACTGCTTACAATATGTGTTGCACTGGTGCATCCTTTTCAATTGTCTGTTGCTGCACACACAGTCAGGTTTGTATTTTTTGTCCTCATATGTTGCAGGAAAGTGGCGCTCAGTCAGCCTGACTGGCACTGCTCTTTGTGATGGCCTTCCTCGCTTTGCCAAAGGCACTGCAACATACTCTGCCAGCAAGCTGTCAACCATTCTTCTTGCGGAAATCTGCTGCAGTCATGGTGCTGTCACTGTTTGCCTGCTTGAACAATTATATAGCCATTTGTAAGTGCAATCTCACGCATGCAATGGTACACAGTATGGTACCACTTGGTGGACTTATGGCGGTAAGCGTATGACCCCAATATCTGATCCAGTCGATCAACTCCAGCCATATTACAGTTATACTCCTGAAGTGCAACTGGCTTGTCCAGCTTCATACCTTCCGGGTTTCCCTTTCTCACATATATTGTTAGTGTGTACTGTAGAGAGACAAGTCACCCTTTTGACATCGTGCCATGCCAATGCCACCAATTTATCCGCCCGCATGAAAACCGGATTGTCACCTCTTTTCATCTTCAGCCTGTCTGGCTTCAACTGTGAAGGCATGTGTCTCCTGTTCACCCTCACTGTGCCACAAGCTCCAATTCAATTCCCCTGCTCTGTAGCTCCATGAACAATTCTGGTGATGTATAAAAATTGTCCATGTACACAACATGACCCAAATGTTCATAGCCCTGAAGCAACTCCAGCACAACCTGACTTGTCAAGGGACAGTTCTCTCTTTGAAAGGAATACTTTCCAGTATATGTAATTACTTTCAAGCAGAAACCAGTGTTTCCTTCTGCCAGTACAAAATCCTTTATGCCATACTTTGTGGGCTTGTCTAGATAGATAGATAGATAGATAGATACTTTATTAATCCCAATGGGAAATTCACATGTATTGGCATGTATATGGCATGTATTGGCAGAAAAAAAGGCATCCCTTGTATTTTATCATAGATTCATCCATAGACAAATCACGGCCAGGCTAATAAAGTTGTTTATATGTTGGTTCCACAATGTCAAGCAGGGGCTGAACTTCATACATGGGGTTATAGCCTGGCTCACCCCATGGGATTTGCTTCTGGTTATCACAGAAGTAAATAAAACTTTGCAGGAACACGAACCTGTCACGCGGCATAATATGCCCAAAGCCACCAGGAGACAAAGCATGTTTTGACCAATGCTCCCTGAAGTTACATCGCCAGTCTAGTCCCATCTATAATAATAATGCATTTTATTTATAGGGCACTTTACATTAGCAGTAAATCTCAAAGTGCTACCTAAAAAGTTTAAACAAAGGCAAAACGAGATAAAAACAGAGATAAAACAACAGTAATTATAGCATTCTTGTTAATAAGCTTTCCTAAATAGAAAAGTCTTTAGCTGTTTTTTAAAACAGCCCACAGTCTGCTGTGTTCTTAGGCTCTCTGGTAGGGCATTCCAGAGCCGTGGAGCAGCGGCTGCAAAGGCTCAGTCACCCATTGTTCAAAGTTTGGTCACAGTGGGGTCGAAGGCGGTAGGTATTTGCAAAATGGAGGTTTCTTGCTGTGGATTGAATTATAAGGAGTTACTTAAGATATTGTGGAGCATTTCCATGCATACACTAGTGAGTAAACAAACAGTTTGTATTCGATGCGGAGATGGATAGGGAGCCAATGAAGTGACCGAAGGATTGGTGAAATGTGTTCATATTTCCGCACCCTCATCAGGATTCTTGCAGCATTATTTTGAATTTGTTGGAGCTTTTGAAGGCTCTTGCTGGGGATCCCGATGAGGAGTGCATTACAATAATCCAGCCTAGTATTTTCTTTTATGCTTCGCTCCCTCGTGAGATGTCGATGCCATCTTGCCTTTGTTTACATTTCGTAACTCATGCACATGTAACGATTAGATGCTGAGTCGATGAGTCTAACATTCCTCCAAGCAGAGAGGGAAAGCCTGTGATGTGACAGTGAGCTTTGTTGACATTAACAGCTGATTGTCACCCTCTACCCCTGGATGTCGACTTTTGTCAACATGCACCCTCAACCCCTCCTGTCGACAAAAGTCAACATCCGCCCTAAAAGAATTTAATAAAACTCCTTTATAACAAGAAAAATAAATAATAAAATCAAAAATTGTAGAAGACCGGCTAGATGTTCTCTTTATGCAGAAAAGCACCGCTGCACTGAGTTGTTACAGTTGGTATGTTTTTAAAAGGGCGATTTGTACTGCATTCCTAATACAGTAATCCCTCCTCCATCGCGGGGGTTGCGTTCCACAGCCACCCGCGAAATAGGAAAATCCGCGAAGTAGAAACCATATGTTTATATGGTTATTTTTATATTGTCATGCTTGGGTCACAGATTTGCGCAGAAACACAGGAGGTTGTAGAGAGACAGGAACATTATTCAAACACTGCAAACAAACATTTGTCTCTTTTTCAAAAGTTTAAACTGTGCTCCATGACAAGACAGAGATGACAGTTCTGTCTCACAATTAAAAGAATGCAAACATATCTTCCTTTTCAAAGGAGTGCAAACCAAGCAGTCAAAAAAAAAAAAATCAATAGGGCTTTTTGGCTTTTAAGTATGCGAAGCACCGCCGGTACAAAGCTGTTGAAGGCGGCAGCTCACACCCCCTCTGTCAGGAGCAGGAAGAGAGAGAGAGAGAGAGAGCCACAGAAAAACAAAGTCAAAAATCAATACGTGGCCTTTGAGCTTTTAAGTATGCGAAGCACCGTGCAGCATGTCCTTCAGGAAGCAGCTGCACACAGCCCCCCTGCTCACACCCCCCTACGTCAGCGCAAGAGAGAGAGAGAGAAAGTAAGTTGGGTAGCTTCTCAGCCATCTGCCAATAGCGTCCCTTGTATGAAATCAACTGGGCAAACCAACTGAGGAAGCATGTACCAGAAATTAAAAGACCCATTGTCTGCAGAAACCCGCGAAGCAGCGAAAAATCCGCGATATATATTTAAATATGCTTACATATAAAATCCGCGATGGAGTGAAGCCGCGAAAGGCGAAGCGCGATATAGCGAGGGATCACTGTAATCATGTGCATGTTAGATGTTTCAGTGAATACAAGACTTGAGCTGGGAGAACTTTTTGCCCTTTCAGCGGTGGTGGGGGGTATGGGATAGCTGGCTGCTTGCTACTTGTGCTGATTGACATTTGCAAAACAAAAGACGCTAATGGAGAAGTGCAAAGGAATTTAAGTAGGCCCGGTATTACAAGTTTTTTCATAGGCTTCTAGTGTTAAGTGTGTAACTGTACGGGAAAATATATAGAAAAACTCTTAACAAAATGATATATGACTCAAGAACCTTTAATTTTGTAAAAACCTCATTATAAATATATTGTATAACTGAAATACACTTCAAAATCCTCCAAAATTAAAGGATAAGACACAGAGGACATTGGGACGAAAAGGTTTTTCATTTAGTGTGTGTGAATGCTACCCAAAGATCAGATGAGAAGAGAGAGCTGCATGATTTACAAACAATTCTGAACTATTTCTAGCTGAAACTAGTATAAAGTAGGAAAGGAGACAAAGTTAGGTTAACTAATATATCTTGTTTTTAAAAAAAAACCAAAAAAAAAAAACCTATACCTAACCAAATCCGTACAACTCACTCCATCTGATGTACCAAGTTCAGAGCCTGCTTGCAGCTAGATCCTTTTGTTAAAATTTAGCAGACTAACCAAAAAGTAAACATGGAAGCTTTGCTATGTCAGTAGTGAAAAACATTATATTCCCTGTGAAGATTTCTCCTTTTGATTTTATCTATATTGAAAAAATATATTCATTGAAACATTGAACATGCACATGATTATTAGGAATGCAGTACAATCCCCTTTTAAAAACATACTAACTGTAACAACTGGGTGCAGAGATGCTTCTCTGCTTAAGGAGAACATTATTTACCCTATACAATTCCAGGCACCTCACACGCAGATAAACACACTTCAGCTGGGGGAATTTTTTGCCTGGGTTGAGCTCCGTCAGGTGGGGATGGGATAGCAGGCTGCTGTCTAAACAAATTCCTTTGCACCTCTCCATTAGCATCTTTTAAGGTGGCCCGGGATTACGAGTTTTTTTGTTGGCTTCAGGAATTCTACAGTTAATTTTTTTTTTTTTTTTTTTTAAATCAAAACAATATCACATTTATGTACAATGCTAAAGTCTTAAACTGAGTAAGCCCCTACCCCCAAACCCATATATTTTCTGAAATAAAAACTATTAAAACAGAGTAAATAAAAAAAAAAGATATTGTGTATGAGGAAAAGGTAATAAGAGTTTATACATCACGTAAAAGTGAGTCTCTCAGATGGTATTAATTATGGTCTGCCGGGCATTAACAATTATATCTGAAGCATAATTGGTTTTATTGAGTTGTGGAGAGTGGATGTATTTCTCTCAAGCCAGAGGCCAGGGATAATATATCAGCAATCAGTCATGAGGAGAATAGATAGATAGATACTTTATTAATCCCGAGGGGAAATTCACATACTCCAGCAGCAGCATACTGATAAACAAAATATTAAATTAAAGAGTGATAACAATGCAGGTATACAGACACACAATAACTTTGAATAATGTTAACGTTTACCCCCCCCCGGGTGGTATTGAAGTGTCGCATTGTGTGGGGGAGCAACAATCTCCTCAGTCTTATCAGTGGAGCAGGAAAGTGACAGCAGTCTGTCGCCGAAGCTTCTCCTCTGTCTGGAGATGATACTGTTTAGTGGATGCAGTGGATTCTCCATGATTGACAGGAGCCTGCTCAACGCCCGTCGCTCTGCCACAGATGTCCAGCTCCATGCCTACAATAGAGCCTGCCTTCCTCACCAGTTTGTCCAGGCGTGAGGAATCCCTCTTCTTTATGCTGCCTCCCCAGCACACCACCGCATAGAAGAGGGCGTTCGCCACAACCATCTAATAGAACATCTGTTTTGCAGATGTTGAAGGACACCGGCCTTCTAAGGAAGTATAGTTGGCTCTGTCCTTTCTTACACAGAGCATCAGTATTGGCAGTCCAGTCCAATTTATCATCCATCTGCACTCCCAGGTATTTATAGGTCTGCACCCTCTGCACACAGTCACCTCTGATGATCACGGGGTCCATGAAGGGCCTGGTCCTCCTAAAATCCACCACCAGCTCCTTGGTTTTGCTGGTGTTCAGGTGTAGGTGGTTTGAGTTGCACCATTTAATAAAGTCCTTGATTAGGTTCCTATACTCCTCCTCCTGCCCACTCCAGATGCAGCCCATGATAGCAGTGTCGTCAGCGAACTTTTGCACGTGGCAGGACTCAGAGTTGTATTGAAAGTCCGATGTATATAGGCTGAACAGGACCAGAGGAGTACAGTCCCCTGCGGCGCTCTTGTGTTGCTGACCACAATGTCAGACCTGCAGTTCCTGAGACGCACAAACTGAGGTCTGTCTTTAAGATAGTCCATGATCCATGCCACCAGGTATGAATCTACTCCCATCTCAGTCAGCTTGTCCCTAAGGAGCAGAGGTTGGATGGTGTTGAAGGCGCTAGAGAAGTCCAGAAACATAATTCTTACAGCACCACTGCCTCTGTCCAGGTGGGAGAGGGATTGGTGTAGCATATAGATGATTGCATCCTCCGCTCCCACCTTCTCCTGGTATGCGAACTGAAGAGGGTCAAGGGCGTGGCAGACCCGTGGCCTCTGGTGGTGAAGCAGCATCCACTCCATGGTCTTCATCACATGTGACGTCAGTGACAGGCCGGAAGTCATTCAGCTCAGTAGGACGTGATACCTTTGGGACTGGGGTGATGCAAGATGTTTTCCAAAACCTCGGGACTCTCCCCTGTTGCAGGCTCAGGTTGAAGATGCACTGTAGAGGACTCCCCAGCTCCAACGCACAGGCCTTCAGCAGTCGTGGCGATACTCCATCTGGACCCACTGCTTTGCTGGCACAAAGTCTCCTCAGCTCTTTGCTTACCTGGGCTGCTGTAATTGTGGATTGGGGTAAACTCTCTCCTATGCTGGTATCAGTAGGAGTATGGGTGGAGGGTGCAGTACTCCGAGGTGAGAGTGGGTTAGGGTGGTCAAACCTGTTAAAAAAAAAAAAAAAAAAAAGTTCATCTGGTTTGCTCTCTCCACATCTCTCTCGATGGTGGCACCCCACTTTGAGCTGCAACCAGTGATGATCTTCATCCCATCCCACACTTCATGCTGTTATTCTGCAACTTCTGCTCCAGCTTTCTCCTGTACTGCTCCTTCGCCGCCCTGAGCTGTACTCGGAGTTCCTTCTGCACGCGCTTAAGCTCATGCTGATCACCACCTTTAAAAACCCTTTTCTTCTGGTTCAAAAGGCCCTTAATTTCACTTGTAATTCATGGCTTGTTGTTAGCATAGCAGTGTACCGTTCTTACTGGAACTACAATGTCCATACAGAAGTTGATGTAGTCAGTAGTGCAGTCAACAACCTCCTCAATGTTCTCACTATAAGATCCCTGCAGGATATCCCAGTCCGTAGTTCCAAAGCAGTCTCTCAGAGCCTGCTCTGCCTCAGGGGACCACTTCCTGAATGAGCGTGTGGTTGTAGGTAGCTCCCTCACTCTTGGTTTGTAGTGAGGCTGAAGCAGAACTAGGTTATGATCTGCTTTCCCAAGCGCAGATAAAGTAAAAGCAAGTAACTTGAAATATAAAAGGATGATATAAGGAGAAA
The DNA here is from genome assembly GCF_900747795.2 of Erpetoichthys calabaricus. Lineage (NCBI taxonomy): Eukaryota > Metazoa > Chordata > Cladistia > Polypteriformes > Polypteridae > Erpetoichthys > Erpetoichthys calabaricus. Next base: position 134,630,064 of record NC_041400.2, on the reverse strand, counting down.
GCTGTATTTTAAAAGGCAGAAAGGAAGACAAAGGAGGTTATGATTGCTTGTTTGAACCTTGGACTTGAAGTAGAAGTATTTAGAAGTGTTTGTACAGTACTGGGACACATTTTGAAAATCTAATGCTTAAAAAATTCTTGTACAGTTCACATTCACACTGGGCCAATTTAGATTTGCCATTTACATGTTTATCTCTGTGATGTGTGAGGCAAACTTGAGTACCCTTAAAAAACTGTGAACATGAACAAAGTGTAAGTTTCACATAGATAGCTTGGGATGTGCACCAAGTTTCCAGGAGCTGTGAAATTAATAATGAAACTTGCATTTTTTTGATTGTTTCTCATTTATATTGTCTGCATTATGTCTATTTTGGAAATTTTTAAAGTAAAAACACCTTATGATCGGTTTGCGAGATCAGACTTGCCTTTTAAAAATGTAATCATTATTTTTTTTTGTATTTTAGGCTTTATATGAGTTAATGAAGAGTAACTACAATGTTCATGAAGCACTTGAAAGGTACCATAGCAATGGTAGATCAATGAAAGGTGAGTAGTTTACAGATCTCTAAATTTTAAAATAGTTGCTACATTTAATCAAAGAACATATATTAATGTATGTGGCCCTTTTTATTTTTGCCCTCCTTTCGGACAGATGAAATGGTCCCTTGGACAGAAGAAGAATGCAGAAACTTTGAACATGCACTTCAGATATATGATAAAAATTTTCACCTCATCCAAAAACATAAGGTGAGACCAAAAGAGAAAATTAGCATGAAATTGTGACGGAGGAATTAGACTATAAATCATAAACTTCACCCCTCACTCATACAATCCTTGAGCAAGTCTCTATCTTACAGAAGTTTTAATTATGGAAATAATTGGCATCTAAAGAGCCTTTTGCAGTTGAAATCCTATGATTAAAATGTTAATAGATACAAAAATGTTTTCCAAGTTTGGAGTAAAGAGACTGTTTTGCTACCATGCAATTTACAGGGTCTTTTTAACTTTCAGTCTTGGCTAACTCGAATTGAACTTTCATGTTTGCAACCATCTTTGAAGTCTAATTCTTGTGTGATTCAGCTTAACTTGAATGTTGAGTATGTATGTAGATAGTATGTAGATAAATACTACATTTAATGTTGGAGCATACAACCATTTAAATCTAATCTTATTTTCATAAGCTTGGCATCATAGTAGGGATGGACTGTGATTTTTTTCCGATAATATTGACGATTCCATGTTCATATAAATTTTAATAAAATTATTCCTCCCTTCATGAGCAAAATGCATTCTTGAAACTCCCTCGTAAGCCAAACCCATGCAATTCAAAAACATTTTCACTATTAATTTAATAAAAGGAAAACAACATACTCTTTTCTAAGTCCTAAGATTGACACCCTTTTTCCTTCCGTAACACTAAATTCCATTAAAAATAATCACAATCATAGCATTAGTTAATGGTAGTTATGAAAACATACTCTTAAAGAGGCTTTCATTTATGTCTCAGTAGTACATGTGTTCCCTGGCTCCTGTTAAACTTGTTTGTAGCTACTCTTGTACACAGTGCATACTTACATTTGCTAACAAAGCAAACATTATACACTTCATTGATATACTTTGCATTGGTTCTGTAATTTTAGAAAAAGCAAAAATAAAACAATTGCTGTATAGTAAAGGATTGGAAAAAATCTCTACCAATATCACACTAACTGAATATTTTGAGAACATAGAGGCTAGGGTTGTGGTTGATTTGGAGGGTCTTCTGTAGTGTAGAAATGAGCAATAGAAGTAAAATAATATACAGTATCATTATATTTACAAACTTTTGAATGGTAGCAGTATACCATAAAAATCTAAAAATGTCTAAAGTTAAGTTCTTTTGACTTAATTTATACCAAAGCGATTTCTGGAGACTTTTTTTAAAACTTGAGATCAAGAAAAATGTATTATATCTTTAACAGTGACTTAAACTGCAGTTAAACAAATCGGAAAACTAATTTACCACGTAATAAATAATGCCTAATAATTAAAAAAACCTGTCTTTTAGTGGTGCCCAAATCTTTTAAATAAAACTCCACAATGTGCCACCTTGAATATGTTTTCACACAACTTGGAGTACAATGTATGTTGTTAGCATCAAAGTGTCTGAGGGATGCAAAACTGTCCGTATACGAGGTACACTGCTGGCATCAGTTTGACGTGAGGAAACTTTGTGGATGGAACAAGCTACCTGTACGTAGCACAGTGCGGAAGTTCATAACATGCTTCAAATTGACACTAGCTGTGTACTTTGTATTCTAAGGTGTATTATATTACAATGCACAGTCAGCATACATCATGATTTATACAAATGCAAGAATAGTCGACTTTCTTTGCTTCTGTAGGCATCTGCTAGAAAACCATGTCTATGATTCAATATTTGACTGTCTGTATGTAACTTAATATTTGCGCCATAGGAGCGCCAAGTGATTGTGATCAAGTGTAAGGATGAGAAAGTTGTTAACTCACTAAGCACTTTCCATAATACAGAAACTGTCAATATTCATGTCCAGAGAAATGTGGAAGTCACTGAGCCATGTGATGTAGTAGTCAACAGTAACACAATGGGCATGTCTATCGTGCTGATCAGGCACTGGCATTCTACCCTCGCGTGCAAGAAACGGAAGAAATATTTTAAGAAAAGGTTGCAAAGAAAGACGCTTGTACTTTCATGATTGTGACGTTGGGCTGTGCATGTACAGCACTGAACACTAGATATACCTCTCCTACTGTATTTATTGACATTTTGGTATTAACAGGTTTCTGTTACATGTAAGAACTTTGTTTTGTTGAAAAACTTCAACATTTTTGGCTCATTTTTCCAGGGTAAACAACACTAAAAGAGGCAACTATTTCTGGCACTGCAATTATACTTTAAAGACAAAAGTGATGTGTACTAATAGTTTGCATCAGCTAAGAAAGGAATAATTTTTTTTTAGATAGTTTTGTTTTGAAAATTAACTTCAGATCATAAACCCGCAGGACAAAAATTGTTCTTTATAAATTTGATTATTTTTAGGTCAAGACAAGGACTGTTGCAGAATGTGTGGCATTTTATTATGTGTGGAAAAAATCAGAGCGATTTGACTACTTTGTCCAACAAAATAGATTTGGAAAGAAAAAGTACAGCAGCTACCCTGGTGTGACGTAAGTAGGCCGTAGTTGAATTAGTTTTATGTTTTTTATCCATTGTTATGGCAATGCTCAATTGTAGTGCAGCTAAATATGATAGTGTGCATTTCCTGGGTTTGGGAAAAGGATTAATGAAAGTGTAGTCTTTTAGTTCACATTAGCACAATGGATTGCAGATGACATTTAGAATTTTGTAACAAACCAAAAAACCATTAAATGTGACAAATAGCATGCAATGGTGCTTTTACTGTAATCCGTCAGATGTGTTGCAAATGTTCCAAAAATGCACTTAATGTTTACAATTGGAAAGGTTTTATATATTTTATAGGTAAAACTTAGAGTATTTTCAGTTTGTGCAATTGATAATTAAAACAGGATTATTTTTTTATTCAGTGCCATATATATTAAGCACTATTGTATATCATGTTGTACAACAAAATAGCATATTGTTCATGTTAAGTAAAAATCACCAGTCTTTAAGGTTTGTTGCCACACTTCATGAAATGATTTAACGAATCTTTGATTAATAATTGAATTTCTTTTACAGGGATCTTATGGATCGCCTTGTTGATGAAGCTGAGGGTTTAGGGGTAGATGGTTCATCTTCTGTGTGCTCAAGTAGTGGAAGAATAGAGCCTATTCCTGAACAACAACTCAGCATTCTAAATTCAATAACTGCGAGTGATCTAACAGGTAAATGCAATTTAAACTTCATTTTCAGCATCCCCTTTACACAGTGTTCAAAGTTGTAGATTAAAAGGAAAAACATTTGATTTTAACACTCTTACACTTTTTGTTGTACAGTACAAGTTTTGTATTATAAATAATGTTAGTTTTTAGTGTATCAATAGAATGTTCAGGTTGTTTATGCATATTAGTGATTTTTAGTGGTCTCTTGTATGTGCTAAGCAAGAGCAGTCTGAGCAGAAAACAGGAATGTTCCCAGTCTGGAATCTTTAAGTTGCATACATTACAACTGCATCCATTTATAATTTCTCCACAGATTTTCTTTCAAATTTCTATTGCTATAACTAATTTTGTTGGCATTTACATTTAGACTCCCTTGGAGAGTAAATCTGTTTGAAAACGTGGGTCTGGTCTGATGTATGTTTTGTATTTTTTCGGTGTATACTTTCAGCTTTTTGAAAAGGAATGTCTTTGTTAATGTAATTGCAAACTTGTAATAAAGAGGAGAACTGACATCTTTGAAATAAGCTCCTAATTCAGTTTCCAAATTTTAGAATAATTACCAGTTTAGACTTGAAGTGTAAGTTTAATAGCTAGTTCATTTGTTAAAGCAGAAAAGACGTTAGTCATACACATGGCTTAATTATTAATTTGTATAAATACTTTAACCAGTTGAATCTTAGTTTGCTGCATAGCTGAAATGTCCTTCTTTTGTATTTAATATCATTGGTGATGTACTGTAGATTGGAGCAATTTATATTGTAAATGTATTTCTTACAAAAATATGCTATTTTTTAACATGTTCCCTTTTTTATTTGTTTTTTCCCTCTGGTATTGCAGCTCTCACCAACAGTGTAGCAACTGTTTGTAATTCAGCAGATCTGGATACCTACAATTTTCCAGCGCTGGACAGCTTACACAGAGGACAACTGAATCACGTGCCTATTGTAAATGAGGAGCCTCTTAATTATACTACCAATGGAGATGCAGACTGCTTGAATTTACTTGATGCTGGATTCTACCATTCAGATTTGAACCAAATTAATATGTGCAGTGAAGACTGTGAAAGGCCTGCAAAGAGATTAAAAATTGGCATTTCTGAACCATTCATAAATGACGTCTCTGTAAATAACATTGGTGTGGATTTTGAAAACCATACACATCATATAACAAGTGCCAAGATGGCAGTATCAGTGGCAGACTTTGCAAGCTTGTCGTCAAATGATTCGAATGGATTCATGAACTCTCATACACTACATCAACATGCAGCTCTTCAGTCAGAGTGACTAGCAGTGGCACATTACCATTAAACTTGATGGAAAACTGTCAAGTGTGTATATGTGTGTGTGTGTATATATATATAATATATAATATAATATATATTATATATAATTATATATATATATATATATATAATATATACACACACACACTCATTCACTGGAAGTTTGAACCTTTTTTACTATGACATCAGTGATGTCTTTTATCATACAGAACTAAATCTTGATTTCTCAAGAATTAATATAGCCATTTATTTTTCAGTCTTAAATGTGGAAGTGTCATACATTGATCATATACTGAAGTATGAATTTAAACTGAATATTGTGGTGTGAGCTCTGCTTTTTTTTTTTTTTTGTTTGGGGGGTTGGGGGGGAGTGTTGTTTGAGCCTTGCAATGACGTATGGCCACATTGCTAAACCAATGATAAGGTTTTGAACCATTTACCATAGCTGCCATAACAGCTTGTTCATTTTATATGGGTACTTTGGAATATCAGTGTTTACAGGTACCACGACCAGACCCTGGCTAATGTAGCATTTTCTATAAATGGGGGTCCGGTCTTTCCTATTTGAACACATGCACATTAGTGCTAAGACTTTCCTTTAAAGGCGCCTTCTGTACATTAAAAGGAGCACTTCAGTTTACGGAGGAGTCATTTGATTGTGGTAGCAGGCGTCTGAACTGCAGCTGAAAAGTGGAAAAATCATCTGTCCTTGCAGCTAGGTGTTGTGGCTGCTGTACACCAAAAGTGGAACTTTGCTGCTGTTTTGTTTTTTTTTTTTGTTTTGTTTTTTTAACACCTTGGATAATTGGCCAGAAATTGAATAGTGTCACTGTATTCTTTTTGTTAAAAAAAAAAAAAAATCCAGATCCAGCAACATGATCGACTGTAATATAGTCTTGTGTCCCTGATGGAGATTTTTGAAGCAGAGGATAGTTGAAACAGAAGAAGAAGAAAAAAAAAGATTGACACTTCTTACAATTTTTATTTTTTTTATATCACACTTGGTGAAACTGCAGTTCATATTGTTTAAAAGGGTGGAATTACGAGTATTTAAGGTAAAATTTTGTCCATTTTGGCACAGTTAACCCCTATTACAGAACTTAGTTCAAATTGTCTGGCACAATTTAAACAAAGTGAATTATCTGAGGCTGTAAGTGAACCTCATCTGTTGAAGTAAGCATTCTTTCTTTGAGTAATGCAGTGATTACAATTCTGTATATCTGAATGTGTCTATAGTGATTATCTAGGGTGGGTATTTATTTGAAATAACAACATGAACTGTACAGATTTCATCACATGTTGACCTTTATTATTCTATGTATTTTTTTAACGCTTTTTCAGTAATGTAAAAATGAACTTTATTTGCTAATAGGCACATTTAATTTTTAATTTGATAAGTATGAGGAAAATCTATTTTGACTGACTTGAGTACTGTTTGTATGTTAAGCGGTGTGCATGTACACATTGGGTTCAGTAGGCTTGTCATGGTGAATAAATATTGTTAAAATGTTTTTAATGTCAAAAAGGACATAAATGCGCAAGAACACTTAACGGGTAGCCATGGCTTCGCCAGTATTATGTCATTTCCTTCATTGCTGGCTCATTGTTGCAGTGTTTTGTGCAAGTTTTGCCTTGTGTGAAATTCCTAAATTACAACTATTTGGTGAATTCATTTGCATCAGGAAAATGACATGCACATTAGTAATTAATTTTCAGTTTATTGGTTGCTGTTCTGTCTCATTTACTCATGACTGAGAATGCCTTTACCTAAAGCTCATGTGACCATTCCCATCGTCAGGTGTTAATGCAGTACTAGTGTTTACTTAATTTTATCTATGCATTAGAATAAATCTGAAGTATGTTAGAAAAAATTATTTCAGGGCTACTGATTTTGAATGTCAACTTGCTAAATCCTCTGAAAAGGCATTGCTTCAAGGGACATTGTAAAACTTTTTGTCAGGCCTGATGCAGAGATTAGAAGGTTACTGAATTTCTAAATGTTGGAGTAGTCTTTAAAAGTCGATCTTGTTTGACCTCTTAAACTTGTGAATTTGTGTTAAAGACAAAGATTTCATTTTAATTTCTTGTTATATTAAGGCAATAATTTGTAAATATGTATAGGTATTTACCTTCTTAAGTTAATCATATTTTCTCTTGTCTATTGTTTGACCATCTGCTGTTGTATACGAGCAGCATTTCTGTGCATGCAAGCTGTAAATTTCACAAAGTGTACCACTAAAATGGCTTTACATATGTATTTAGCTCTTATAATGTTGGCATTGGCTTTAAAGATTTATATATATTTTTCCTGTAAAGAACTTAATGATATAGAATTTAATTTTGAACAGTTCAGTACGAAGTGAAATATTTGGCAACTAATGTCTGATGCATCGGTTTATGTGCAAGTGTGACTTCTGTTAGGTTAGCATTCTAGTCCATTGGCAATGCTGTTAGATTCCCCCACAAAATCTTAGTTACAGGCATTCTTTTAAATGTGTTCAAAAATCCAACACTTTTTACATTGTCTCTGAATCGACAACACTGTTTTTGGTATATGGATCATTTGCTTTATTTGTATTTAATTTGTCAAGCAATGAACTTTAGGAGGTTTTTAAAAGTTTGACTGCAAAAATGTGTCATATCTCTGCAATATTTTGTTTTGCAAAATGTTTGAAGTAAATCCGCTTTTTCTAAATAACTTCTTAGAAGGCTACTTTTAAACACTAAGAGGAACGGATAAAATGAAGAAAGAAAAATATGGGGAACCTTAACATCCCTTAGTAAATAACTATGAATCTCTTAAATGCTTCACGTGACACTCTTAGTGACAGGACTGCACCATTTTTAATCTTTAGTTACATACAGGAAACCTATTGGCAGAACAAGTCGACGTTTGGTGCTTTTTATACAGCAATACCATTAATTCTTGACACAGACCGCTTTATTTTTTTTATACACTATCCTAATTACATTTTCCCATCATTTGTTGAAGGATGTATAATAATGTTGGTTGATAAATACTAAAGTGGGGTACAACTGGGTCAGTTTGTGCAATTATTTCCTCTTGTGTTTGCTGTGGTCCATAAGTTTCTAAAGTCACAGCTTTAGTGAATGCTAGCAACACAGTACTTATTTATTTATCCAAAGCCTTTACAGGACAGTATAGAAGAAATCGGAATGTAAACTAATCAAAATCATCTTATTGGGATGTATGTGTATATTTTAAAGTTCTCCCCTTAAATCTGTTATAAAAATGATGATATTTTAAAGAAATCTTTATTATAAAAATGTTTCGTAAGCAGTGTAATGATTTGTATGGCTTATTTCTTTAAGATCAAGAATGAGGAGCTCCTAAGTAACAGTAAGTTGTAAAAAAAAAAAAAAAAAAAAAAGTTCATTTATTGTGCTTATGAAAATTATTTTAATTAATAGCTTGACTTATAGACAATCAAAAGACAGCATTTTAGCAACCGATGTTCAAGAGGAAATCTTTATTGTTTTTAATATTTGTACATAAACACTGAATTTTTTTTTTTGACTATTATTTTGTACTTTCTGTTGTACTTTAATACTTGGTGTACAGATCCAGAAATAAAGCTCTGGAAATCTTAGATTGCCCCCCCACCCTTTTATTGCGAGTACTTCTATTTTCTTTTCTTTTGGGGGGGGTTATTTATTTTAAAGATGCCTTAAAAAAAGTTGTTACACAGAAGTTCAGGCATGATCATCAAAGTAGTTTGTTTTATTAATAACGAATACAGTGGCAAGATAAAGTGTACTAACCCTAGGCTTAAATGGTCCTCTTGTAAGTCCCAAGTCTAGACAAACACAACATGCTTATGCTAATAATACAAAATTATAATCGTGTTCATTGAATACACCCACCCAACACTCATAGTGTGCCATGGAAAAAGTAAGTGAACCCTTGGACTTAATAACTGGGCAGACTTTTGGTGGCAATAATCTCACATAAGCACTTCTGGTAGCTGCAGATCAGACCTGCACAGTTTTCATGAAAACGTTTCAACTATTTTTCTGTACAGAACAGAATGTCAGGTGTAAACCGCTTTCCTGAGGTCATTCCACAGCATCTCTGTTAGGCTAAAGTGTAGGCTCTGACTGGACCACTCCAAAAGTAGTCCAGGCCCCAGGTCAGCAAAGTAGCCCGAAATCCTGATGCTCCCTCCACCTCACTTTACCATTGGGATGATGGGCCCTTTAGACACCGTACATATCGTTGTGTATTTTTCCCAGACAATTGTGCCTTAGGTTCATCAGTCCACCAAATATTTTCCCAAAAGCCCTGTGATGTGTGGTGGTGGTCTTTAGCAAATTTCAGGTGAGTAGCAGCTTCCTCCTTGCTATCCTTCCATGGACGTCATGCTGTGCAATGTTTTGCATGTTTTGTTTTTTTTTGCTCTTTATTTCGCCTTATACAATTTCTTGTATTAGGAATTTGTTAGTTTTCGCATACCCCTTGGGGTCAGAGTGCAGGGTCAGCCATTGTACAGCGCCCCGGAGCAATTACAGGTTAAGGGTCTTGCTCAAGGGCTTCTGGGCTGGGTGTGCACTTCTTGGGAGAGCAGCCACAGTTTGTCTAACCGTGGACAGAAGAATATCTAAACTCTTTGAAATGACTTTGTAACAGCTTTATGCAAAATAACAATTTGTGATTGTGGATTTTTTTTTTCTTTTTTCTGAAACGCATGCTTCACATCAGCAGGTGCTTATTGTGCATAGCAAACTCAAAATGTTCCAAGTCTTATTTATTGGTCAGAGTAGGTCTAAACCACACCTCCCATCTCGTGTGATTGGTTGGACTCCAGGTTTGTCAACTCCTGACTCCAGTTAGCTTTTCTTGAAGCTGTCAGCCCTGAGGTTCATTCTTTATCCAAACTACACTCTAAATTATGTGTTCTGAATGTAGAAGGACAGTTAAACCAGCCTGAGTTTGTTCAGTAGTGTAACTTAGATGAAAACCAGACCAGTATTTTATGACAAATCTATACAGTTCTAATAGGTTTGCATATGTTTTCTTGCCACTGTATATGTTCTCACGTTAAGGGGTGGGTGAATTATTTTTTTCCCCATTGGTCATTTCTTAAGTTATGTTTAGTTGGAAACACAAAACTGCACTTTTGTTTTTGATGAAGAACTACTAGTGCTTTTTGGTAAGTGGGTTTCCATAAACTTCAGTTGTCTTCATTTCAGTCCCAGGTATTTTGATAACATGTACTTATTTGGCTGACACCTTTAACCGTTCAGGCACATGAAGTGACCTGCTTATGGTCCCACAGTGTCAGTAGCAGGATTTAAATCCACAATCTCGAGGCTTGGAGTTCAAAGTGGTAGCCACTACTGTACTCCACAATTGCAAACAATTTTTATTGAGCTTAAATTTGTGAAGCCTCTTACTACAGTTTATTTGTTTATCTCAAACACAAACAAAAACAAGTATTATATTGTTATGGGACTTTTAAGTAAATGAGTGAAAATTAATGTCCAGTATATTAATTGCAGAGCAAAAATAACCGTAATACAAAAAGGTAAATTTGAATTCATATCCCTGAGTAGTTTGAATGTGGCCCACTCTACAGTGTAGTTGTTTCTGAAGTTGTAAAGTAACTGAGTGAAGCCAACTCGCTGTCCATTGTGTACAAAACCATTCGGTTTGAATACACGCAGCACCCAAATATTAGGCAAGGTCAAAAGGGAAACCTATTTATTAAAACCAAAATGGCCTTCAGTAGTAAACAATAATATAAAGACACTTTGCTGTAAAAGGAAGAATCTGAAGAGCGGTGCCCGGGGAGATTCGTTTAACGTGTTTGATAACACAAATGTGCAGTCGTATAAGTAGACTTTCCGTGAGCAATGGCAATAAATACCACAACTAAAAAAAATTGCAACAATTGAGGAGCCTACTTTTCAAGTAGGGTGGCACAATGGCAGCGCTGCTGCCTCGCAGTTAGGAGACCTGGGTTCGCTTCCCGGATCCTCCCTGCGTGGAGTTTGCATGTTCTCCTCATATCTGCGAAGGTTTCCTCCCACAGTCCAGAGACATGCAGGTTAGGTGTATTGGTGATCTTAAATTGTCCCTTCTGTGTGTGCTCTGCCTGGGATTTGTTCCCATGACCCTGTGTTAGGATATAGCGGGTTGGAAAATGACTGACATTTTGTTGTTAGTTTTCACATACCCCTTGGGGTCAGATATTTCAAGTAAAAGTCCCAACTGGCCACCAGTTTTCTTTTTTTGTATTCTTGCGGTATGAAGTTATTTTCATTGTTCACAAAGCCAAATGTGTGCTGCCAAAAATTTGTCTTCCGATGTTTAGTGTTTGTCAGTCACACCAGCACTCTGACCTGCGTTACTAATGCTGCCTTTTTATCTGCACCTGAGTGGGCTCTCCATTTTACAATGTATTCAACTAAAACTGAGTAATAGTGTTGAACGAACTCCGTTGAATTCACTTTACAAAATCACAAATGTTTGGGAAATTTTCTGAACTCTGCAACCTGCACTGAAGTCAAAGAGGAAGGAGGAACTGAACTAATTTTGAGTTTTAAGTGCCTCCGAGGGCTCGGGGAAAAGTTAGACAACTAGGCATGTGTGAAAGTTCTGTGAAGTCGTGCTGGCCTTGAAAAACCTGGAAAAAATCTTTAAACTAGCACCATGCTGAATTTCCAGAAAAATATTCCACAAACAAGTGAACACAGCATATTCATCGTGAAAAACGCTTTGATGAATTTTGCCGCTCAACACTACTGAATAATGTGTAGGTTCTGTGAGCATTGTGTGTCCATCGACACTTGGGAACCTGCAAACGATAGGCGGGTTAACCGTCTTCCACACTGCACAAGCAATTTTCCATTTCACAGGGGCAGAGCCTGGATTGAGAATGGAGACATTTGCAGAGTGTGCACAAGTAAACTGGGGTAGGGTTGGTTACTACAGCTATCATTCTAATGCAGTGGTTCCCAAACTCAGTCTTTGGGACCCACTGTGGCTGCAGGTTTTTGTTCCAACCAACTTCTGTTTTTCATTGGACTCCTGGGCTAATTAAGTGAGTCTTTATCTCCCAGTTTCTGTGTTTTGGAGTCAATGTAGAAATTACTAAAACTAAGTGTGGTAGATTTTTATTAAAATGTAATGAGCAGTTATGTGGAGAATATTTTTTTTTTTTTAAGTCGTTAACAGTATTTCAACCTAAATTCCATCCATCCATCCATTTACCAACCCGCTGAATCCGAGCACAGGGTCACGGGGGTCTGCTGGAGCCAATCCCAGCCAACACAGGGCACAAGGCAGGGAACCAATCCTGGGCAGGGTGCCAACCCACCGCAGGACACACACAAACACACCCACACACCAAGCACACACTAGGGCCAATTTAGAATCGCCAATCCACCTAACCTGCATGTCTTTGGACTGTGGGAGGAAACCGGAGCGCCCGGAGGAAACCCACGCAGACACGGGGAGAACATGCAAACTCCACGCAGGGAGGACCCGGGAAGCGAACCCAGGTCCCCAGATCTCCCAACTGCGAGGCAGCAGCGCTACCCACTGCGCCACCGTGCCGCCCTCAACCTAAATTTCATTCTGCTTTTCCAGGTGTTCTGGTTATTGAATTGATTATTTACTAATTAGCAGGTCTGACACTGAAGTCGTTGCAGCTTTCATCATCCTGGGTGTCTGCTATACTTGTTAATTGTCACTATTAGGGATAAAAGAAGGGAACTTAATAGGTAAAGGGGACAATAATAGGAAAACAACAAAAGAGAGTTAAGCATTTATAGCTTTAGAAAAAAAGATATTTCTAAATGTCTTATAAATGTTAAAAAAAACATACTGTTGTGTTTTTCTGAATGCAGAATAAAAGAAGAGTAAAAAAGACCAGCTAGTGAAATGAGATCAGTTGTTATCGATTATTATGGCACTGATTGTGAATCTGGTTGCAACAGAAACCTGCAGCCACATTGGGTCCCCAGGACCGAGTTTGGGAAACGCTGTTCTAATGTCTTTTTTGGTTTGACAAGATTAAGCGAGATGACATTCAATTTGTACACATCAGGATGGGACGTAGTCTCAGTGCTGCTACCAGATGTCGTTTGTGACATTCTGGCAGTAGCCTTCCATGTTTTGGCTACTTCTCCTGTCTTAGCTGTATCACTTACTGACTGTGGGAACACATGGACTCGGACTGCCGATTACCAAAGTAGGAAAAGAATGGATTGGGATGGAAGAGAGGTTAGGAGCAAGTGCTGATACAGCGCATCGCCGCATCCACCACATGGCAAACCAACTCAGGATCTCAGATTAGGACCCGTGTGCAAGTGAGAAGCACAGGATTCCCCTCCTTAACACTTTGCTATTCTGTGCACATCTCAGAAGATCCTTAAGTTAGCTGGAAACACTTTGCTTTAAAACGATAACAAGAGCAGGCTCTTTCATTAAACTAGCGCCTCTTGGAGTCGTGTACTGAACTGGAGCCTTCATTACAGAGACCATCAAGCTGAAATCCTGTGATCCTTGTTCCAGGTGGTGTTAACTGTAGGGGATTTGGCGACGTGTGCTTTTCAGCATGAACTTGCTGTCCTGTCATCTGTATGGAATGGCATAATTAAGATGCTACCCAGATATATCCAATTTTCTTATGGTCAGTGAGAGCAGGTTAAGATCAAAAGGTAATCTGCAGCAATTGCTGATTTTCCTAATGTAATTTGTGCAATTGGCTGCACCCATGTTGAGATTAACACACAATCCTAGGATGAACTTGTTTTTGTACACAGAATGCACTTTATTTTAATTAATATACAACTGATATGTGATGCTTAAATGTGTCTAACATTGTCGTGAGGTGGTCCAGCTCAACCCACCATTCCTTTATTGTAGCATAGGAAGGAGACTTCTGGGTCATGCTGTGTGTGACATTTGGCTTCTTGGTAATGCTGGCAATTACCAGTTATGTCGTCCAACACACAGCACACCCTTTTTATAGACACACTAAGAGAAATGACGTCAAGCGTATGCATTAGGCGTCATTACCAACATTGAAGATGGCTGTACTGAGACAACCTGTTAATTCAAGAGCAAAATTAAAATAAGTTCAGTTCATTGTCCTAAAATGCCAACAACCGAAAAAAGACTAGTACGGCAGCTGTAAAAAAAAAAAATAAATGGGGGAGATCTCGTCCATGAGAGTACACTAAAGGTGAAGAGTTTTAGAACACTCCAGATTTAATGAGCTGAAATGCAATGGTGTAGTAACACAGTCTGTTCCAACTCTGCTTTAAGGGGTTTTAAGTAATCAACAGAAGTTGGGACACCTGAGCAAATTGTTTGCTGCAACTTGCAAGGCTTAATTTACTTTATTTGCTGCAGACCATCTGAAGGTTGTAGCCCATTAGTTATTATCTGCAGAAGGTCCATTTGTAATATTCTGATATTTCCTTTTTTTCCCCCAGTTTTTGCTAACAAACTTTAAATTTAAACCTCTGGTGGTTTACTTGCTGACCTTTTCACAAGTTTAGGTCATTCATTACGTTTCAACTGATTAAATTTGAAGAAAAACTGGAAAAACCGAGGTGTTCTAAAACTTTTAGCAGTAGTGTACTATATATCATAGTTATTAAATAGTATGTGACATGTATGTGAAAGTATCATGTATATAAAAAATAAAGTATTAGGGATCCCTAGTTATGAGATACTCAAGGATGGTGGAAATTTGCCATAACGCTAAGCCAGTTTTCTCACCAAGTTTGTGCTTTATAAATCCCGACTTTTGCTTACCCACATTTCCAAGCATTAGCACATTTTATACACAAGACTCTCACTGTGGTGGGAGGCAGTTCCTGGCCTGCTTCACAGCTCCAGGGGCTTGGGTTTGAATTCCAGCGTGGAGGTTTCTTGTTCTTCCCCTGTTTGGATGGACTTTTCCCAGTCCCCTTCATATCTTAATGAAATGCAGCTTATGCAGACAGATGACCTGAAATCTGCCCCCTTGTGATGAACACCCAGTACTGTTCTCCAATCCTAAAACTAGATTAAGCAAATTCCGAACATGAATATTAAGGTAGGTTTATGTAAACTTTTCAATTCTCTTGTTTTTTCCCCCCATTCCTGACTTGAATTCATGTCATGTCAGGTCAGGTCATTGTTTCCACCCGCTTAGTCCTGGACTTGAATTCATGGAGAAGACCAATCTTAATTTTTGCCTGATTAATAAAGAGAATGACACACAGTAAATCATCACTAAGTTTTTTATTACAAAATACAACTAAAAAGATATTTGTATTTATTCCAAAAAGTTGAAATGGTTTCATAGCACAATAGAGAGTCATACTTGTGTTGAAGCTCCACGCAACGGTGACAGTTAACAGTCTTGTGTCATTTTGAATGGACAACCGTGTAATAATTTGAAAACAGTTCTTCTCCTTGAGTGATGTCCCTTAAAGCCACAAGTACCACACACCGCAGGGTCCTGCAAGAACCACAAAGAGTTAGCAAAAGCAGCACCACACTCACGAGATAAGCTAAAGTTAGTAAACACAAAGTTATCAATTCTTCCAGTTCAGGAACGCGGTGTCCATAAAGCCACTAGAGGGCACTCTCACTCATACACGGCCGATTTAACAGTCATCAGGTAACACTAATCACGTGACGTCTGGGTGTGGAGTGCGTTGGATTTGCTGACTGCCGTAATCTCATCGCCACACCATGTCAGTCTTGGTTGGGAGGATGCTGCATGTCAATCTTAATGACTGGAAGTTCCTATCCCATTTACCACCTGATTGCAGATTTCCAGCACGGTTGTGCTCACCTCTTTTAGTGACTACCTATATCGTGCACTGTGCTGTACGAAGACAATATTTTTGTTTTTTTTCCATTCTGTTGTAGTATGTAAAACACAAGATGTAAGGCAGCCGAGCTCCTCTTCTGTTCGTGTGCTCTAAAACACTCGTGTTCCTTATTCATTGTTGCTGCATTCTATGCATTGTACTTGAGGATGAGCATTCAGTGGTGGTCTGCTCTCATGCATACACACTCCATCTTCATGACTAAAGAAAACAACAATCAAACCCTTTTGATTGTATCGGAATGAGTCATACAGCAGGCACAGCGAGTCATTGGGTATGTCATAATTATGCGACCACCTCAATAGGAGCACGCTGCCCACTGCCTCCGATTCGCATAGATTATGTAAATGAAGGTTACAACTAAAAATCGCTGGAAAAGTCACATAATGTGCCATGGCCTTTAGGATGTGGGAGGCCAAGAGGCAGTGAAAAGCAGTGCCAACCAGTGTGCCAGTATACTGCACCAGATGAAATGAAGTCTGCTAAATGCCATGTAAAAGTCAATGAGAAAAGGATTTCTGAGGTGTGTAAAATAACTGCAGAATGTAGAAGTGTGTCAGCAAAAACGCATCCAGGCAAGGCGAACACCCAATGAATGCCAAAAAGTCAAATACCGTATATACTTGCGGATAAGTTCTCCCATGGATAAGTTGAGGCTTGATTTTACCGTATAATTTCTGGTAATTTACAATGTCACTCGTATAAGTTGAATGTGGAAAACTCACACTAGTGGTACAAGGGATTATGATATGCTAACACCCACCTGAGAGAGTAACCATGGAGCACACTGCCTTTTTTTTTTTTTCCTATGTATTATGCCTATGTGACCACACGGTAATACCCGAGCTATTCCTAAACAACGTTTGCACTGATTTGTGTTTTTTGTATCTCATACCCTCATATACATTTATTGTAAGAGCATCCCTTATCTACGATGCAGCGTTCGATCAGAAGAAATTATGAAGCTGGTTTTAAATTAAACGTCATTGAAGTAGTGAAAGAAATTGGTAACTGCGCTGTTGTAACAAAATTCGATGCGTCTGAGAAACTGATGCAAAATTGGAGGAGGCAAGAAGATGTAAAAAAAAAAAAAAAAAAAAAATGTAAGTGTTGCATTTTTGAATGGGTGTTTAAGTCGGGGTCTGATTTTATGATCGATTTTTCAGGTTTCAAGACCCGACTTATATGTGAGTATACAGTGGAACCTCGGTTCACGACCATAATTCGTTCCAAAACTCTGGTCGTAAACCGATTTGGTCATGAACTGAAGCAATTTCCCCCATAGGATTGTATGTAAATACAATTAATCCGTTCCAGACCATACAAACTGTATGTAAATATATATTTTTTTAGTTTTTAAGCACAAATATAGTTAATTATACCATAGAATGCACAGTGCAATAGTAAACTAAATGTAAAAACATTGAATAACACTGAGAAAACCTTGAACAACAGAGAAAACTAACACTGCAATAGTTTGCGCTATAGTGCTAGGAACCGCTCGCTAAAAAAAAAGTTTTAAGCACAGGGAAAAAAAATCAACATTTGAAAAATCCGTAATTTAATAAACCACCAAGAAAAGTAACATTGCAACAATGCACGCTATGAACTGATCGCTGTAAACAGAACTGAAAACAAAAACAAGCCTTCTCTACCTTATGCGTCCAGTGCTCCCTCTCTCGTTCGCTTGCTGTCTCTCCTGGAGCGCCAGTGTGTCTGTGGCGCTCCTGTGTGTGTGCGCACCTCCCTTGCGCGCGCTCCTGTGTGTGTGTGCACGCGCGCCTCTCTCTTGTGCGCTCCTGTGTGTGTGCACCTCTCTCGCACGTGCCTGTGTGTGTGCGCCTCTCTCGCACGTGCCTGTGTGTGTGCGCCTCTCTCGCACGTGCCTGTGTGTGTGTGCCTCTCTCGCACGTGCCTGTGTGTGTGTGTCACGCTCTTTCTCTCTCTTGCTCGCTCGCTGCACAGGAAATGCACAGGGAGAGACTGAACATGTACAAACCGAAAGGGAAACTGGCTTGTTTGTATACTGAGTGTGTCGTCGTGAACCGAGGCAAAAGTTTGGCAAACTTTTTGGTCGTAAACCGATTTGTATGTGTACCGAGACGTTCGTGAACCGAGGTTCCACTGTATACGGTATTCAAAATCCTCCAGTGAAATTTACACAGACACCAAAATGGAAGGGAAAAGAAATCCGGAGGAGATCAAACAACGTTTAAAAAATTCTTAAAAAAAAAGGTACTTCCAGGAACTGAGTTTGAGACCCTCAAAAGTCAGCAGGTTGTCTTTTGGCTCACCGTGCACCTCATCGTCGTTTGGCTGTTTATTGGTTATTTTTGTTTTGAGTCTGCACTGTTTGTTTAACACGTGAATTGAGCTTCCTTATTGCAATAGCTGTGGATATTCCACATATAGTGTATTTATCTTGTGTTAACACTTCTTTTAATACATACTTCCTGGGCATCTTTGAATTTGTTAAGGCAGGTGTTTGTTGGAAGATGTCAAAAAATATCAGCACATCACTTTTTTTTTTGAGGCCGTTATGAAATAAAAATCCGAATTTCTTTGTAATGACACACTTGCATAGTGCCTACTTGTTGCTGCTTCACTGTTTATTGGGACTAAAAGTGAAAGTAAAGCTTCACTTAGTTGCAACAGCTCAGTGTTAATCAAAACACCACCACCCACTGTGGGAGACACTCAGCTCCTCTACTCCCAACTCTATCCTAAATGCCATGGCGTAAAGGAGGAGTGGGACGTGTGCTCTTCTTGCCACCGCTTTGTCCCTCTTGTGTGTAGATCTTACTTGGCTACTTTGATTTTTGTGAAGCAGTGGTCTGCCCGTGCTCTGGCACTACAGGACTGCTGCTCTGTCATGTCTGCCTTTTCTCTAACCTTCTTCTTGGAGCAGGAGTGGCCTTCGAAATAACCTGAAGTTGATTCACTTTTTGCACACTTTATTGTGTTGCAGGTTTAATTTTGAATGGACAAAGTGGTCATTTTTGCCAATCAATCTACACTCAATATCCCATAATGACAAAGTGAAAACATGTTTTCAGAAAGCTTTGCAAATTTACCAATGAAAAACATAGATCTCTCATTCATACATCATGCATATATGACTTGACTCTTTACTTCTTCTTGAGATGTGTCTAGAACTTGAGTCCACCAGTTGCAAAGAAAATTGATCAGACATAATTTAGAAAGGCACACATCTGGTCCCACAATTCACACTGCATGTCAGGACAAAAAAACAAGCCATGAAGTCATAGGAACTCTCTGTAGACTTCTGTGACCAAATTATGGTGAGGCATAGATTGGGGAAAGGGGATGAAACCATTTCTAAAGCTATGAGTGTTCCCAGGAGCACAGTAGCCTCCATAATTGTGACATCAAAAAAGTTTGAAACCACCGGAACTCTTACTAGAGTAGCCAGCCAAACTAAGCAACCAGGCAAGAAGGACCTTTGTCAGAGGGGTGATCAAGAACCCAATGGACACTCTAAATGAGTCTCTGAAATTCTCTGCTGAGCTGGGAAAACATGTCTGAGGGCCAACCGTCTCGCCAGCACTCCATCAATCAGGTGTTTATGACAGGATGGAAGCCACTTCTGAGTAACAGGCTTGTGACAACATGAGGAAACCGATTCTCTGGTCTAATGAGACAAAAATTGAACTCTCTGGGCAAAACTCCAAGCTCTATGTCGTGACAGCATCATGCTATGGGGGTACTCCATGGACAGGGACACTGGTCAAAATGGAGGGAAGAATGAATGGAGTCTAATACAGAATGGTACTTGAAGAAAACCTGCTCCACAGTACGCATGACCTAAGACTGGGAAGATAGTCCACCTTTCAGCATAACAATAACATGAAGCCAAGACAACACTGGAGTGGCTTTGTGTCTTACTATCCTTGAGTGGCTCAGTAAAGACTTAAACCCCATAGAACATCTGTGGAGGGACCTAAAGAAGAAACTTTACAGATGTTTCCCATCCAACCTAAGAGAGCATGAGAGGATCTGCCAGGAAGGATGGGATAAACTGCCAAAATCCAAAATCCAGGTGTTTAAAATTTGTAGGGACTTACACAAGAAGGTATTAAAGCTTTAATTGACTTTTACAAAGTTCCGAATTAAGGGTGTGAATACTTACATGAAAGATTTGTTTTTGATTTTTTTATGAAACTTGTAAAACTTTCTGAAAACCTGTTTTCACTCTGTCATTATGGTTATTTGAGTGTAGATTTATGGGCAAAAATCATGCAATACATCACACAAATCTCCAACACAATAAAGTGTGGTGAAAGTGATGGGGTCTGAATCGGTTCACAATTGTTTTGTATTTTAAACTACAGACGTATTTGCATGCTGAAAATATTACAGTAACCCTTGTTCAGCCAATGTTCAGGGGATTTTTGATATTTTTGCAATGATCTTGCAGAGTGGCTAGCGCTACTGTCTCATGGATCTAGCATGCTGGGTTGAAATCTCAGTTCTGTCACTTCCTGTGTAGAGTTTGCAAATTCTCATATGTCTACGTGGGGGTTTCAATAACAACGCTGGTAAACTGGTGACCCTAACCCAGGGGTGTCCAACTCTGATCCTCGAGGGCTGCAGTGGCTGCAGGTTTTCATTCTATTTTCTCAGTTAGTGACAAAGTTTTTGCTGCTGTTTAACTTCTGTTGCCTTAATTTTAAATGACTTGCTATTCACGACTCCGACTCCTTATTTGTTTTTTTTTCTGTTAATTATCCGACATATCTCAAGAATGAGATACAAAACGAGTCATCACATGACCAGCTAACATGTGTCCTTTATACAATATTTGAAAATCTCAATAATGCTGATCTGCTCAGGTCCAAAACATTTTGATGGTGTTGGAAGGAAACGAAAATCAACAGTTTTGGAAATGTCTGCTGTGACAAAATGGCAGCACCAACAAGCCAGAGAATTAAATAACAGATTCAATTAATAACAAATATTAGCTTCAGATTGAGAAATTTGTTGGCCTGAAATCATTTAGCATTTGAGGCCACAACTGAGTTGGATAATCTGTTGGCTCATGTCACTTCTCATTTTTGTTTGATTTTTGATTTTGATTTGATATACTTCATTAATCCTCAAGGGAAACTATTAGGCTTGCTTTTAAAGAAAAATAGAAGCGATTCAGAGGACTGAGTCTTAAAAACTGAAGGGAAAAGAAGGTAGTTAAAAGCAGAAATTGGTCACTGATTAAGAAAGGAAGGAAAACTTGCCGCCACTACAGCCCTCCAGAATCCAGAAGAGTTGGACACCCCTGACCTAAACTGTTCCAGTAAATCTAAACTGGTGATTCTAAACTGATCCAGTGTGAGTGTACTGTATGTGATGGAATGGTGCCCAGTGCTGCCAAGGGTGACAACCCAAAACTGGACTAAGCAGGGTTGACAATGTTTGGTGTCATCATTTATTTAATATATAACACATGCTTGGTTAGCAGTGTGCAAAGACCAGAGGATTGGACACTCATCTGTTAACACTGAAGTTGTATCAAGTTAACAGGAATAACAACTCTATACAAATCTTGTCTGTTTAAAATCTACATTTAAATTGTCATAACATTTCTACTATTTGTTCTTTTTTATTTCTGAACATACCTGAGTGAATCAACAGAATAATTTACATTGGGCATGTACTGACGAAGTTCAACTGGAAAGTCTGCAGGAACATCAAATTCTTGATAGCAAACATTGGCAGCTTTTTCTGAGGAAAAGATATTAGGTAAACAGAAAATTGTACCTAATGTGTTACATTTATCGGAATGCATTATTTAAAAAAATGTTAAATAAGATCTTAACATTATGCGAAACCAACTCTAATACCACTAAAAAGTTAACTATAAAGGTGCAAACGGTGCTATATAAAATGAAGATCGACTGAAAGATAATTAAAATCAATCTTCATCAAAGCTTTTAAAACAGGAAATCTCTAGACCAACTGGATTGCTTACCAGTACACTCTTAAATAAAACAAATTAAGAAGATTGACTTGCCATTTGTGCAGTTGTTGACATACTGACCCACAGCAAGTGGGTTTTTTAGTTGCTCTGTAAGCCATGTTTCATCACCAAATAGGAATGGACCCAGCCTGTCCCTTCTAAGGCAAGATCTGAAGCAAAGATGAAATGTTTTATACATTCCAAATACTTTTATGGTCCCAGGCAACACAGAGAGACACAGTTAATTCAGAATTTCTGTTTTTTTATGTACACTGAAGTAGTTCATATCCAAGATTCAAAGATCAGTACAGGGCGAGAGTATACAATGTTGGCTATTTTTATTCACTTACAGTTTCATGTTTTAGAACAGAAATATATAATTTTAAAATATGAATATATTTACTTCTGCATTTATATCTACATGTTTGAGTAGAACTACCCAATTAATGTATCATACAGTATCATATTCTTTTCCATTTATCATCTGGTACTGTTGTGATGTGAAACTTTGCATACTTGATAAATATTTTGTATCTCTTTATTTGTAACTTAGGCAAAGCAATGTAATATTAGTGTTACATTAGTGAGAAGCATTCATGTTTACCCCCCCCCCCCCCCCCCACCACACTTTTAGGAATTTTACGATAGGGTTGGGGGGGAAGTGTTTCACTGCTAAAGTCTCTCTCTCAACCCCCACATAAAGTCAGACTGCCTAACTGCCAAGCTTTACCTTAACCTATGGTTTGGGGGGTGGCAGGTGTGAAGATGTTTTCTATCCCCCCATTGGTCTGAAGTATGGCTGTTTGCAACTGGCTTGTATCAGAAGCCTTTAAGTACCATGACATCCTATTGGCTTTAGGGGTTGGACAGAAAACCTATAAATTTGCTCACTCCCTCACTCTCTTTCTCTTACCAAACTGATGAAAGACCATCTCACATATCATGAACTGAAAAGGACAACACAATGAAGAGCACAGCTCTGCAGCCATATTGAGACAGGCATGCAGCCTGTTCTGAAGAAAGCTGACCACAAATTAGGACGTAACTAGAGACATTTCTAAGTAACTAACAAGTCTGTGTGCAGCCTGAAACTACACATCACCATTTATCAGGTTGTATGGTTGCCAATATTCATGTGCATATTATTATTTATGAATATTATCAATAATACATTATTTAAATTGTAGCTTAACTCCTGCTTGTCTTTTACTACACCTAATTGCCTGAGGTTATAGATGTAGAAGGGAAGGTGGTGAGAAGTTATATGCTACAATACATTATAAACAGTGGTAAGTCTGTGAGATCTGAGGCATTCTGACAAAGGCTACATATTAATAATACAAATGGGGAAAGTGGAGTAAAATATTACTCTACCAAGACAAAACAGCTACATTTTACATTTTATATGAATGACAGGAAATTTTTGAATCCCCAGGTGGGTTTCACGCACATCCAAAAGGCATACACGCTAAAATTATTAAGAATTCTAAATGGCTCCAGTATACATTGGTTGTGGCTGGGTGCGTTCATTTCAGTTTCTGAAAGTGTTTTCTAAGGAGGGCTTAAATAATATTTTAGTAAAAGTACATGTGTTTGGGACGTTGTGAGCATATGATCAGATGATTTGACATATGGATTATGTGACGTAACTAATATGATCTTTTTTCATGGACGTCGTTTGTTTTTGACACCTGTTCAATTAATTTAATTTAATTTAATATTGTTTTTTGTATCAGTAAGGTGCTGCTGGAGTATGTGAATTTCCCCTTGGGATTAATAAAGTATCTATCTATCTATCTATCTATCTATCTATCTATCTATCTATCTATCTATCTATCTATCTATCTATCTATCTATCTATCTATCTATCTATCTATCTATCTATCTATCTGAAACTTTGTTATCTCTGTTCTGAATGTAAATATGAGATTCAAAAATTTTCTCAGCCATCACTACAAACTACATGGAGTAAATAACATATAAATATATAAAATTTTTTGGGATAATTATTCCTTTAAAGTTGGTGTAGTAAACCTCTCAAATAACCAGAATCCTTTTAAAACTCCACTTTAACTTTACTATAACTGAGAAAAATATGTCATTAAAAGGATGTCTTTGATAAATACAGAGAGTGCTGCATTTGGGGTGATTGTCTTAACAAGCTTTCAGCTTCTATAAAAAAATAAATAAATAAATAAAAAAGTGTGCCATTTTTACACTTTACTCAGATAACTCTTTGCATAAATAATGGCTTGTGATGAAGCATCTTCATTCAAAGCATTTTAAAATTGCAAACTGGTTAGCAGTCCATCATGCTGCATTCTACCCCTAGTGGATGGTAAGCTACAGACAGAATAGAAGACCAGTAATTTTTGGAAAATCTGTAAGGTCCATTGAAGAAACCCTACGCAAGTTTGCTGGGCCAATAACCACATGTGTTTCTACATCAGTTTTCAAAATACAAGTGTATTTGTTTTAATAAGAGGAGAACAACAAATTTATAAAACATGATGTGGCTAAAATAATGAATTCCAGAGCCACAATGTCTCTGGTTTAATTTCTGTTTTCACTTCAGATAAATGTGTCAACTAAATACCCAGTAATAACAATTATCAAAATATTGAATGAACTTGAACTACAAGGACAGTAAAAGGTTTAGATCTAGCAAAGAAAAATATACAGGACAGTTACTGAACATGCATAAAGGGAATATACAAATTGGAAGAATTAATGATGAAAAAGACAACAGAAAGAAACTAGTATGATCTAAAAGACAAGGGTAAACGGTGTCACTGTGGTCTTTTGTGATAACAGAACAAGTAAGAACACAACTGGTAAGGCAAGTAAGCTCTAATTTATATTTATTCACATGTATACAATTAAATTCTTACTAGCATGTCAGTTGACAATAATACAACTCCATTAAAAAGACACACTCATACCCCTAAAAATTGTGTAAAGTATACCAATGGGAACTGAATCATATAACCGTACAAACACGAGTTTATATTATTTATGGTGGGATATAGTCCAGTCCCCAGTGATGCTCAGTTGGATTAAACAGGTTTGAAAATGCCAAGCCTCAGTGAAATGATAAAGAAGAGGGAAAGTCACGGGGGATCAAAGCTAAGAGGCGCTCATGGTGATTGTCGGATTCACCAACCCATCTGTACTGAAATAATAAAGCGTCACCCATCCCATCTTCTCTTTCCCTCTTTGTATTTGGGATCTTAAGAGCTACCTTCTCAGTCCAAACCCTGACTGAGGACCTGCCCTAATGTGAACACAGAACAGATACGCAGAAACCAACTGTGCACGTGCCACAGCTCTTTATGATAGTGTTACTTTTCATAGTCACTATACAAGATGAAAGCAGTGGTTCAAAGAAGTGATGTTATCTAGGACCATTTCACATTAAATATAAAATGTATGGGTAGTAAATGATTTATACTTACCTAAATATAGTCTTTGAAATTCCTTTGTCATTACCATCTATAAGTATACCATCAATACACCGAAAAATAAATGGATTATATAATGACTGAAAGAAGACTGGTTCATATGGTTGATAGACAGTACCTGTTGGGATTAAAAGAGTGAAACATTATTTATTCTTTTAGATGATTACTGTTTTATGTATTTTTCTAGTAATAATTGTTTACATGCCATAACAACTAGCATCTAATGTTGCCATTCATCTTTTTTGGTTTTATAGGAGGCTCACATGACTAGTGACCAATTTAAATATTTATGCAAATCCCAAAATAATTTGAATGCCTTTCTTTTAAGTTGGCAGAGTCAGACATACCTAATAAAGTATTTCAAAAGTATAAAAACAAACATAAAAAGTCTATTGCTTGTTAAAAACACTTGTTTTTTTTGTTTATATATTTCAACTTTAATCACGAAATTAACTGAGATTAAACTTGAAATTTCAAGATTATAGTCAACATTTTGATTTTAATCACAAAATCAAGTCACTGTGTTGGCTCTAGTACCTTTCCATAAAAAGCAATAGTTTATGGTAAAGAGTAATTTGTTATTAAAAATGGAATGCACAAAATCTTAACAGACAATTGAACTAAAAAAAAAATAGAACATATAAAATAAAAATGCATAACCTCGTTAGTATATAAAGCACTGACAATACACATTCTTGATAACACACTTAGAAACATAAAGTTAAAAACTTTAGATGCCTATGACTCCAGAGCCTCTGCTTATACAAGTATTGCATTTTGGGAAATATGAGAACAGCAACCATAAACAGGTTCATTATGATCAACTTAAAAATATGTTAAACACTAATAATAAACTTGATTAATTGTTTGACATTTATTTAATATATTAATAATAAGATAATCAAGATATTTCATTTCACGACTGAAACTACTAATTTATGCTTCATCTGTCAAAATACAAAGCAAAAGCAAGAAAGTAATTTAACGAAACCCTCCAGAAATGACAAAACTTGTTAAAAAAAAGAAAAGAAAAAAAAAAGTGGCCACTGTGCTACTGTGTTTTCTTTTTGTTTTTTATAATCTATTCAAATTAAAGACATGGAGAATACAAATTAAGACTCCATATAACAACAAAATGAAAAAAAAAACTTTTTTTTTTAGTAAGGAAAGTGTATGCATTTATTTCACCAGTAAAATGTATAAGATAAATAATATGATTAAAATTTTTGATTTTTCTTTCATTTTATTCTCTTTGATACTTCATTGTTAAAAAGGCAAAAAATATTCTAATAAACCAATAAATAGATAAAATGACACCTTCATAGATCTGCGCACAGCTTATAAACAGCACATGACCAAATACTAACTAACAAAGTATGTGAATTGTAGACTATGTTCAATAGGAGTTTAGTGGACAAACACTTAACATTTTTAATGGAAGACTAGCAGTGTAGTCAGATCATCACCTAGAAACATACTGACCGTGTGTCTGGGATGCTGAATTGGTCTCTTTAGTTACGAGGATATTATCCTTAACTTTCTTCATTCAGTAGATTTAAATCTTTTACCACCAACATTCTTAAAGGAATACTCCACCCAAAATGATTTTTTATATGTTACTTGTTACCATGTTATTTGTAGTGATAGCTGAGAAACATTTTTAATCTTACGCTTTCATGCATAATGCAGAGATAAAGTTTATGATATAACAGAACCCAATGGTGACCAATGCTGTATAAAAGCACATGATATGAAAAATATCTGAGAAAAAAGGGAAAAAAATTCACATTACTTGTATCACATAATCCACGTGTCAGTTATCCAGTCATATGATCAAAACTTGCAAAATATATCCTTTTTTGTTATAATACTGTTAAACTAGCTGTCAACGACAGGATATTGAATAAAAGTTAAGTTAAAGCTAAAAATATCTGATAAATGGTCACAAAAAAATGATAAAAACATTTGAAATCTCTTGCCTTACACGTACTGTCAGG
Organism: Erpetoichthys calabaricus; assembly: GCF_900747795.2. Lineage (NCBI taxonomy): Eukaryota > Metazoa > Chordata > Cladistia > Polypteriformes > Polypteridae > Erpetoichthys > Erpetoichthys calabaricus. The sequence continues at coordinate 134,602,633 of NC_041400.2, read as the reverse complement.
GTTCGTCCTCATGTATGTTCAGTATCCTTGTGTGTCTCAACCTGTCCTGGCCTGTACTTTCTCTCTCAATCGTGTTCCCTAATTCTCAGACTGTCATTCTGAGTAGCCTTGGTTGCTTCAGACCGTTTATACTTCCCATCTTTGAATGGCGACTTGGGCTGTACCTCATTGTATTTAGCAACCCAACATCTTTCTGAACATTATTTGCTTTGTTGTTGTTGGAATCCTCCTTTTTAACACCTTTTTTTTTTTTTATAAAAGAAAAAAAAATTGTCACAATCTGGAATTGAACTTTACACCTTTTCTCGATATTCTTGTGTGTGCCCACCTGGCTCTTCCTGCCTGCATTGCATCTGACTGAACCACTAAAAGCAAATCTGACCAATCACACCAATGGCAAACTCAACAAGCAGATTGCTTGGAGGGACTGGACACGCAGATAGTAGCATTTCATTAATAGTAGATGTAAACTTTTGGAAAAATTTTGTAAACAAGAAACTAAAGCCTCATGGCCTTTTTGAAATGAAGATCTGCCTTATTCGTCAAAATTTCTGTCTTCAGTTCATCACCACAAAGTATATGCAGTAACATAAAAAAATATTTTTGGGTGGTAAACTCTTTTCATATGATAGAATAACATTGTCTTTTTTGTAAAGGTTCTTAAAAAACTAAATAAATAAAACTGCTATTGTGACAGTACCCTAGGCAAATGGTCGATAAGAATATACTGACTGACAACCTGAATGTTTCTGAGGAAGCAACAGCTTGCTTTTAGTAACTGTGCTTGATTTTAATTGGCTGAAATGCCACACGGTCCTAATTAGGGTCTTTGTGCACAAAGGTGTGTGGTATGATCTTCATAAGAGGCAACTGTAAGTGAACATAGAGGATGAACCAAGAAGCACAGGAAACCTAGTCATAATTAGCATAAGGCAAGAATCAAGTAGGGACTCAGAAATAAGGCACGGTAAACCAGGCACACCGAAGACTAAGGTTTAGCAAATGGAACAAAGATGCCTATTACAGAAAGAGGGAATGATTCAATATGGAAGGAAGTAGTGAGTAAATTGACTTTCTATTTATGTATTAAAATCATCCATCAATTCCTAAAATGTCTGAGTAAGACCCTCTACCACAAACAACAGAGAACAAGAGAGGCCTGCCTGGATTTAATTGAATTCCACGAGTCAGAAAGAGGGTCTCCAAGTATGAGAGAATATATTTTTACTATTATTAATTACGCTAGGGCTACCATAATGTTAAATAAAATGGACAGCACACGCCTGGCATGTGTGTCATAGCTAAACAAATTAAGGTCACTTTAAAGTCTACGCAGTCGTCCTCATCATTAAGGTTGGAAAATTTGATTCTAGCAATTACACTAAACTACCAGGACAGTCCCTACCACCCTGAACTGGTTTAAGAGGGTTTGAGAATATTATGTTAACTTGAAGTTCCTTGAGTCCTTCTACACATACACAGATGAAAACATTCTACAATGTCAAAGCTCTTTATGATAGTGTTACTTAAGAAAACAATGGGTCAAAGAAGACAGATTGTGTCAGATACAATACCAGGATACATAGACACCATAGCCCCCTTTGGCACACTTCCTTTAGTAACAAAAACACCTGTTCCTGCAGTGGGGAGTGAGCTGGGAGCTCGGTCAATACAAAAGCCCAGGGTATTCAACATGACTTCACTGGAAGAGATGCTTGTTCGGTTCCTGCAGCAGTCAGTCCTCTTTGAGGTCCCTAGGTCAACTGCCTTTTTTTGGTAGGCTGATTGTACATGTGGTGGTAACAAATGAAAAGCCTCCACCTGAGTAGTAAGACTGTTCTGAAAGAGAACTTGGAAAAGTTTCAACAGGTGAACAGAGACATCCTTGTCAGAGATGAGCTTGTCCCGGGAATGCTCCTCAACCTGCCGTAGTGTCCTAAAAGAAATGATGAAAAAGTCAGTCTTCAATTCATCACTACCATTATTAATCCCTCTTACAACCTAAAGGAAAAGATCAGACTGGGCTCAAATAGAATAAATGAGCAAGGCGCAATACTGTCAATTTATAATCCCAAACATGTTGTTCATTGGTAGGATTTCTTTTAGTTTTGTAGCGAATACGCTGTGACACTCTAACACCAGTCAGTCTATCAGACTCCTTTTATAACAACTAAACCAAGGCTCAAGATCCATCTCTTCTCATACCTTTTTAGCATGACTTAAAAATATCAAATTGACCTTTAACATGTTTACATGTGCTAAACGTTCTTTAGATTCAAATGATTTTATAACTTCAAGAGGTGTAGGTAAGTGCCTTAAAGTTGTGCCATGTTTTGGGTGTCACCAAAATACTTAGGCAATGCCGGGAGAGCTCCTTTTCTGTATTTGCAAAGCACACTAACAAGGCTTAATCTTTCGGCCTCAAATTATAAAGTTTTTTTAAAATATTTTCTATGTCTTGAAATATTAAGTATATACTGTACACTAAGTAACCATACTTTTCAAGTCACCAACCTTATAAAGAGCTGATATCCTGTTTCCTCTCAAAAAAGCTTGTATTTATTGGGGCACAGGCTCGGCCAGGACTCAGAAATACAGAATAAACTTTTACAAACAAACTGGTGATGGATGTCTACTAAAAACTCAATTTGATCCCATAAATATTGGATAGAATTCAGATGTGGAGATAAGGAAGCAATGTTTCAGGAAATATTAAAAGGAATTCCATGCCTCACAGTATAAAGAATTCAAGTGAGTTTGTTTCACTATGTAGGCCCCTGATTGCATTCGTTTCACCAAGGAGGAGGCTGGCAATTGTTGCTATTGGGTCATCAATGCAAAAAAAAAAGGCAAAACTGGGTTACAGGATCATAAAGCTTGCGAAAAACTGGTGTAAGGAAGGCAGTACTGGCCAAATGCATAAGAATTACCCAAATGATTAAGAATTATGTGGAACAGCACCAATCAAAACAAAACCTTAAAGTACCCCCAAGAGTCAAAAAACATATGAGATCGTGTGAAATAATAACAATATTAATGAAAGATTTATTACTCTATTAGATTTGGCAATTTTTAGAGCATTAATACTCTGTTGTCTTCCTAAGACCCTCGGCTGCAAGAACGAATCGCTTCAAACCGGTCAGCCATAAATCGGCAAATGACTATACTGCATTCATTATTTGACGGCAAGCCAATAATTATCTGCATTTTTGTGATTTTTTTCTTTTGATTGACTGTACAACTTTCCCCACGTGCATGCGGAAGCATGGTGTGTCTCCCCCCCACCCCTTCTCCTTCATTGGTGAAGAGTCCAGTCTTCAATTCAAGAGTCTCTCCTTTGATGCTTTTAGTTTCCTGTATATGATGTACAATGTTTATTTTGGATGTACTGTATGTATTTAGCATTACTTTAGCAAATACGCATGTTTTGCAAATTTTGAGCTATTACAGTATAACTCACATGTGACTTATGTGACCCTAGTAACATGAGATTTTGTTGTTCTTTTTGGCTTTTCCATGGGCATTTTTGCCATTATACAGCATTAATCATTATTATTACAGTATATCATACTTTTTTCTCCCCATTCTGCATGAAAACATGAAATTAGAAAACTTTTTCGGCCACCAGTACATACTATAGGAGTAGTAACATATTAAAAATGATTATCAATCGGCATATTTTTTTAATAAATGACCTGCATCATTCTTTAATTTAATTTTGCTAGTCAGGAGTTACACATTTGTGAAGTCACTGGCTTGATGTCAGGTTCTGGGAAAGCCTGGTGTTCTGTCTGGTTTTGGTTCCTGTCTTGCACTCAGCATTGCTGCTAACTCAGCTTCTTATTGATGCTTTTACCTCCTCCTAAAAAGTGAAGTGTTCAAGGCTGTCCATTCTTTACTTTTCTAAGCACTCACAGTCACTTAAATAGCACTTGTAATTTAGATAGATAGATAGATAGATAGATAGATAGATAGATAGATAGATAGATAGATAGATAGATAGATAGATAGATAAGATACTTTATTAATCACAAGGGGAAATTCACATACTCTAGCAGCAGCATACTGATAAAGAACAATATTAAATTAAAGAGTGATAACAATGCAGGTATACAGACAGACAATAACTTTGTATAATTTTAACGTTTACCCCCCTGGGTGGAATTGAAGAGTTGCATAGTGTGGGGGAGGAATGATCTCCTCAGTCTGTCAGTGGAACAGGACATTGACAGCAGTCTGTCGCTGAAGCTGCTCCTCTGTCTGGAGATGATACTGTTTAGTGGATGCAGTGGATTCTCCATTATTGACAGGAGCCTGCTCAGTGCCCGTCGCTCTGCCACGGATGTCAAACTGTCCAGCTCCATGCCTACAATAGAGCCTGCCTTCCTCACCAGTTTGTCCAGGCATGAGGCGTCCCTCTTCTTTATACTGCTTCCCCAGCATACCACTGCGTAGAAGAGGGCGCTCGCCACAACCGTCTGATAGAACATCTGCAGCATCTTATTGCAGATGTTGAAGGACGCCAGCCTTCTAAGGAAGTATAGTCGGCTTCTTTAGCTTCTCTTGAAAAGCTAACTGCCATTGAGAGGAGTGGAGCTGCTTTTGGGTGCTCATATCCAAATCTCACCCAAGCCTTCACTGGCATATTGAACCTTCTTTGACAATTAAAGGTTGAATAAGCATGTGAGAAAATGGACTGATGCTCTATAGTGTTTAAGAAATCTATATTATATATATAAAGCTACATGTCTCTGACTGACTTACAGAATCCTTGGCTATGGTTAGATGATTTCTTCCATTTTTCATTTGAATAATTTTGTGATGTGGATGTGAACAGTTTTGTGTTTTTTTAATCACTTGTGAGGGATACCTTTGCTGGGCAGCTGAAGATCTTCTTGTGTGTGTGACTACCAAAACATGTCCACCAAAGTGCCAATATTTTGGAGCATTTGGAAAAAGACATTTTTCTTCGGTTTTACTTGTTCATTTCAACTGGCACATTGCTCTCACTTTGTAAGTTTTGGACTTCAAAATGATAGATAATAAGCCCATCCTATTTATTTTTATTGACCCTGATACTTAGGTAAAGTAAGTTGTATCTTTGAAGTTGGTAGAGTATTGCAGAATTGAAGATTTCCTATTATAATCTTTCTGACTATTCTTTCCTTTTTGCACAGCACCATCTCACTTTTACTGCAATAATAAGTGAAACATACAGCTTTAACAAAGCCTTTGCTCATAAACAGTAGAGTGGTGTGGTGGAGAATCCGATAGTTCCACCAGCACCCTGGGCTTGAATCCCATTCCTGCTTGTCTTTCTGCATAATTTTTGTTCTGGGTACCCTGATTTTCCTCTCACTTTCCCAAGGATGTTAGTCTGTCTGGCAAATCCAAATTGCAACTAGCATTATGAGGATAGACTCTGATGCTCCCACAACTCTAAAACTGATTAATTCTAGAAAGTTGATTCTGTTCATCTGGACATAGTTCTTTTCCAGAGAGATACATTACATCACTCATCCAAGTGACTTCCTCAGTCTCAGTTGACTGCAGGTTTCTCCAACCTTATAAACAGTACCTTTGCATAATGACCGAAACTAGCACCATTGACTAACGATGGGCTGTGTGATCAATGGTATGCAAATTGTCCATGAGTACCATTCACAGAGAGCTGGGGAATGGCTGCAATCACAGCATTGTAAGATGATGAAAGATGTACCCTTAGGCCCCCTCCTCGGTTCAGAGATGGTAGTTCCTGCTTAATGTAAATGGCCTCCTTGACTCCTCGCTCAAACCAGCGTTCCTCCCTGTACAGGATGTGCACATTTTCATCACTGAAAGAGTGACCACTGTCCTGTAGATGTTAATAGTCTCAGATGTATGCACTATTCTAAGGTTCTAATTTCTTTTTTTTTTTCTATTTATTGATGAAATTTTATTTATTTTTAGAATTAAATAGAGGATCATCCATCCATCCATTATCCAACCCGATATATCCTAACTACAGGGTCACGGGGGTCTGCTGGAGCCAATCCCAGCCAACACAGGGCGCAAGGCAGGAAACAAACCCCGGGCAGGGCGCCAGCCCACCGCAGGGCACACACCTACACACCAAGCACACACAAGGGACAATTTAGAATCTCCAATTTGGACTGTGGGAGGAAACCGGAGCACCCGGAGGAAACCCACACAAACATGGGAAGAACATGCAAACTCCATGCAGGGAGGACCCAGGAGGCGAACCCAGGTCCCCGGGTCTCCCAACTGCGAGGCAGCAGCGCTACCCACTGCGCCACCGTGCCGCCTAGAGGATCATTATTATTATATTATTATGTGTGATGGTATAATTTTTTTTCTATTTATTGTTAAAATTTTATTGTCAGAATTCTATAGAGGATCATTATTATTATTGTGTGATATGATTTTTTTTTCTATTTATTTCTGAAATTTTATTTATTCTGAGAATTCAATAAATGATAATCATCATCATTATTATTATTATGCATAAATTACTTACATTGTTGCGTGCTTTTTATATTGTTTGGTGGTTACAACTGTTACACTTCTAGATTTTCCACTAGAATATAGCTTGTTTTTGTTTTTGAAATTAAAAAATCAGTGTGATTCAAAGATTTGAATCATTTTGGTGAACTAAACTAAATGAACCGAATCACTAAAAAGAATTGCTTTGCACATCACTAGTTTAAATAAGACTGTTCTTGTTTGCCAAGCTCCTTAAGACGCCACATGCGTGATCATTAAGCCACAGTTTTAAAAGATTCTTTTAAAAAAACAACTTCCTCAGAAAACTTTGGGCAAATAATGTACACAAATTTGAACGGAGTAAACTAACAGAACATCTCTGACAGCCTTGTTGGCAATACTCTGTAACAGAAACAAGTGCACTTTGAAATGCTTCATAAGAGCAATTCTGGGGAGAACAGACAACGCCTCATCCGCTACTCACCTACTCTGTAAAAATACCAGCCATTCGGGATTTTAAAGTCCAAAGTGCTGCACACTAGCTTGTAACGTCTTACAGTTTGCCTACGTGCTACTCTCGGTGTCAGTGGTGTGGCTCTTGTGAGAAACTCACTCGGCTTTTATCTAATTACGGAGATTAAAAGCAGATAAAGTGACATCTGGTTGTCAATAAAAAATGTGAATTAAAAGGCAGAGGCAACTCAGGTCCACCATTTAAAACTGGCTCCTTCAACTTCCTACAAAAAAAGTTAGCCATCATCGCCCTCTAGCGTCCTCTTTCAAACAAACAAGCAAACAATGCTGCACAGCGACGTGCAAATTATACACAGCTTACAAAATTCGTGGAAGCCTGCTATACGTGTTATCACTTTTACAAAAACCCAGACTCCAATTAACTCTGCACGTTTTTTTGACCCACGCCCACTTTCCGTAGTTTGATTTGCGTCGTCAAAATAGCATGCTACGCAGTGCTCCCCGATTGGCTTCCGCACTTCCCATCTATTGAAAGCAGCATGGAGAAAGGTTCCGGGGTTTCCGTCTCATGTGGCAACTCAATACAACACAGGGAAATCCTTAAGATTTTTTCTAGTTATTTAGCAAAGCCGAATTACACGTTAACATATCTTAAGACAGACGGTCAACCCCAGTACAAGCAGAAATATCCGTCGCTGTACAGTACGTGTAGTGCTGTTGATACATACTTTTGAGTCCGACTCAAACAGGCAGAGGTTTTGAAAGCAACAGGGAAACAAACAACAAAAATAACAGCTTGGATAGTACCTCTCATTTTTGCGGAGGTTGAGGGCTACCCATGGAACGAATCGATACTTATAAGAATTCCATTTCTTGGCTAATAACTGCAATGCTTCCTTGATCATCCCCCTGCAACTCGCGTCCAGTACGTCACAAGTTGTCTCTGCTGCTGTCCTCTAGCGGCAAATGTGTGAAACCGAAGCCGAAGAGGTTTGTATTTTTATTTAATACTGTAGTACCGTTTGCTGCGTTCATGCGCCACTTAGGATCCTGAATTTATACATTTTAAATTTGACTAAAGCAACGTAATTTAATTAATAATTAATTTAACTGATTTAATCTGCACATTTACCAGTATGAAAAATCCTAATTTCTTTAAATAAAAATCAAAACAGATTAATTTAATTTAAGCATTTGTACTTTTTGTTGTAACTGCAGACTGTTTTTATTATAAGTTTTATTTTGCTCAAACCAATTATGGTGAACTATAAAGGATCTAACTAATTTACAAAGGAATTTATAGGACCCTTACAGGCAACTTGCCTAACTAATGTACAAAAAAGCAATTTACAGGACACTTGAAAGCATTATATCTAACTGTGTTTGCATTTTTTTATTCCTTTTGATCAATAATTTTTCAGCCTATCTTCTTGTGATCACTAATTTACCAATAGTTTGTAACTTTAATTATTTAAAGAGCTTCTGTAAAAAGCCAAATTTCCCCCTGGGAACAAATTAAGTTTGTTCATTCGGTCAGTCGGTCTGTCTCTCTCACTCTCTCTCTCTCTCTCTCTATCTAATGTGTCTTGTTATCTAAGTAATTTATTGTACTTTTAGTTTAATAATAAAAGAATATGAGACAACAAGAAATTACGCAGATATGTATGAGCATCAGAGCTTTTGGGCAGAGCCACCCATTACCAAGATACCTAGCCAAGCATACAGATAAGTGTGTAATATCACATGGTCTGGAACCCTTTGTGTATTTTTAACATAAACAACGGCCCTTCCGTGGGGCCAGAGAGTGATGACACAGGAAGCGACATCAAAGACAGAGACAGACCACTTCATCTGGATGTCCAAGAATGTAACTCATGCATCACGCTGATTGTTACATCAAAAAGCCTGCAAGGACAACATCGACCTTTGACATTGCTGATTTTCAGTAAGTGTTCTAAGACCACATATATACTGTAGAGACTTTGTTATCTATTTATTTTTTCTATTATACTTTCTCTTACTGGTATTATTTTTATGCTTTCATAAATAATAATAATAGTAACACCACCACATTGCTTTGGAATTTCTATACTTTATATCTACAGCAATGGCCCTTAAACTTTTTTTTCACTGTGACCCAGTTTTGCCTTTTTTCCATCTTCAAGACCAAGAATCGCTGCCAGCAGTCATCCCAAGGGGAGGGTGGGGATTCCCCTGAAGAATCTCTGCCACAGGTTGTAGCGAAGCAATGGTATTTGCTTAACTGCCCATGGCAACCAATCGTAAGACACTCCACAAACCAAACGTGAATGTTTCCCATTAAGTAGTATTGTGTATCATGACTCTGTGTGACCCAAATTCAAACAACATTTATTTATATAGCACATTTTCATACAAATAATGTAGCTCAAAGTGCTTTACATGATGAAGAAAAGAGAAAAAATGACAAAGTAAGAATTAAAATAAGACAACACTAATTAACACAGAATAAGAGTAAGGTCCGATGGCCAGGGAGGACAGAAAAAACAAAAAAACTCCAGATGGCTGGAGAAAACAAAATCTGCAGGGGTTCCAGACCATGAGACTGCCTAGTCCCCTCTGGGCATTCTACCTAACATAAATGAACAGTCCTGTTTGTATTTAGGGTTCTCATGGAAGGACTTGATGATGATGGTCATGTAGACTTCATGTAGACAGAAAAAACAAAACAAAAAACTCAAGTTAGGCCAGAGAGAAAAAAAAAACAACAAAATCTGCAGGGGTTCAAAAGGCAAAAGTCTGCCAGCCCACACTGGACATTCTACCTAACATAAATGTTTCTAAATCAGACAACATGCAACCCAAATTGGATCATAACCCATAGCTCAAGAACCTAGGATCTAGAGTGATTGAAGTAATAAAGCTGACCTGCAAGGTGATCAGAGTGAACAGGAATGGTGCGGTAGAAGTAGGACATTGTTTGTTGGTAAGTGGCCTATAGCTAAAGCATACATCAGCCTTCACTGGGTTTAGGATATTCCCTGAGAACAAATTAGAGTTTAGGTCGGGGTTACTCAGGGACACACAAATACTGATTGTGCCGAAGATGAGTCCCTATGTGGAGTACTAGATAGTGACTGGCAGTGCATGCATCACCCATATATCCTTATGTGGTTAGCATCTGTATACATCACCACCACCTGATCAGGACACCATGCAGTCCCTACATTGATGGATTGAAGGCCAAATGTCCACATGACCATCATCATCTAATTCTTCCACATGAAGCCTGAAAACAATGAGGACTGATTGAGATCATTTATGTTAGGTAGAATGCCCAGTGGGGACTGGGTGGTCTTGTGGCCTCGTAACCCCTGCAGATTTAGATTTTTTTTTTTTTGTCCAGCCCTCTGGAGTTTTTTTTTTGTTTGTTTTTTCTGTCCTCCTGACCATGACCTTACTTTATTTTTTGTTACTTAGTATTGCCTAATCTTATTTTTATAAACTTTTCTTTCTTCATCTTGTAAAACACTTTGAGCTACATCATTTGTATGAAAATATGCTATATAAATAAGTGTTGTTATTGTTATTGTTAAGCTTAAGGTTTGAGCGTAGACCAATCCAGTAATGAATTTGCGAGTCTCACTCATCCTAATACAGTATCATACATCAGAATTTTAAAAGTGCCAAATGGTTGTATTGTCTGATATGTGTATTTGTGAAAGGAATTGTTTTGGATTATACACATGTGGTCAAAACTTTTAAAATATTTCAGTTTTTCTAGTTTTTCTTAAAATTGAATCAGTTGAAATGCAATGAATATTCTGTTATTTTCTTTTTTCAGTTTTAACTAATCTAAACTGTAAATTTAAACCTCTGGCTGTTTATTGCTTACCTTTTCACCATTTTGCATTTCAACTGATTAAATTTGAAGAAAAACTTTAAAAATGGAGGCGTTATAAAACTCTTGACTAATAGTGTATATTATAAATTAGTAAAGTACAGTATGTTAAAGAAGAAGAGCCCCTTTCACAGGGCACACTATCACAATGTTATACAAAGAAATAATGTAAAATGTGTCATGCATTAAGATTGCAAATGTATGTGTGTCTGTCATATTCAAAAGCACAACCATTTGCTTATGAGGGTCCTGGTTTTTGCACTCCTAGCGCTGCACTAATCTGGATGAATGTAATCGACCCTGGCTCCAGACAATTGGTAAGGGTGCACCTGAAATACTAAGGAGGAGACATGATGTGATAAAGTCCCAAAAATCTAACAAGTAACAATAAACCTGACAGTGTAGTTGGAGGGTTTGACATGATATTGGAGGGAGGGCTTATCCTGGATAAATGACCCTCTGCAGATGGGAGTGGATGTGACCCACAGCAACTTAGAATTAAGGTATGGAAGACAGGTAGCCTGTTGGTACAGTGGTTAGTGCTGTTCCTTCACAGGACTGGAGTCCAGGATGTGAGTGTGTGCTTTGGTGACCCTTGTGAGGGACTGGTGCCCCATCCAGCTTGCTGATCAGATGTTTCAGCCTATTACAAAGAAACCTTCCATTTTATATGGCGCATCCCAGGGTGCCCTACAGATACAGAGCTATGGTGTCATCATTTATTTGGAACTTGGAGTGCAAGTTTAGATTTATACAGGGAGTAAGAGACTGGAATGATGGTTGAAAGTCCAGTCTCTTAGCCACAAGGCCACATGCGGCTGCTGATCCAAAGATTTCATTCTCTGCAGTGTGTGACTCACAGAATACAGAGGAAGACAAGGCCAACTAAGTTGCCCTCTTGAATCACTTTGTACGTCACTGAAGGTACTGTATGAATGCAAAGTGCTGTCTTTGAAAAAAATCAGTGAACAAGGTTTGCTTTCATCTCTCAGTCTCCTTCTTCTTCCTCCTGGTTTTTATCCCACATGTTTGAGTCAGCTGTTGAACAGGTTAGTCACCATTTGTTTTGAAGTAGAGCATCTTCAGAGGTGATGTCAACTTGATGGATGTCCTCCTTGATTCGGTCGAGCCAGCTCTTCTTTGGTGTTCCATGTAGCCATTTGCCACACGGCTTAATTGTAGTTTCAATTCCCAGTCTAACCACAGAAATTTTGAGGGGGCCATTCCTTCTCTAGCACAGCACAGTGCAGTGCACACAACTCTGCTAGCATTTCAGTAACTCCTGCAATCCGGAGAGTTTTACAGATTTCAAAATTGTATAAAACACATTGTATTTGAGATACCTCAAAACAAATTGAATTTTCATAGAAGAATTAGTTTACCATCTTTGGACAGTGTGGCATGTAATCTGATCTGCTGAGTGATTTACGGAACAGTGAAGAGTGTTGTGCTTTTTCTATATAGAGGAATGTCCAAGTAATTGTAGTTTGTGGAGGTGTCTGGGTTGTGGTGGTGTGCACCATTTTTGTTCCAGTTTTCACTTTTTGATTGCTTTTCTTTCCTTTTACTGGAAGGGGACCTTCCTGAACTGTGTAGATTTAAGGAGGTATTAGACCATTTGTTTTTATTTATCTTCACTGTAAATAGTCAATTACTTTTGATTTTTGCCCTTTTCATTGTATCATAGCATTGAACTGTGCTTTAATATTAGTACAATGCTCACCTGTGAGTTGCTAGCACTCATTAGAGTAAAACAGAAATTCTGTTTATACAACATCTTGTGTGTCAGTGTTTCTATCTCTCACTCACTGGTCTGGTTGGTTATGACTACATGATGCCCAGTGCATTGGCCATACTGGAGTTCCATTTCACAGGGGAATCACAGTTAGTCTGCCTGTGGTGAGGCCTACTCTGGGGAGCCAGACCTGGGTGAAGGGCTGGTCTGGCTTTTGGTTTTTTTGAGGCCTGCATCCATTGTTGAGCCTTTGTGTGACAACATCACTTTAGTCTTTGCTACCCTTTGACTACAGTTAGATATCGAGGTCCGGTTTCTAAGAAAAGGGAAATCATAAAGACATTTGAATTAAGGTTCCACTTACCAATTTCTACATATGTATTTTCAATCAACTCTATGTATCTAATAAACATCATTGATGCAGACCCACAGATCTTGTCTTGGACCTATGCTGTGAAAACGATGTAGCCTATGTCATGCATGAATGGAGAGTCGACTGTGAACTGTGGGCTGCAGCAAATGCTCAAAAGTGTGGCTACATTTTATTAGAGAAAATAGTGATAACATGAAAAGCAGCAATTGTGGTGAAACAATTTCTTGTACAGATCGAAACATATACTACAGCACGGCATTCATTTAAAAGAACCATCTTCAGTGTCTTGCAGTCTCCCAGCTCAATTGCCTCAGCATGTGCTGGTACATCACACACAGGTAACATTATATAAGGTAACTGCTAGGGATGAGATGGTTACCGGTTTTTACAATTAACCATGGTGAAATTCCCAATGGTTGTTACCCAGTTTCATATTATAATTATTACCAGTAACGGTGCACTGCATGGAATACACTTGACTTGAGCATTCATAGTTTTCATAATCTTTCTCTGTGCATTTAGCATTTTATTTGCTTAGAGGTTGATGCGCTTGCTGCTTCCTGAGCAGCTCTTCTTTTCTCCACCCCAGCGGCCTTCTTCTCTTCTTTTGTCAGCATCTTTTCACATTAAAACTGATTAAGTCAATGTTTGTGTTGCAATTACTTAGTACGTTTTCTTTAATTGTTCACTTAAGCTGACACTTAAGTCTTCAATCTGCCTCAAGAATGATTTAAGAAATGAAGATCGCTGCCGAGAGTTGATTCTACAATAAAATAAAATAACAATAAAAAGAGAAGTAACCTTGGAGGTCAACCATCACCCCGAAAGCGTATAGTAGACATCACATTGTATATGTGTACCAATTTTCAGGTCAATAGGTCAAACGGTTTGCGAGCTACAGGTGATTTAAAATCCTGGACAGACAAACGAACAGGCACGGTAGCGTATTATACAGGTGCTGGTCATAAAATTAGAATATCATGACAAAGTTGATTTATTTCAGGAATTCCATTCAAAAAGTGAAACTTGTATATTAGATTCATTCATTACACACAGACTGATGTATTTCAAATGTTTATTTCTTTTAATGTTGATGATTATAACTGACAACTAATGAAAGTCCCAAATTCAGTATCTCGGAAAATTAGAATATCAATTAAGACCAATGCAAAAAAAGGATTTTTAGAAATGTTGGCCAACTGAAAGGTATGAACATGAAAAGTATGAGCATGTACAGCACTCAATATTTAGTTGGGGCTCCTTTGGCATGGATTACTGCAGCAATGCGGCGTGGCATGGAGTCGATCAGTCTGTGGCACTGCTCAGGTGTTATGAGAGCCCATGTTGCTCTGATAGTGGCCTTCAGCTCTTCTGAATTGTTGGGTCTGGCGTAGTGCATCTTCCTCTTCACAATACCCCATAGATTTTCTATGGGGTTAAGGTCAGGCGACTTCGCTGGTCAATCAAGAACAGGGATACCATGGTCCTTAAACCAGGTACAGGTAGCTTTGGCACTGTGTGCAGGTGCCAGGTCCTGTTGGAAAATGAAATCTGCATCTCCATAAAGTTCGTCAGCAGCAGGAAGCATGAAGTGCTCTAAAATTTCCTGGTAGACGGTCCATTGTGTTTTCTGAGGTCTAAGCCAACACCAGCAGATGACATGGCACCCCAAACCATCACTGACTGTGGAAACTTTACACTGGACCTCACGCAACGTGGATTCTGTGCCTCTCCTCTCTTCCTCCAGACTCTGGGACCTTGATTTCCAAAGGAAATGCAAAATTTACTTTCATCAGAGAACATAACTTTGGACCACTCAGCAGCAGTCCAGTCCTTTTTGTCTTTAGCCCAGGAGAGATGCTTCTGACGCTGTCTCTTGTTCAAGAGTGGCTTGACACAAGGAATGCGACAGTTGGAACCCATGTCTTGCAAACGTCTGTGCGTGGTGGTTCTTGAAGCACTGACTCCAGCTGCAGTCCACTCTTTGTGAATCTCCCCCACATTTTTGAATGGGTTTTGTTTCACAATCCTCTCCAGGGTGCGGTTATCTCTATTGCTTGTACACTTTTTTCTACCACATCTTGTCCTTCCCTTCGCCTCTCTATTAATGTGCTTGGACACAGAGCTCTGTGAACAGCCAGCCTCTTTAGCAATGACCTTTTGTGTCTTGCCCTCCTTGTGCAAGGTGTCAATGGTCATCTTTTGGACAACTGTCAAGTCAGCAGTCTTCCACATGATTGTGTAGCCTACAGAACTAGACTGAGAGACCATTTAAAGGCTTTTGCAGGTGTTTTGAGTTAATTAGCTGATTAGAGTGTGGCACCAGGTGTCTTCAATATTGAACCTTTTCACAATATTCTAATTTTCCGAGATACTGAATTTGGGACTTTCATTAGTTGTCAGTTATAATCATCAACATTAAAAGAAATAAACATTTGATTAAACATCAGTCTGTGTGTAATGAATGAATCTAATATACAAGTTTCACTTTTTGAATGGAATTACTGAAATAAATCAAAACTTTGTCATGATATTCTAATTTTATGACCAGCACCTGTATATAAAGATGATTTAACTATGGCAGAAGGCAGTGACACTATTTCAGAGCTCTTTCACAGCACCTTCACATCGCAGTAAAGATTAAGGAGCCTTTTCTGCATATGCACTGTCCTGATAGATAGATAGATAGATAGATAGATAGATAGATAGATAGATAGATAGATAGATAGATAGATAGATAGATACTTTATTAATCCCGATGGGAAATTCACGTATATGTTACCCATGTGTCCGTATGGTTTATTGCGCAAGGCAATCCATCCAGTACATTTTGTTCATTCAAGTCACTAGTACAACTCTTAAAACAGGCCATGTTTAAGTCCAGCGCTACGAAGTGACCAATAGTTAAACTTCATTTAAAACATTCACGTAAACACATACATTGGATTACAGTTATGTGATAAGTGGTCTGTGGTGCTGTGCAAATTTTAAATAATCACTCCCCAAAAACTTTCCAATTGGATATGGGTATGTGCGAGTGCATTTTTCCCCACAGTTAGCTGAGATGCTGGCTGATCGCGCCACCCACACGTGTAGAGGTGGGCGGGTCATTCAGTTGTGTCAATAGAGCGGCAGAAGAGGCAGCTCATCTCACTTGTGCCCAATTAGAGAGACAGTATATGAGGAGCCTGCATGGCGGAGAGGGGGAGACAGAAAAAGAAAAGAAATATCATAAAGAGGGACAGATAGTGCCCACTGAATATTGCTTGAGGAGTGGGTGTTATTGAGCAGAGTCCTCTCCAAGGATCCGAGGCACAACAGGGGAACGAGGAGGATGATGAGAGGACAACCGACCCTGAATGGTCTGGCCAACACTGCTTCAGGCAGCCAAGGTTGGTGAAGACTGTGGCTGCTGGTGTCTCCATCAGCTGAGCGTGCAATGGGTGAGCCAGGGAGATGAAGTGGGAGATGTGCTGGGCATGTCAGATAGAACATTGACCCCATGACTGTGTTGGTTTCATTCTTGTTTTAAATTCTGGATTTTAAACTCATGGACTGTTACTGTTTTAATGGATTATTTATTTATTTATTGAACGTTTGAGCACTGCACTTTTGGACACTGTAGGCTTGACTTTGTTTTAATAAAAGCACTGTATCACTTTTACACTTACCCCTTGCTATGTATGTGTCCTCATTTGTGTGGCTTATCTCAGCAACGTTATCGACACTGGCAGGTTCAAAAGGCTTGCAGAATGAATCGGCAGCCTGGAGCCAACTCGCACAGTCATAAGTTATACAACAGGACAAGGTGGCATATATTTTAAATAACATTACATGAGGGCTTGAAATTTGGTGCAGACTTGTAGATATTTTGCACAGATGTATTAATTCCTACTAATTCAGATTTTTAATGTACTAATTTCACTCACATAATTATCGATAAAACTGAAACGACACCCAACCATGCTTTTGACCTCTTTTGAATAATGGCTACAGTTTGTAGACTGCGGAGCCCTTTAAACCAGTGGTTCTTAAACTTTTTTTTTTGTGCAACCCAAATTTGACTCTTTTGTGTGTATGACACCCACAATCGCCACTAATTGTCAACAAGGTGTTTTCAGGAGGTGCCAACTTGGAGAAGCGCAGATGCGAGCCATTACGGAGTAATAGTGTTTGCTTAAACAGCCTGGAATGACCCATCGCAGGACGCTCCTGCAAACCTCATGCAAGCCTTTCCCATTGAACACTATTCTGATTCATGACTCCGCTCAACCCAAACTAAGTTGCGGCCCACAGTTTTCTCTTTGTCAAATTTCCTAAAAACAAAGAGTATTAATGGATTTTCAATTCTTTCTACCTTAGTCACAACAGAAGTTAGGTAACACCTTCTGTACACATGTCATTTAGGAAAATATTAGACAATGACTCCTATGAAGGATAATATGACTGAGCCCAGAATAAAACCAAAGAGGCGTCTACCTGTCAGGTGAGGTGACTTGCCTACCTGTCTACCACAAACTACCACCTTAAAAGACTCTCTGTCACCTTTCTCCTCCTCCATCCCTCCCTCACTGTCCAAACACCGGCTTCTCTTCCTCATACCAACTGAGTGTTTGTCACAAACTTGTCCCCTAGCCCCGTACTTCATTAGCCTGGACGTTTCTTCCAGTGGAGTTTCCCTCTGTGAATGAGGACACTGCTGAGTTGCATCTGTGCTCTGTGTAACAGAGAGTCCCATGGAAGATCAAATGACATGCGTTTAAAATGTGTGCAGCGTTTATTGTGAAAGAATGACAAATACAATTTTTTTTTTTCATTTACTATAAAGACAAACACCAAAATAAATCCAAATTATGCTATAAAATGCTTCAAGGGGTAAAAAGTTACAATAATTAAAATATGTTGATATATTTAAAATTACAAAGGATACATTTAAGCCAATTTTTTTTCACCCAGAGATTTCTGAATATTTGCTTACACAGTAAGGTGCTAAGAGATGTTAGCCCTTAAGCCCTGGAAGTCTTAGAAATTACAGTAACAAAGCATACATATATTGTGAAAGAAAACTTTGGTAGAAGAGAATCTATAGGACACCTGAGGTAGTAGAAACTGGAATAAACAGCAGTAGACATTATTTACAAATAAAAGAAGTACCAAATAATATAAGAATAACTCAATAATAATTACACATTTTCAATCCAGCTTTGATCCAAAGAAAATAAGAATTACATCAAATCTGCTTTTAAAATAAATTTAAAAACAAAATAATTACCAGCAAGCTGAGAAAGAAAGCTGATCAGCTCCAGAAACGTGGAAAACCCAAAGGAAATTCTGAACTTGAAACAAAGTATTTGATACAGTAATACTGATCAGTTGAGGTTCATCAGTTTAAAGAATCTGCCAGCATATTTTTTCCAGTACATAAAATGGCAAGAGTGCATTATTTAAAGCTCATACAAAACAGATAAAATAAAACACACAAAATTCAAAAATCTTGAAAAGCAGTACAAAAAGTGTGAGGATCAAGTACAATAAATTTAGCTACCAAACTTCACATTTATTTACATTTTAACTCCTCAAGCTTTGTCAGCTTGCATTCTGCATAAAGAAATAATAAAAAATTGCATAAAAATTTAAGTGTTTATAAAAATTCATAAACTTCATTTTAAAACCATAAATTACATATTATTGCTTTCTCTCTCTCTTTCTTTTTTTTTTTAGCAAAAATAAATGCTAAACACAAAGCCAATGATACGGTTCCATCTCTGAACACTTAAGCACAGTTCAAGCACCGTTTTAAGAGTTTGTTTTTCCTAATTTGATTACAATTAGAATAACAATACTTGAAGAGTTAAAGTTCAAATGATTAAAACATTCAAACTACATGCTCTATACTCTAACAACCGGCTACAGAACAATGAAAAAATTTAAATGTAGAAAGGGCTCTGATTTTCCTTTATCGCAATAAGAGTTCCAATCAAAATTTTATTAACTTTTTTTTTAATGAAGCAAATAATGTATAATTAATGACCTGTATTAAATTTAGTACCAAAGGGTATAACACAGGTAGAGAGAAAAATCATGCTATCCAGCGATATTCATTGCCTTTTTGCACACTACTGTTCTTTAAATCTAAAATAAAAACATTGTGATTTTTTTTTTTAGTTGTGTGCAGTAAAAATGCGAAAGGAAATATCAGAAAAAGATGAAAGGAGAACAACAACCAGAAGGTAGCATTTTTTAACAATATACACAACAATCTTTTTTAGAAGAGTGAAAATTGTAATGATACCTAATTTAATAAAATATGATAACAAGACAAGGTTCAAATTTGACAGCATTCTGTTTTTGTTTATTGCCTTGGCTTTATCCTGCCGCCTAGAACTAGGCATCATCATTAAAAAAAGATTGCAAATTCCAGGCTAGCTTTAAAAATAGAGACTATAAGACCAGCACTCAAAAGTCTAACTGGTAAAGTACAAAAATAGTAGACTAAAAAAATCAACGTTCATCAAATCTTTGATTATTTTTACAACCTTTCACATTCAGCAATAAATTGTGACTACAGGTGAAATCTCGTTACAACAAATTCTGTTTAAGATTAACAGACATCATGGTCCACAATAAAAGTACAGTAAAAAAAATCCTGTAAATAAATTTCTTGCTTTGTAAAACTCAGTAGAATGTCACTTTCTCCAGTGCTTTTTATGTGTATATGTCACAGTTCTCCCTGGAAGCCAGGTTAAAAGATTAATCTCTGCAATCTTATTTTCCTATAAAGCCTCGCCATATAAATGATACAAAATCAAGAATACATGCAATAGGATCCTATTCTGGGCTATTTTTGGAAAATTTCCTGACAATTGAAAGGTGAAGTGACAAGAGATCTCCTCTTTAGTCTCATTCGCTAGTGTTTACTTTAATGGGGCAAACACACACAAATTAGTTTATTGAATTGCATGTAGGGAATTTTAATTAACATGATCAACAAAATTTGAAATATTTCACAAAGATGTTCTTAAAAGTGTATGGATAACTACTTTTTGATGGAAAAACGCTCAGTGTTTGACTGATTTACATACAGCACCATATCCCAAAAGTTGTTGCTTGCAGACATTCCTTCTGAAATAGTAATAAAACACATTGATTGACTGAATATTATCTGAACCAATGCTGAACAATACATTTTTGAAAATCCACAAATAGCACTTTTTTACGCTTTACATCTTTTATGGTATATTTAACATTATGTGAATGGATTATTGTTAGTTTTTTATATCTTTTATTGAATGTTATTTAATTTAGTGATGGGCATTTCAATTAACTTTACTGATTGATTCTTTCAGACTACCTGTTTAAGTTGTCCTGACTCATTTGATTCATTTACAGTTTGGCTTATACAGGTGTTTGGTACTCCTTAATCGCATCACAAATATTTAATTTAATATTTTGTTCATATTTTTATATACAGTATATGTTTGAATGTATATAAAATATAGTTATTTATTAATTGATTTCTTTGATATTATATATATATTTTATATAAATATATGTATATATATATACATTATATATATATATATATATATATATATATATATATATATATATATATATATATATATATATATATACATACATACATATACACACTGCATATTTATAATTAGTTCTATATGTGACATGATAATGTATATGCCAATACACAAATGATAACACATTTAATATTTACAATTAAAATAAGATGTTTCCTTACAGAATCACAAGTGAATGAGAATTGTGCAACTCATAATGATTCATTCATGATTCAAATAAACGAGAGTCATAAGACTGCTTCTCAGGCAGTGACTTCTTCTCAAATAAAATGAACAAGAATCATTAGATTGATTCTCAGGTAGTGACTCATTCACAAATCAAATGAAAGAGAATCTTTAGACTGGTTCTTGGGTAGTGACTTCTTCATGAAAGAAATGAGCAGGAATTGTTAAGACTGATTCTTGGGTAGTGATTCGTTCATAAATCAAAGGAGTAAAGACTCATGATTCAGATGGTTCATGTGCATGTGCTTTAAACATCTATTAGTGAAACGAAAGATGCCGATGGCTTCACACAGGAAGGCCACACACACACAGACACACACACACACTTTAACACTCCCAGTGAACTCCACTCATTTTCATATGATTCACGGAAAAGTGTCGTTCAAAATGAACGAATCATTCGAAAATTGCTTGTCACTAATTTAATTCCCTTTTGTATCTATTATTATATGACAGGCACAAATAAAAATCTCAATACACTTTTTACAGATGGAACATAAAACATTGAATTTGAAATTAATGAGCAACTGCCAATCCTTCCCTTTTATCAATAGTTTATAGCTTTTATCAACTAGGATTAACTACAACAAAGTAAGGTAGCTTCCTATTTCTGCAGACATCAGACGCCAATCAGTACAAAAAGAGAATGGCATACTTTACTGCTCAAAACAACAACAGATAAATGAAACACTGAACAGAAATTGTTAATTTCTGACAGGAAAATGATCCCACAGTAAAAAGCATATTGGTTGCAACGATAATCTGTTATGTCAGAGTGCTTTTCAAAATTATTTCCAAATGGCATCATCTTTCGCGTTTTGATAATCATAACGTATAGGGTCATGACTGTCACATGTGCAGGGCACACTGAAGTTCTTACTTACTTTCAAAAGGAAAAGAAAAACTACAGAAAGATATACAAATTATGGCCGTGTAACAATAACTGGTGGAAGTGATATTGAAAAAATTCGTCTTCAATTTAAACATTAGGCTTTTTAATGAATGGATGGACTACTGGATACGTTTAACTCAACTGTAAAGACTATATATTTGTGAAATTATACAGCAATATTTGCAAGTTGTGTGAAACTATTCAATCAACATGGATCTGCAAAAGGGGAAGAAATAAGCAACGTATTTTGTTTATTTTCAATCCTCCCATGCTCGGTCAGATTCAGTCGGAATTATCTTTCACTTACTTAGTTTTGTTTTGGAAGCATTTTTTAAATAAAAAATGAATATATTCTCTTAAATTACTGTTTTTGAAAAAATCTGACAAAAACATTACTTTTCAAATGTGCTACAAGGTAATGTACAGTAAAGTTAGATTCTTGTGCTTTATTATAGTGGGGCACTGGACAGCAGACAATAACTGTGAGTGAAAAAACATTTAGTTTCAAAGAAATTAAAAAAGAATTACTATATTCCTGGTCTATCAATTATAACGCATACATAATTTAAGAACATTTGTACTGAACATATTTTGGTTGATAGTCGATGCAATGAAATACAAAGGCAGATATGACATCTATAAAACTCTTTGAAGTAAGGAGATTTGACCTGTATTCATTCTTAAAGTTTATTTAAGAACAAAAATTGTCCCTGAAAAGAGTGGAAATAGTAGCTATCCCATTATAAATTCAGACTGACTGTAAAAACAGTAAAATGCACAAATTGGCTGCTAAAATTTACAGCCTAAAAAAAGTAGTTAACACAAAATTAACATAAAAATTCCACATATGCAATAGAAGTATTGCAATGATAAACATTGGTTTACTCTTTAAAAAAAAGTTACAAGTAAATGTTCTATGCAGAAATATAATCTAAGTGACACATTCTGAAATGAATACAAATGTATGATTCATATGTAAGTTAAAACTGGGCAGCTTGAGTGTCCCTAAGAGCTAATACTGCAGGAGAAAAGTGCTCTGAGAAATGTTTATCATTGAACTGCTGAAAGCCTATGCAGATTGATTTTTTTTTCAATTTATTCTATATTCCAGCAACCAAAAGCAGATCTCTCTTCTGAGCATTCAAATTCAGAAGCAAAATGTTCATGACCTCTTTGCATACAGTGCTAAAATATAGCTAAATGTGCTGATTCTGTACCATAGGAAGAAAGCCATGTATTAGGTTGAGGGGAAAATATATTTGGGTAAAGCCTGGTACAGAATTCAGCATTTTAGGTTAACTTAATTTCAGTAGTATTTTGTCACATAACTGCTTCTACCATGCCATTCGGAAGACTGGGTGCTTGAGCAACTCTCGTGAAGGCGGCCTGTCTGTGGGTTGAAGTTCCAGGCATCTCAGAGTTACATCCTTAAGACCGGGTGATAAGTGAGGAGGTATTGTAGGGGCACTTGTTGCACTAGCAATCTGAAATGAGAAACAAATGGTAAATTAACTATATGTAGCAGGAACACGATGCTTCAAGTTTTATTACTTAACATTTTTTTCCCCAATAATACGTCCTATTACCAGTATAGCTGGGTTACTTTATCTGTTTGCTTTGTACCAGATTCCAAGACAACCAACTTATAAAGATTTAAAATAAAGCAAAACATTTTATAGATATAATTATGTAAAAAATGCATATATACAAACTAAGAAAACACTGTATTGTCATCTATAACCCAAGAACATCACAGAATTATCAGACTACCCAGCATGAAAATATCTAAGAGAACAAAAATGTATCACAGTTGTGCACCTCTGTCAAAGGAAAGAGATCCAAACGACAACTGAAGACTGAAGAGCTTACATTTTAGTAAGCATTAACCCTTTTGTGACAGCCACGCTTTAACACCACATTCGACTAAGTAGATTGTTTGAAAACCTTCTATACATAACAAATGTATCAAGTCTGGCATGTAGAACACAGGAGTGCTTTAATCATTTAAGAGTCTATTTCAATTAAAGCTCAAAATTGATCTATACAGGGAATATTTTAGACCAATAACGTGCAGTGAATACACATCACTTGAGCATTCATAGTTTTCATACTGTGTTTCTCGGTATGTTTAGCATTCGTTTGCTCAGAGGTTGATGCACTTGCTGCTTCATGAGTAGCTCTTCTTTTCTCTACCCTAGCGGCCTGCTTCTTCTCTTCTTTCGTTGGCATCTTTTCGTGTTACAACTGATTAAGTCAGTGCTTGTGTTGCAATTACTTAGTATGTTTTCTTTAATTTTTCACTTAAGCTGGCACTTAAGTCTTCAGTTTGCCACAAGAATGATTTAAGATATGAAGAGGCAGGGGAAGTGACAGCAAAGGTGGTAGGGATGAGAACAGCGCCCGTACGTATGCACCGCACGGCCGCTGCCGAGAGTTGATTCTATAATAAAATAAAAATAAAAACAGGAATAACCTTGTAGGTCTATCATCACGCTGAAAGCGGACAGTAGACGTCACGTAGTATATGTGTACCAAATTTCAGGTCAATAGTTCAAATGATTTGCAAGCTACAGGTGATTTAAAATCCTGGACAGACAAACGGACAGCCATGGTACCATATTATATAAGAAGATATACAACTTTTTTAAATGGCAATATTGATTGCTCTGGATGGAATCTATGCAAACTGCAACCAACCTCTGGTAAATATAGCATGGTTCAGTTTGAGCAGCCCTAATCTGAAACTCCAAAATCCAAAATTGTTGCTCAGTTGCACCGATAGTGTAGAAGTCGATTTAAAGTTGAAAGTTATGTTTGCAAAAATATCAATTGTAAAATATGCATTTGAAGTAAACAATGTGTCATATCCTATGAAAAAGTGGTGAAAAGGACTACTGATAACAAAGAGCTACAGAAGATGGGAAATTTCCGTGCTCGTAACACCCAAATCAGTATATGTGTCCAACAACAACTGTAAAAAGATGGACATGGCTGTGCAGTATTTACCTTCTAAATGTATGCCTAAACGAATAACTAAAGGGTGTTAATATTAGTGTCTAATTAGAAATGAAAACATGCCATGCCAAAATATAGCCAAGTTTTAACATATAGTATATACATATACCACAATGCTTTTCTAAACTGTTTGCTGTTGTTGTACCATATAGTGATGCAATAGTCAAAATGACAGAAGCATATCGAAGCAGACAGAATAACTTTTCAAACACGTGGCGCCAAATGGCTGCAGTGGTCTACATGTGTCCATCACCATGCTCACTACAATGTACAAATGAATCACAAGCTTCAGTTTTCCTGTGCTACTAAGATCCTGAATGTATTAACAGCTATTTTAGCTTTTTATTTTTTCACAACCTTAAGTGTTTGCTCTCTCTCCCTGATACCCCAGTGGTCTAAAGTGCATTAACTAGGAGAATTGAGGGCTGGCATTTTAGGAAGATGCAAATATTCAAAATCCCAAATACTTCTGATCAAAGGTCTTTCAGATTAGGGATGCTGAACAATATTAACTTCTTTGCACATTACTTATTATAAATTGTCTAAAGTATTACAAATTGCTGTTACATAGTATATTATATTATAGTACAAGTCAATTGCTTGTATAATAAACGTGCTGTAACCTTTTGTTCTCCCAAAGGAAATAACGAACAGCTTATTTTAGAGAGACTGTATTCTACTTGAAATTATTTCAAAGTTAATTATTTGAGTACAAATTGATCACACTGTAATACTGACAATAACATCACTCCCAAAAATCAAGGTGATGTTAATTAATAATACGTATAACTATTTCAATTTTCTAAAAAATTTTTTTTATTGTTTAAAACAACAATATTTACCTTAAATATTAAAGCTAGATGATTGGAGTGTTTTTCAGCATTCCAAGGGGGCTTTGCACATGACATTTCTATAATGGCACAGCCGACACTCCAGACATCACAACTTCTGCCATATTGCTGACCTCTGAGAACCTAAAATACAAACAACATCAGTTCAATGCTATGGGTGGCTTTAGGGTACTTTGGAAGGAACAAACTATCTATCAGCATGTTATACTTGTGGACACATCAAGCAGGACATACGTTATTCAAATATCAATGCCTTTCAATGTAAACCTTCAGCACAACTGGGAAGATCTGACAACATTTTACTCCTACCTACAAGCCTTTTATCAGATGGTGGCACTTATTGTATTTTCTAAGCCAGAAGTTTTTGTTTGTTATATTATTTATATTTTCCTCAAGCTTCTGTAAAGTACTAATTTCCCTTTTGGGGACAAAGTGATTGAATGATAATTTCTCTCTCACTCACTCTCTCTCCCTCCCTCTATTCATCTTATTGATTTACCATATTGTTAATAATTAATATTTGTGAAATAGCAATAGAGAGGAGCAGTAATTAACGTTGATGCCTCAGAGCTCCTGAAAGCTACGTTTGCATCCTTATCCAATCACCGCAGGACTGTGTGGATGTTCCTCCCACATTCAAAAGACATGCATATCAGGTTGAATGGCAGCTATAAAATATCACTGTGTGTGTGGGTGTGCATAAATGCTCCCTACAAAAGGGTCAGTAATATTTCCTTTACAGAGGAAAATATGAGATGCACTAGCAGAACCTCAAGAATACTTAGACTGTCTCAATAAATAAAATTTAATTTGCAAGTATATTTAGAATATTTTATATAAAAAACATCCTCTTCACAATTTTCACAGGTCTTTTTGAAATAAAGCATACAAGAAAAAAAAGATCACGGCCTTTTCTATCTGCCTATTAAACATGTTTCTGCACACAATAATAACAAGAGATTAGGGGGCCATTCATTGTGGTTTTCTCAAAGGGATTTAGATTGCCCTTTATTCAGAGTTAACCGAGAACTGAAAAGCCACTTCAACCTGTTTCTTTAGTGATTGCTTGCAGGCTCATGTTGAATCAGATGTCTTCTGCAATTCTTTTTAATTTACCAGATGAAGTTGACTTGAAATATAGTGGTATTTCACACCCATGTTACAGTCTCTGCATGAACAATATACTTCTGTTGTATCAGGTTTAAACCGATTTCTATAGGCTTTGCTTAAATTAATTCCTCTCAAAGCTGATCATTATTCTGTACTGAAATTGAATTTGTAAAATATAAGATAAGTGACACAAAACAATGACATCAGGATGATGGAACAAAGTTGTACATCAATAAAAGCAAAAATATAATAAGTCTTACCTCAGGTGCCATAAATGCAATAGTTCCCAAAAGCTGCCCCTGAAATTCACCCGCTCCCGTTCCTTTTGATGCTAACCTTGCAGCAGCTCCAAAATCTGCTATTCGCAGTCTTTGTCCTGTACTGTCAATTAGCAGATTGGCACCTAAAATGAAACATAATACTGTAAATTTTACTACAGTCTTGTAAAAAAGGAATGCATGCACCTAGTTACAGCCTTTGAGATCAAAACACCAAAAAGCTTACATTCCAAAAAGGTCCTCCGACAACTCCTAAAATACTGCAAGCATGTCACTAGATATGCTTTATATTCAGTTGAAGGCATTAGGCTAAAAGGTCACTGGGGATCAGGACCTCACTCTCTGCTCTGACAGCCATACAATGAACCTCTATTCTCAGTAGGAAACACTCCTGCTTCATCGGTTTGCCTTTTGAACTTCATAGCACGTTGGCACCATCTCAAACCGTTCTTACCTTTGATGTCTCTGTGGATAATCTGGTTCTCATGGAGATAAGAAAGGCCACGCAGCAGCTGCTCTGTATAGTTTATGATAACCGTTTCCTTGAAGGCTCCATACTTGTTTAACAAATGAGAAACTGACCCACCTGAAAACAAAGACACAAATTAAAAAATAAACAATCAAAATTCTATCTTTGATACTTCAATTTAAAATTGATTATAATTTCACTGCTGTCATTAGTTTACTGAGGTTTATTCATAAGCCATGGCTAGCCCCTTATTCTAAAACCATAAAACTGCATACCAGGGTCGGAAATTCAAGCCATTAAGCTCAACACACAAAAAAACACAGCTGCACAAATGGAGCAGGCTTACAGTATGACATCTGGCCCAGCTTTATCAAGGAAATTCTAGCTCGACTATTTTAGTGCATGTCAATGATGATAACAAACTGCATTCTTTTAATTTTTCTTATATAGAAAATATATAAGATAATAATTCTTATATAGTAGTTTCTTGATTATTTTCTTGCTTTACGTTTGCCTCAATATCTCTTCTCTACCAATTACTGTCCTGACAGGGTTCATAAAGAGGTACTGTATATACTGTATGACCTCCTGATGGAATGATTAATGATTACTGTGGTGGAGCAGCAAAATTTACATCCATGTTTTCCTTTTTACTACCAGATGATGCATCATAAGCATATGCCCAAATGAATTCCTTGTTTAGTAAAATACCTTGGCCCTTTAGTCTAGATCCTGCACCCAAGGAAGCAACAGTTATCTAATACAACTGCATTAAAATTCTGTAGAATATACTTGGGCAAATGGATTAAGGATGCACATTCTATAGACATATTCTTAATTTTTATGCTATTATTCAACACTGACACTCATTCAGATTCAGTCTAATCAATGTTTGTGTTAAATATGTATATTCTTCCAATGTTTCTGTTTTTCTGTACTATCATAAACATGTACAGATTTGGTTATTTGGCATCTTTAAATTTGAACTCCATAAGTGAGTATAGATGTTTGATTGAATGTACCTTGTGATATACTAAGGGCACCCTGTCCAGAGTTGGTTTCTACCTTGTGTCTAATGTGGACCCTAACTTGGATTAAACAGGTTCACAAAATTAAAGCATTGAGACATATTACTACTAAAAAAGTAGATAACTGATCATATAACTGAAATTCTTTACTAGGGTTTTATTACCAATTTAAAAAATGTTATTTAAATAAGTTATTGAATGATTACCCACAACAGCTGAGGCCCATTTGGTTATGAGCAATAAAGTGCTTTTTCCTAGAAAAATTTAATCCTGTGATAGAAAATGTTGCATGAATGCATGAATTATGTTAACTTTTGATCAGATTTTACACCATTAGTTTTTAGAACTGAACTTTTTTTAGTTTGATAATAGCATAAATGGTGTTCATGTATATTATACTATCATACATTTACATAGCTTGAGGAAGCTTAAACAGTAACATTAAACATGATGTATTCTCATTTCAGGTTGCGGTTAATCACCCTATTATAAACATATGGGCTAATCTCACATGATCTCACCCAGAGCTAAACAAACTGATTGGTGTTTCATGCACCATATCTGAGTACTCCCAATCTATCCAAGGAGACTATGGATTATAAATATCTCAACAATCACAATACAAGAAAAGGATTCATGTTTGATAAATTAAGTCAAGAACTTTTTTAAATTATTACATGTAACTGTAAATATATTGACACTTTCATGCCTTTAGAATTATACAATTACATTTTCAAATAACACTCCATATATGTTAGCTTGGTAGTGTGCATGAATGTGTGCTGCCTGATGATTGGCTCCAATTTTGTGTCCAATCCTATTCTGGCCCCTCCACAATGATGATGTGGACTGAGTAAGCATTGGGAACGGAGAGATAGTTGCTCTGCTCCACTAAGGACCTTAAAATGAAGATGATTAATATTGCTAGACGATAAATATATATCATCTATTTTCTTTGCATGCTTCCAGTTAAAGACTGCTTTTCACTGAAGTACACAGATGAGGAATCTGTCCTGAATTCCATTTAAATATACTGTATCAGTAATTCAATTAGTCAAATATGAAGTTTTGAATATATGCTTATTACAAACATTGCCTTAAAAAACAATTTCAAATCATTCAGCCTATTTATGGCAATATTTGAAGATGCTACAGACGTTATTAACAGCTCTGCTTTGTTCTCTGAATGCCAAAAACAAGCAGTTTTTAAATTTATTGTCCTCTATATGTGTTACAAGCAGTCATTTACTGTCAGTTTTGCTAAATAAACAGCAGTTTAGAAAATGTAATCGACGAAAGAACAATCAAATTTTAATTTCTGTGTTTCTGCTTTTTAAGTTAATGATTTCACCACAAAATTCAAATACTACATAATATATATAACTTATAAAAAAAATCCACATTTGCAATGCTGTTTGTATTTTTACCTGCCATCCATTCTACAAAGAGATTATAATTGCCCTTCTCACAGGTAGCCCCAAGCATACGGATTATGTTAGGATGATTCAGATGGCCCATCATCCGGATCTCTTCTCTTAAAGCTTCAACAACCTCTTCCTGCTCTGAAGATGTGTTTCTAACATATGTTACCTGAATAAATAAAGAAGAAGAAACTGAACAAGTGCTGTATGACACTTCCCCAAAAAATGTAAAAGGCAAAGTTTAAAGTTTTGACAACAACAATTAATTTCTCATATAGCCCATAGCCCAAATTCACACAAAGAATGCTTCAATACGTTTTAACAGACCCTTTTTTTGATAGCGCCTAAGCATTAAATCCCTAAGAATATAAGAAAAAAAAAAGAAAAACAGCAATAGAAAACATGTAATCTGTCTTTTTCAGCTGAATCAATTTGTGTTATGATCAGTGGTATTTACCTTTATTTGCTTTGGAGACTTGAGGGTACTGAATTTGAGATTAATTTACATTTCTAATGCATTTTGCCACTGTTGGTAGTTTATTTACATTTTAAAGCATGGCCATTTTAGACAATCTGAATCATTTGTATCCATGGTAATATTACCCATAATTCCGTGGAGTAAGTAACGCAACAAGAAGCAATGTAAAGGTCGGCTTGGACATTTTGATGGTATCCAAGTTTGTGGATAATACCTTTCATTTGCGATTCTGAAAGCCTTCTATTTTGAATTCTCAGGTAACAAATCTTTGCTCTTGTCCCTGATTTTTAATTTTTAATAAATGCTTTGGCTTTTACAACAGATTGTTCTGACCCTTAGTTTTAACCGTGGATTGTTTATTGGCTTTTTGTGCTGTCTCCTCCAAAAATGAAAAGCATTTCTAACAAAATTAAAGATTAATTTCTGAAAGTTCATTGTTTTTTCGATTAACAAACTCAATCCACTTCTAGGTTGTGGGAAATGGAGTATGCTTTAGTAGATATTGGATGCTCGATCCGCACGCAACCTTATTTCCTGATGCTGGTTTAATTTACCAGTAACACCAAACTTTGGGGTATGGAAGGAGAACTGGAGCAAAAAACTTATGGTGTGAACATGCAAACATTCCTTTAAGTTAAGCAATCTAGCTGTTAGTGGCATCATCTTTTTATAACCCTCCAAGGTATTCCAAGCAACTAGTGTTTGCAGCTCAGTGCCTACTGTCAAAAACAAAAGAAAGTGGGTGAAAAGAGGGCACACTTTAATTATCCTTTTTAAAAAAAAACAAAAATACAAGTACCAAACATGAATGTCAACCACAAATAGGTGCAGCCTAATACATTCATATTAAAAAAGCCATAAAATAAATAAATAACAGGAAAACAAGAAAAAAGAGATTTTCATTTCGATCATCCTGAAAAGGCCACCCAAATAGAACAAAAAGATCCACCTGCCCTAAAAATCTGTCCCCTAAAAGTAAAGACAGACTCATTAAAATTAAATTAAGACAGCAAAATAAAACGGGAAAAGGAAACCTGTGTCTAGCTGACAATACATTCACATTACCACCCCACATGTAAACTGGTGAGAGTGTTTCTTGACATTCTTGAATCCAAGAGTATACAATTTGTTAAAAAAGAGAATAAAACACACATAATGTTTCACCAGAATCTGTTGCAGTGGGGCCAGAAACTAATTAAAATCATCTCTTGGAGGATATTACTAAAGTGGGAAATTGCATGACATCCTGAAGACATCCAGCATAAGGCAAGAAATTGTTCAGACACTCAAAAGAATGCCAGGTTGGGCAGTACTTTTTTTAAGTAATCAACACAATCAATAAGTGTGAAAAATCTAAAAAAGAAAGAACAAAAAATATAAACTGGACAATCCTAACATACCTGCTTAACAGCCATTAACGTCCCAGTTCCTACATCTTGCGCCTGGTAGCAAGATGAAAATGCTCCAAGGCCAATCTGTTGACCTTTGAGCCATTCGGTACCCTCTTTGTAAGGGTATTTCGCTTTGGTATGGCCAGGCAAAGTCTCTGGAGTCTAAAGAAAGGAAGACATTATTATTTAGTAGTGCCACAGGGGATGCACAAACCAGTGTGTTTCTTCGTGCTGGTCCCAAGCCCAGATAAATGGGAAGGGTTACGTCAGGAAGGGCATCCGGTGTAAAATTTTGCCAAATCAATATGCAGACAACAATACAAATTTCCGTACCAGATCGGTCGAGCCCCGGGTTAACAACGACCGCCACCAGTACTGTTAGCCAACAGGGTGTTGGTGGAAATTGGGCTACTGCTGGCCAAAGAAGAAGAAGGAGAAGAAGAGGGGGGAGACGTGTCCGGAGGCAGGAGGAGAGGAGGAAAGTAAAGAGAGTGGAACTGAGGGTAGGAACTTTGAATGTTGGCAGTATGGCTGGTAAGGGGAGAGAGTTAGCAGATATGATGGAGAAAAGGAAGGTTGATATATTGTGCGTGAAAGAGACTAAATGGAAGGGAGTAAGGCCAGGTGGATCGGAGGTGGATTCAAATTGTTCTATCATGGTGTGGATTTCAGGGGAAATGGGGTAGGAGTTATTCTGCAGGAACAGGTGGAAATAGTGTCAGCAGACTAATGATTATGAAGCTGGAAATTGGAGGTGTGATGATGAATGTTGTTAGTGCATATACACCGCAAGTTGGGTGTGCAATGGGTGAGAAAGATTTTTGGAGTGAATTGGATGAAGTGATGAACAGTGTACCCAAGGGACAGAAAGTGGTGGTTGGAGTGGATTTCAATGGACATGTTGGTGAAGGGAACAGTGGAGAAGAGGAGGTGATGGGTAGGTATGGTGTCAAGGAGAGGAATGAAGAAGGTTAGAGGATAGAGGATTTTGCCAAAAGGATGGACATGGCTGTGGTGAATACGTATTTTAAGAAGAGGGAGGAACATAGGGTTACATACAAGAGTTGAGGAAGATGCACACAGGTGGATTACATCCTATGCAGAAGAGCCAATCTTAAGGAGATTGAAGACTGCAAAGTGGTAGCAGGGGAAAGTGTAGTTAAGCAGCATAGGATGGTGGTCTGTAGGATGACATTGGAGATCAAGAAGAGGAAGAGAGTGAGGGCAGAGCCAAGGATCAAATGGTGGAAGTTGAAAAAGGAAGACTGCAAGGTTGAGTTTAGGGAGGAGGTGAGATAGGCACTGGGTGGCAGTGAAGAGTTACCAGACAGCTGGGAAACTACAGCAGATGTAGTAAGGGTGACAGCAAGAAGGGTGCTTGGCATGACATCTCGAAAGAGGAGGGAGGAAAAGGAAACATGGTGGTGGAATGAGGAAATACAGAAGAGTATACAGAGGAAGAGGATGGCAAAGAAGAAGTGGGATAGTCAGAGAGATGCAGAAAGTAGACAAGAGTACAAGGAGATAAGGCGCAAGGTGAAGAGAGAGGTGGCGAAGACTAAAGAAAAGGCGTATGATGAGTTGTATGAGAGGTTGGACACGAAGGAGGGAGAAAAGGATCTGTACCGATTGGCTAGACAGAGGGACCGATCTGGGAAAGATGTGCAGCAGGTTAGGGTGATAAAGGATAAAGATGGAAACATACTCAAAAGCAAGGAGAGGGTGTTGAGCAGATGGAAAGAGTACTTTGAGAGGCTGATGAATGAAGAGAACAAGAGAGAAGAGGTTGGATGATGTGGAGATAGTGAATCAGGAAGTGCAACGGATTAGCAAGGAGGAAGGACAGCTATGAAAAGGATGAAAAATGAAAAGGCTGTTGGTCCAGATGACGTACCTATGGAAGCATGGAGGTGTTTAGGAGAGATGGCAGTGAGTTTTTAAGCAGATTGTTTAATGGAATCTTGGAAAGTGAGAGGATGCCTAAGGAGTGGAGAAGAAGTGTACTGGTACCGATACATAAGAATAAGGGGGATGTGCAGGACTGCAGTAACTACAGGGGAATAAAATTGATGAGCCACAGCATGAAGTTATGGGAAAGAGTAGTGGAAGCTA
Organism: Erpetoichthys calabaricus; assembly: GCF_900747795.2. NCBI lineage: Eukaryota > Metazoa > Chordata > Cladistia > Polypteriformes > Polypteridae > Erpetoichthys > Erpetoichthys calabaricus. The sequence goes on along the minus strand of NC_041400.2, from coordinate 134,568,823 downwards.
GGTTATGAAGTGAGGTGATGATTAGTGAGCAGCAGTATGGTTTCATGCCAAGAAAGAGCACCACAGATGCAATGTTTGCTCTGAGGATGTTGATGGAGAGGTTTAGAGAAGGCCAGAAGGAGTTGCATTGCGTCTTTGTGGACCTGGAGAAAGCATATGACAGGGTGCCTCAAGAGGAGCTGTGGTATTGTATGAGAAAGTTGGGAGTGGGAGAAAAGTACGTAAGAGTTGTATAGGATATGTACGAGGGAAGTGTGACTGTGGTGAGGTCTGCCATAGGAGTGACTGATGCATTCAAGGTGGAGGTGGGATTACATCAGGGATCGGCTCTGAGCCCTTTCTTATTTGCAATGGTGATGGACAGGTTGACAGACAAGATTAGACAGGAGTCCCCATGGACTATGATGTTTGCTGATGACACTGTGATCTGTAGTGATAGTAGGGAGCAGGTTGAGGAGACCCTGGAGAGGTGGAGATATGCTCTAGAGAGGAGAGGAATGAAGGTCAGTAGGAACAAGACAGAATACATGTGTGTAAATGAGAGGGAGGTCAGTGGAATAGTGAGGATGCAGGGAGTAGAGTTGGCGAAGGTGAATGGCTTTAAATAATGGGTAATGGAGATTGTGGAAGAGAGGTGAAAAAGACAGTGCAGGCAGGGTGGAATGGGTGGAGAAGAGTGTCAGGAGTAATTTGTGACAGACGGGTATCAGCAAGAGTGAAAGGGAAGGTCTACAGGATGGTAGTGAGACCAGCTATGTTATATGGGTTGGAGATGGTGGCACTGACCAGAAAGCATGAGACAGAGCTGGAGGTAGCAGAGTTAAAGATGCTAAGATTTGCACTGGGTGTGACGAGGATAGATAGGATTAGAAATTAATACATTAGAGGGTCAGATCTAGTTGGATGGTTGGGAGACAATGTTAGAGGGGTGAGATTGCGTTGGTTTGGACATGTACAGAGGAGACATACTGGGTATATTGGGAGAAGGATTCGAAGGATAAATCTGCCAGGCAAGAGAAAAAGAGGAAGGCCTAAGCAAAGGTGATGGGTGTAACAGAACAAGATGCACAGGACAGAAAGATATGGAAGAAGATGATACGCTGTGGCAACCCCTAATGGGAGCAGCCAAAAGAAGTAGAAGAAGTGCTTGGATAATTTGTTTAAATGTGTTGCACAAGTTTGTTTTTTCTGCAGTAGTTAACCCCCTCTGGCTATACCTACAGGGGCTAATGTAAAGGGTTCACAGGAGAAACCAGGTACGTCACATGTTTGTCTACTTTGTATATGGCTACAAAGTTGCCTACTTGAGTCTGACTTCGCTCATCTCTTCATCCTCATCCACACCCACAAGGGCTCCATGACTGCAGACACACCCTCATATTGTCTGTAGACCGCTCTGAAGCCCACATTATTATTTAGTGTTGTAAGCAACATTCACAGTGTGGTATTACAATGAATAACTCCAATGCCTGTAACCTCATTACACAGGGTATTCCCTTTTAGGTCACTGGCCCATTTTAATCTCCATGGTTCCATTTTTTTTCATATTAGTTTTAGAAAAAGATAAAAGTAATGGATCAAAGAGAATGGAGGAAAATGTCTGTTTAGTCAGAATAACACACAGCTTTTCTCCATGTGTGAAAGCTAACACATTTTTCCCAAACTAAGCTTTGAAAATGTCTATGTTAAATTTAGGTAACGCTACTCAATTCAATTTCAAGTTAAAGAACTACTGTGTAAAAACAAAAAAAGAAAAATAATTAAGCAATTATTACATTATACAGGGACTAAAGGGATGGCACAGTGGTAGCACTGCTACCTCATAGTAAAGAGACCATGGTTTGCATCCCGAGTACTCCCTGTATGGAATTTGCATGTTCTTCCCATGCCTGTGGGGGTTTCCATGCACTGTCCAAGCACTTGCACGCTAGGTGTATTGGCAACACTAAATTGGCCCTAGTGTTTGTATTTAGTGTGTATGTGTGTGTTCTCCCTGCAAGGACTGGTGTCATATGCAGGGATTGTTCCTGCCTTGTGCCCTATGCCAGCTGGGATAGGTTCCAGCCACCATGCAACTCTGGTTTGGATTAATCAGGTTAGAAAATGACATAACATGACAGGGACAAAAGAAGAAATTTACAGAAACTATGATCATAAGTTTCAAATAGAAATAATCATACTTTGGGTAAATTTCATTAAACATAATAATATAATGCAGCCAATATTCTGGATTTGTTTTCTGCACTCAGTCACTGTCTGTACATAGTTTGTGTGTTTTACATATTTATGTAGGTTTTCATTCAGGTACTTTTATTTTTTTCTTACATCCCAAATATGGGTTTTTTAATGGCAATTCTAAATTGGCCCCATGTGTGTGTCTATGTGAGTCTGATGGTGCCCTGCGATGGACTGGTACCCCCTTCAGGGTTGGTTTCTGTACTACACTCGATACACTTCAACCCTCTGCTACCCTGAATTAAATTAAATGATTAGAAGACTACTATGTTATAAATTATCTATCAACACATGCAAATCTGAAAATGATAATACAAACACACTAGGAAGGTCCATGCTGTTACTGAAAACAAAACTGTATGAAAATAAATCCTTAATTTCACGTATATGAAGATATAATTTTGCAACTTTTGTGGCTATAAAAAAGCTTTGATACATTAATTAATAGAAAAGTAACAAAAGAAAGTGGTTACAAATCTCACAATTAAAAAGAATAGAAAAGAAAACTTACATCACATTGAATGATAATCACATCCTCTCCTTTATCGACTTGAAGCTGAGGGATTGATGGTAGTGCATCCTGGGAGGCAGACATTGCCATAACAATTGCTAAGGCTTCCTCCTCTTCAGCTTCCATCTTTTCCTTACACTTCTGGTTCTGGTTCATATCGTCATTGTATGTGTTATCACTTTCAGTTTTTTCTGGAGAAAGAACTGCCACCTCTGACTTAAATGTTACTGTGCTGTCACAAGGTGCAATGGAAGCCTCTAGCAAATCTTCCATGCTTGAGTTCAGCTCAGCTGAGGTGTCTAGTCGAAGGTACTTCTCTTCCACAGGTGTAAACACCGAATCTTCACTGGGAATCTGGATGGTGGTACCACTACAGCTATTTTCACATCCTAATAGCTCTTTCAAGTCAAGCTTTAAATTGTTTTTAGTAGTTTCACACAGTGGCCTTCCTTTGTCATTTGACGGTCGAGAAGGCTTTGGTCTCTGTATCTGGTTGGAAGGCAGGGGTCTTGCTTGGGTGAAAACAGGAGACAACTTTTCAGGTTCTTTGCTTCCTAGGGGACACTTTTGACTCTGAACAGAAAATTTACGCTGGGTGCTGGGGGAGGAAGAGGAGGAGGGTAACTTTCCAGGTCCAAAACCCTGAGGTCTAACTTTTGCGTTTTCAGTTACAGGTAAATTAAGAGGGTTAGAAGAAGTAGGAGAAAGTATTGTTGGGAATGGTGTTGGGGAATGATTTGATGATGGAGAGTTCAGGCACTGACTTAATGGTCTGTTCCTTATCTGAATGGGCACCTTTGGCTGTTCAGCATTACTGCTTTGTGAAGGGAGTCCAACAGAAATACTCGCTAGTTTTTCTGCAATGTCCTCTGGATTGACACTTGCTGTAATACCATTAAGTCCTCTAGTTACTCTCCCTGGTAATTGTACAGTGTGGACCGGTGTATTGCTTACAGTGACATTTGGTGAATTGTGTGGGGCTGAGGGCTCAACAAAATCATTTTCTCTTCCATCTCCAGCATGCACGTCTGCCATTCCTAATTGGATGGCATCTATAATGTCCATTTCTTCTGCTATTGTCATCAGACGCCGGCGCATGCGTACATAATGTGTAGAACTTGTTGCGCTCAACATGTCCAAAAGTTTAACGAACACAGATGGCACTCTTGCGACCATCCTGGCAGCACTTAGGAACACCCTCCTTGAGAGCTTGCCAACCATTGAATGAGAGTTGTCAATTGAATGAAGTGCAAATCTCAAAAGTGATAACAGCTTTTGATACCTGTTAAAAAAGAAAACAGGAAGAAGTCAGTAATTTTCACCTTCCATAGAGTAAAGCCAAGCAAAATGACACCTTTTATTGGCTAACTAAAAAGATTACAATATGCAAGCTTTCAAGACAACTCAGGCCCCTTCTTCAGGATGTATCTTGCCTGAAGAAGGGGCCTGAGTTGCCTCGAAAGCTTGCATATTGTAATCTTTTTAGTTAGCCAATAAAAGGTGTAATTTTGCTTGGCTTTTCTCTACATTCATAATGGCTAACACGGTACAACACCCTAGTACCTTCCATAGAAAAAAAAAACCTTCAGTACCCTGCTTCTAAACTTTATGATGAAAATATTCTTTAGCACATTTTGAATCGTGATAGAACGTTTGAAATATTACATTATTTAACTAGTACGATGAATACAAATCACATAATTACACTTAAATTACAAAATTACCATCATGTACATACATTAAAAATACATTCTTTAGATTGTAATTGTTAGTAATACACAAAAAACAGATTCAATGGATTGTTTACAAAAATATTTTCATGCTATACTGAAGGTGAACAAAGTAGCAGAAACGCCTAACAATATTTTAATATCAATGACCTATTAAGGACTACGGCCAGGCACTTCCTTCAAAACAGCTTCAGTCCTTTTTGGAATGCTGTTGTACAAGTTCTGAACTGTTTGTAGTGGGATATTGGATCATTCTTCAAGAAGAAAAGCTTACAGTTCTTTGACAGATGAATGAGGTAGAACTCTACTTTGCATTCTACGCTCCAGAACCTGTTATCACAGTGTTTACAACAGATGTTTAGATCTGGTGACAGGCTAAACTCAGCAGATAATTATTTTCATCCTGGTGTTCAGGAAACCAATCATGAATTAGAATAGAAATAATGTATATATCCTGGAATAAGAGAACATCATGAGGAAACAGTATTTGCACCACAGGGTGTAACTGGTCTTGTAAAATAGCCTCAAATTTTCTATTATATGACCTATGAAGGGCAAGTCTCAGACCTAAGGACTTCCACAGGATGGCTGCTCATATCATTACAGAGCCCCTGCCAATCTTAACCATTAGGGGCAGACATTACGAGTTGACATTATTAGCCTTCTCCAAATGTAGATCCATACAGATGTTTGAAAAAAGGTCAGACATAACACACTAAACTATATTACTTTTTTCTGTTTCTCAAGGGTCCAAATTTTGTGTGCCTTACACCAGATTATGTGTGTTTACACACTGCCACGGGAACAAACAGTTTCCAAATGGCAGCCCTGCTATTAATGCCAGTTTTGTGAATTTCATGATGTATAGTTTTTATTCAGACTGTCTTTCAGAGATGTGGATTCAACTCCATGGCAATTTTTGAAGCTGTGCTGTTGTGGCATTGAACAAACCATACTGTGAAGTGTGACTCTATTCTTGTCAGTGAGGTTTCGCTTGTAGCCACTGTTCTTTTTTTAATGAAGTTTGTCCATAGTTGCCATAAGTTATTGCTACTTTTACGACTGAACCTCTTGATGCATAAAAAAAATCTGCAGATTTTGTGACCAATCCACCTATAACTTAGGGACTGACTACTGTATATGGAGGAGAGGTTTGGAGCCTGCACTGATATAGCGCATTGCCGCACCCACCACACGACAAACCACTTCTGGATCCCAATTTATGACCTAAGTGCAGCCGTACAATGGGTGATGCCTCAGCACCACACTAGTTCAAATGGAATAGAGCAATATGTTGTTTATTACATCGGCTGGAGTGCCAATCCTGCCACCAATACCCAAGTTTTCCCTGCAAGTTGGAGTACCTGCTTACAGGGATGGATACAGGTTAACATCATACCCAGGACGGAGCAATTGCAGGTTATTGCCTTGCTCAAGGGTCCAACAAAGTGGAATCACTTCTGGCATTTACAGGATTTGAACCAGCTATCTTCTGACTGCCTAGCCTCAGAGCCACTACTCTGCCTCTATGGCCTCTTTAGAGATCTGTTAGTTGCCTCATGTTGCTTTGAAAACTCATATCAGTGTGCTAATTGTCAGACCACTTTTATAGCTCAAACAAACTGTGAAAATGCAGTCAAGTTCATATGATTCACCTTTTTGATTTAGTTATGTCAAATTTTAACTCCTTTTTCATATAATGTTTCTGTTATTTTTTTTCAACCCTTTGCACAACTTACATTTGATACATTTTTTGATATATGCTGTGAACAGGAAACTTTCTTGAGAATTGAAACAAATATGTTCTGTATTAACTCATACATTTTACGTTAAGGTAATAGAGTACAAGAATATAAGGATCATTAAAAATCAGTAGAGTACCTTTCTGCTACAGGTTCTGGTTGATGGCATTCTCCATTTGAAACAATATGGGGATAGAATTCAGCAGGAAATTCAAGCAAAAGTCTATCAATAAGGCAAAGGCGACCCAACAAAGCCTGCCAGTTGTTGGCTTCTGTTTCAGTGCCGAGAATGCAATTTAAGACATAGTCCACTCCTCCAATACCAATGGACCCTGATAAGAACAGGGAATGAAACAAAAATACATGTTTTACATATAAAATAATGCTTTTTAGAGCAGATGTGATCTTCTTCAAAGTCTCACATTAGCACTCCACTCTATTTCAGGTACTACTATTGATAAGAGTCTATCACACCAAATTTTACAACAACTTCAAAATGCAAAAATAAATTAATAAATACCTTGCTGTAAACGTCTAACTTCTGTTGAAAAGACCAAAGTGTTTTACTCGGTTTGATAAATGTTTCAGCACATTAGTATTTTGGGTTAAAAATGAATGCTTTGAGTAAATGAACAGTGAATACATTTCAATATGTTGTTTTATCTTGGAGGATTTCTCTAGCACATAGACCATCTTAAATTAAACATAATGCTGCATCAAATAATAAAGACTGATGCTTCTGGCAGAAACCTTACATCATAAAACATAAAACAAAAAGAAATATCTATAGGATAGTTAGTTTCTTCACTATTCTATATACATTTAAGGGTCCCTTAATATTCATTAATCATTAGTGATAAGTGAAGCCCACAGAGGTTGCTTCACCATGAGTTTGGCAAAATCATGGAAATGCAATGAAGTCAATCAGGAAGGAGGAACTGAACTAGTTTTAAATAAATTATAATGGTGCAATTGTCTTGTAAGTGTCTCTGAGGGTTAGTGAAAAGTCTGCCAAATATGCTGGACCAATTATGGTGGCCAAATATGTGATCTGAGTTGTAAGGCAGCAGTGCTAACCACTGTGCCTCAAAACAACAAAAGACGCAGACAGAAGGAATACCACAAACACACAAAGTGGCCAAGCCACAAAGCGGCAGTGTTAAGACTGACTACTTCTGCTGTTTGATGCAGCTCCAGGAGCAGCTAGAACATCTGTTTTGTTTCTTATTTATCTGTGTAGATACTTTCATCATCAAGATGTTTTTATTCTTTCACAGTGTGCCCTGTGTTTGTTATTGCTTTAAAGCTTGTTTTATAGCTAGGCATGCATAATTAGCCATGTAGTGCTGCAAAGAGATCAGCCTTACATATCTGGTGACAGTACTCCTAATATTTTCATTATGGTCAGCTAATGTACCCTTCAAATGAATATACTGCAAGTGTTTTAGTTACTTTTTTTAAACATATTTGGGATGAAACTCCAGCAGTGCTTATCACCCTTTAAGGCTTTTGGATTCTTTATTACCTTTAAAAGTTCGCTGACAATCCACATACAGCAATTGAAGAGCCAGGTTTGGAGCTGAAACAATCTCAAATGGAAGAACGGGGTTTCTCTTTAGTGAAATACGTGCAGTTAAGAGTCTGGGGAGAATATCTTGCTGTACTGTCAAGCCTGATATTGCTTCCAAACCCCCCCACATGTGCTTGCCATCAAGCAATGATCTTACAGTAAGCATTTGTGAAAGTTCTACGTGTGGTTGCTCCAGCTATGTGATGTCACACTGGCCTCGTAAAAACATCATGGAGCACTTCGAAAAAATTGTTTGCCTAAGCCAGGAAATTATTTGTCAAACACAACATGTTCGCTGCAAAAAACACTTTGCCAAATTTCGCCAATTACAACTATTAGTCATTCTATCAGAGCTTACAACTGGTGGGTGGCTGGGGGAGTAGTGTGTATCAGTACTTAACGAAAAAATTAAAACAGAGCCACCCTTTCAGCAATCTGCCCTCAAAGTTTCCTACCTAGGTTAACCCCTTTAAAGCCAGGTGGCTGTTTTTTCTATCAAAAGTGGTTACTACATGTTTTAATATAAAATTATTTTCAATCCTATGGTTAGTGCTGCTGCCCTCTAGATATCTGGGTTGGCCTTGTCATTCTATGTGTGAAAAATGTATATTATCCACATCTGCATGAGTTTTCTACAGACACTTTAGATTCTTTTAACCAATTAAGAGTAAACTGGCCAAGTCTGATTGTATATGGCTACATGAACATAGATATACCCTGTGATGAGTGGTGTCTTATTGTGAATGGTTCCTGTCTTGCACCTCATGCTTTCAAAGACCTAGAACACTATAACGGGTAATAGGGGTCAGAAAATGGAAGAATGTATGAAAGTTTGGATGAAAAAGTAATTTAAACAAGTAATGGAAACTGAGGGTGACTGAAGCCCAACTTTATTTATTTAATTATATTAATGTAAAGTAAATTGTGGAAATATATTTTTTCTCTACATCAAGTGTATAATCAGAAACTTTGGATTTAAAAGTGTATTTAAAAGTAGTATTTAAATTTTAAATTTAAATTAAATTTTAGTATTTAAAAGTGAAGAAAGGAAAACAAAAACAATGTCTGTGCTGCAATAAACATTGATGGTATTATTTAAAGTAGCTGCAAACTAACCTAAAACCATGCTGAAAAAAACAGATCAATATAAATGAAAATGACTAAAGTAAAACAGAGGAATGAAGGGGGACAACTTTTAGTAACCAGATCAGATAACACTGGCATTAACTGACTCAGTGCAGAACTTATAGTATCTACCAGTGATATTAAACTAATGCCAAAACCTGTTTTTTGTGAGTTAAACACAGGCATTACCATTCAAAACTGCCAAAGACCGTCTCATTGTCAAGCAATATGAGAAGCTTGGGGAATACTTGTGCTTAATAAGCATAGAGAAGGCTTTATAAATTACTATGGTTAAAAGAACCATTATAAAACCTGTTTAATCTTCAAAAGAATTATTGGAAAGGCCAACTGGGTATTGTAAGATATTTAGCAAATTAGTACATCCAGCAAAACTACCAGAACAAGATAATTTAGAGACTTTTTTGATTTATTAAGAAAAAAACTTCATCCATCCATCTTCCAAACCCAATTAAGGGAAGCTGGAGACTATCCCAGCAGCCTACTGTTAGTAAAATGTGTCCATCAGAATGAATTGATACTGTGAGAAAGAACTGAATGTAAAATAACTTGTTATGGAGTGTGTGGACAACTTTAATGTAGAAATTCACAAATTTTAATATACTGTATAGGCCCCTTAAAACAAGTACCACAACCAGCATAGATAACTTATACTTTTTATGCCCACTGCCTGTAAAAATGTTTAATAGTTTTAGCTAACTACTCCCTCTCAAAAAAAGTCAATCAAAATCAAATCTCACATACTGTATTGTATAAACACACTCTGTCTCTTTCCATGGCTGTAATAGTTTAGGCAAACTGCAGAGTGAGAAAGTTATATTCTCTTAATTTATTTCAGCCATTAAAAATTAAATCACTTTTTTGTTTTTATTTTGAAATTTAGGAAGTAATAAAATATCAGTTTAAAATTTAAAATGTGGGTGTGACAAACGTGTCGAGTTGCACACGAGTCTGCTGTTTCCAGTTTCCTACCTGGAATTCCAAACCTTCCTTACACTTCTTGTGAATATGAAAGAATGCAGCTATGGAAATGTGTTTAGGAAAAAATATAAATTAAATGTAATGGAACTTGAATCTTAAGAAGGCTAATTTTATTTTAATACACAGTTTAAATGGTCAACACATATACTGTAACAAAGATCGTCTAACTGCTTTAAATCTTACCTGCTTTAAGGATTTCTCTGCCTACTGCCAGCTCTCCAGTCTGACCTTTGCACAATTCCAACAGAGTCGAAACAGAAAGCTGACTTGTACGACTAAAAGGAAAAAAGGTTACTAACATTTAGTTGGTAGAAAAAGAGGAAAATAGAAAGTTATTTATGGACATCAAATAGAAATTAAATAAATGTATATATTTTTGCCACTCTATAACAAAATTAAACCTTCAAGGATTTAAGACAAATACAAGGCAGAAATGTGATTTATTTGGTTTTGCACTGTTGTACAGATGTAATTATGTTTCCTAATTTGTATGTTAATACCTGTTTGCATCTGCACACTTCACCAATATAGTTTCTACCACAGGCCTGAGAAGTTGTTGCAACCTTGTCCTCTCCAAGAGAGAATGGCAGGGAGAGTAAACCAGCATGGCTCTTAATGTTTTCTAGAAATACAAGCAAAAAAAAAAAAAAAAAAACAATATTGTTATTTAAACCAGGACCATTTAAATGTGATGAAAAAGATTATATACCTTGCTAACCACATGTACCAGAATTTAAACTGGTTGAGGAAGAATTGTCCTCTGCAGAAAAACGGGTCAAAACACAAATTTAGATTAAAGCAGTTACTAATGATACAAAACAATGAACAGACAGACAGATACACACATACTGTTGTCTGAACACACACCAGAATGACTAAAAAAAAATAAAAACGTCTGTCATGGCACTCACAGTGACAGTGAGGCATTATGCAGGATTATTGGTGTTGGTATACAGGAGGCCCAGTAATGTTTCCTAACACACTTCTGCTAAATAATTTGTAGGCTAAAATCCTCAGTATTAGTGTGTCAAGGAGAAGATGTGCAACTTTGTTGATTATGGCACTCAGTTTTGTTTTAAATGCCTGCTTTGCTACTACCACGAGGGTGTCCAGAATGCATCCCATAACTGAATATGCACTTTTAATTGGCTTGTTGATTCAATTGTCCTCTCCTGAAGTGATGTTTAACAGCCCAGCACACAACAGCATAGAAATTCACATTGACTGTTACAGAGTTGTGGGTAGACATACCCTTCACATCTTCTACATTAAAGGAAAACACTCTCCTAAGAAAAAAGAACCTGCTGTGCCTTTTTTATATAGTTCCTCTGTGTTCTGAGACCAGCCCAACCAGTCATTGACGTGGACCCTCAAGTACTTGTAGAAGTGCACCACAACTACATCCACTCCTTGAATAGTGACTGGACATAGTGGCTCTTTGGTGCGGTGAAAGTCAATAAACAGTCCCATGATTTTGTTGATGTTATGTTGCAGACGATTATTTTTGCACCACAGAACAATGTTCTCCACTTAACTCCTATACTCTGTATCATCCTTCTTATCAATACACCGCATTTATTCAAGTGGCATGAACTCGTGTTACATTTATAGTCTGATGTGCACAGATTGAAGAGAAATGGAGACAGGATTGTTCCTTGGGATTTTCTGGTACTGCTTGCATCCTAATTCATCATGTGAAAAGGAATTTAATAAAAATTGCACAAGACTTAAGAAATAAGAAGAAAAAGACAACAAACACTTCCTTGCCAAAAATCAAGGGTCTTATTAGTAGGACTCAAACTTAAGTGGGCCACATGTGGCAACAAAATAATTACTGTTGTCAGGAAATGTCAAGTTGGGAGATGTAATCAAGAGAGCTAAATGTTAAAATACTTTGCTAAGAATCTTGTTACACAAATGTTAAATGTCAAGTATTCCTACTTCTAGATCACTACTACACTTGCACATTAAAAGGTTTGAAAAGGAAAATATTCAAAATATGTTTTGTATTTAACCAATTTATTCTTCTTTTAAAACTTACAATAGCTTGTTCTTTTGAAATCTGAATTTTTTAAAATGTCCCTTTCAAGCTATTCAAGTTCAAAAAGTTATTTGCTCTCTAACAACAATCCTAGCAGGATATTTATAGAATGAAAATATCTTGCTTCTTTATCAAAGCGGAACAATAAGCCAACATAAAACCCTCTGTATTACACATGCCTTAAAAGCAAAACGGACAATGCATTTTTTGTCCTTAATAAATGCAAACCTCTCTAAACAAAATGCCAAAGGCAAATGTCAATTTTCTAATGGAATGAATTCAAAAGCCCAGTACAATTTTCTTTACTGAGAAATAATTACTTGAAAAAACCTATTCTGCTTTCTCTGCTTGGATGTTATTTCTTTAAAGCATAGTGACCATAGCTTTAGTTTATCTTTGGACATCAAGAATGCACCAGTCATATCTCAAGGGCCTCCTTTTGTTAAAAACATTTCGGAGAAACTTGTTGTACATTGGTATTTATATAAGTCCAATTCAGTAATATTATGTGAAATGATCTACTTGAGATGGGTTTCTGTGTGCATCTGTCTTTATCATTTGGTTAAACATATGGTACAAAAGACAATCCCATTTAAGATTTTACAGGTTTACATTGTTGGATATATCTGGATTATATTTTGCTTAGTCCTTACCATGACCTTATTTGGCCAATAACACTCAGCAACTATTCTTTGTTATGTATTCAACAAGAAAACTGGCTAACGTTCTGCATTCTTCTGTGAAAAATTAAATACACCCTAATTGTATCATCACAATTAAAGACATAATTTGAAGTTGGGTTCAAATGAGTAAATGATTCCATGTGTATGAAAATAATCATAATGTGCTATTATATTCACAAAACTGACAAATGTAATTCAAGGTTGTGGGGGCCTTGCAGAATCAAATCAAAGGCAGGAACCAAAGCTAGACAAGATGAGAGATGATTGCAGGGCCTACTAACATGGGTCCAACTTCAAAATTACAATCTAACAAAGAAATCTTTAGGATGTGTTTGGAAACTGCAGTAACTGCAGGAAAATTCACATAGATACAGAAAGAATGTCCAAACTTCACACAGTTAGTAAACCTCCGATGCTGGGACCCGGAGGCTTAAGCACTAATTACTGTGGCCACCCCTGCTTGGTACAGAACAAGATCATTTGATAATTATGAACAGAATTTTGATGGCCAGCAAATGAAGTACTATAATATAATATACAATGTGTTGATGACACAGAGATATGCAGAGATAATTAAAACATTTTATTTAAGGTACACTGAAATTAAAAGGTTAGAGAGAATAAATGGGCCTGGACTTACAAACAGGGGGGTAGTGGTGGCTCTAAGGCTAGGGATCCACGCCGGCGATTGGAAGGTTACCAGTTCGAATCCTGTAAACGCCAGAAGTGACTCTACTCCATTGGGCCCTTGAGCAAGGCCCTTAACCTGCAATTGCTTCATCCTGGGTATGAAATTAATCTGCATCCAGGCCTGGCAAGCAGGTCCTCTAACTTACAGGGAAAACGTGAGGGTTGGTGGCAGGATTGGTACTCCAGCCACCGGAAAAAACCTCACACTACTCTAGTATGGTGCTGAGGTGTCACCTGTTGTACTCAGGTCCCAATTCAGGTGGTTCGTTGTGTGGTGGGTGCGGCAACATGCTATTAGTGCATGCTCCCAACCTGTACCTAACTTACAAACAGGTATTGAAAGATATATCCAGAAGAAAAGCAACAAATCGTACTTAGCATCTGCTGATAATTGTGTAATTAGGTTTTATAACAGAAAAAAGGTGGCCATTAGAATATCTGTACTAGACTGATGTTATATAGGGCATGGGCAGAAACAGAATTACAAATTAGTGTGGTTTTAAAAATTATTTTTTATCTGAGAGGAAGCCAGCGAAGGTAACCCAAACGTGGAGAAATCTGAACACAAAGTTTGGTTTGGCCCATAACTATGTCAGCGGTGTTTGTAACCTGTTAATATTTCATGCATGAAAGCCATTAAAAATAGAAGTGATAAAACCAAGGAAAAGAACACCTCTAAGAAACTTTGAGTTTTAGTCTAAAGCAATCGGGTTTTGATAACCGATCATGTGAAATTCAAAACAAAATGTTCGAAGCTAAAGGAAAACATAATCATTGTTACTGCTCTTGTTCTGGAAAGGTATTAAAGCAATTTCCAAGCAACATGAAGTTCTTCATCTCTTTAAGAACAACACAGATATACAGTTTAAGATTGTAAGGGAGCACCTGAATGAAAATGAAACTTCTAGAATAATCCTTTCACATCAATCAAACACACTCATGTTGGGGGATCGTGTTAGACTGGGCCTGCTGTACTTCCTCAGGACCTGGACATGGAGGATTTTACAATTTCCAAACCATTTTAAATAATTCTAGAGAAACTTTGAGACCATGTCTCCTACAGCTAAATCTGAATTAAAAATGGATAATACAAATCTGAAAGGGGAAGACTGAAAAAGAAAAAAAAAAGATAAAAGTATGTGATTTTGGAATAACCACGTATAAATCCATACATAATTAGGAGTTGTAAGAGCCATTTTCCTTGTTCTATAAGATTCATGAATGTTTATTAGATGACAATGCATAAACTATGGAAGGTTCCTATAACCCCCGTGAATAGAATCGTTTTGGTATGTTCTTGCCATTTCTAATAGCTTGGAGTAAACATTATTCGACAGTGAGTTAGTGTCAGCCTTGCCTTGTATAAGGTGTAGAGGCATACGGTTTTTAACCTTGATTGCACGTCACTGTGCCTGGGCACTTGCCTATGTGCCAACTGGCTTACGAGCCTTTAGAGTGCGTGAAGTAAATATGCACTTAACAGCACTTAATTTATGTGTTGTGCCGTACGTAAAGCGTACAGAAGAAGAACCTTTAAGTAGGAAAGAAGAAATTAAGAACCTTTAAGTAGGACAGAAGAAATTAAGAACCTTTAAGTAGGACAGAAGAAATTAAGAACCTTTAAGTAGGAAAGAAGAAATTAAGGAAAGAAGAAATTAAGAACCTTTAAGTATAAAAATACTAAAGTCTTTCAAGAAAAGCTAAGTTTATAGAAGATTCATTTTTCCCTTTTTTTGCCTTTTATTCTACGTGTGTAAATATTTTTTCTTTTATTCTTGTTTGGATCATTCGCTTTTAACTTTCACTAAAAAACCTTTAAAACAAACTCTTGGACTCTGTGAATTCTTTTGACATGCGTCTTACCCGTGCCTGATGACACCTTATATTTTTTGCAGCTACAGAAGTGTTGATGTAAGAACTAGAGAGAGCAGGACTGCATTCAATAAAGTTGTCAAATATTAAATAGTTCAAATAGTTCTGTAAGGAAGAAAGGCCTACAGTTCTACTTAGGTCTCATTAGAGACCAATTAAAGGCTGACATATACTATACAATTTTAGCCTGAATTTTCTGCTTCTGATTGGTTTTTCATATCAGCACAAAATGTGAGAAAGTCATAAATATTGTAAAATACTCACAAAATATACTGTATGTTCTGTATGTTACTGTATGTTGAATTTGTCAGGTGTGAGAGAATAATATGCAAGGCAACTCTGCATAAAATCAGGAAGTGGCTGAATATTTATATTTTTTGTAATCATGGCTACAAAACATTTGTGGACACACAAGAAGGAGGACAGACTGGTTGAGCTGTGGCATGAAAGTCATCAACTATATATTTCTTTTGAGCAGCATCTTTATGACCTTCAACATCTTTCTCATGATTTTGTATAAAAACAGATATATAGCAAATTAATAGATCATTTTTCATAGTGTCTAATTGTGTAGGTACCTTAATGTCTCAACCAATGGCCTTGCCATGCAATTGCTCATATTTCTGCGTCTGTAAAATGTGTATTTCTGCTCAGATAGTAATGCAAATGATTCATTAATTGTAAGAAGGCATCCAATGATGTAACACATAAGAAAATCATATAATGTATGCCTCACCTTCTTTAAGGAAATCAATTCACACACAAATATTGGATCATAACAAACTAATGACAATTAGATTGTCTGTTGCTGATTAGGTTGCTGTTATATATAGTTAGGACTTAGTGAGGTTCAAATGTATCTAAATATGTTAAACCACATAATCGTAAGGGGGGTGTTTTTTCTTCTACACCACATTGTATCAGAGGTGTATTAAGGCAATGGGGACCAAGTTAAAAAGTTTAAAATGACTAGTTTTATTTTACATTTCTAAAACTGCATTTTGCTTGTTCAGTATGACCTAGGACTCATTGCACATACATAACAAATTCATTTTTGGTAGCAGTTCAATCAAAGCAACATAAACTCTTTTTATAATTCATTGAGCATTATTATCGCCGTGTAAACCTTTTCAAGGTATAAGATGTAATTAATAATTATAACGCAATCTGCATTCAATGTGTTAGGGTTACAATCATGTAGACATTGTGTGGCTAACATATTGTATGCCAAGGCTACATATTGGCACACACTTGTGCCCAACAGCTATGAAAGTTTACTATAGTCAATTCTACTTTGAGTCAAAACCAGAAAAAGTAATAAATTTAGCATTATTAAAAGTGACGATTGAACATTTCAGTCAGAAAAAAAATGATAACCTCATGTAAGATAAACTTACCAGTGCAGCAACATACACTTTGTACACTGGGTCAGCACACACCATTGACAGCACACTGCAGCAGGATTCTACTACCACGTCTCCCGAGATTTCAGGCTGAGATGACCCGCTAGCTCCTGCAAATGCTCCAGCAACAAATGAGCTTCCATTATTAAAGGATGAGTTTCCAGTCCGTTCACCATTTGCTAACAGTAAGGCACCACTGACATCATGTGAAAGGCGCCGTAGAGCCATCTCTCGAATATTCCAGTTCCGGGAAAAGAGGCAACCAACAAGCTCCATTCCGAAAACCTTAACAAAATTAAGAAAAAATAATTTACACAAATATAGACATATATTATTATATATACAGATTTCATATGCACTCATTGGCCATTTTTTAGGCATGCCTATCTACCTGCCTGTCTATCTTCTGCCTTCATGAACTGACACATGGTATTCTCAGAGATGCCCTTGTACACATCGCTGTTGCTTTCTGCTAGTTTAAATAAGTTTAGCTATTATCTTCTGTCCTCTCTCATTAACACAGCACTTGGCCCACAGAACCACTGCTAATTGGATGTTTTTGTTTATCACACATTTGACTGCAAAGTCTAGACACTGAAGTGCATGAAAATCTGAGATGGGCATCTGTTTCTGAGATGCTTGAACCAGCAAATCTAGCACCAATAATCACAACACTGTCAAAGTCACTTATATCTTGTACAGCATGTTCATTCGAATGTTTAAGTGAATTACAATTAGACTTTTTAACCACTTCTGCAAGACATATACGAGGCGAAACACAAAAATAACCGGATTGGTAAAAAAAAAAAAAAAATGTATTGATGAATTACAGCATTCTAAACATTGTCACCTTTTATATACTCCCCCTCCCGATCTCTACACTGCTCCATACATATCTTCCATTAATTGAAACAGTGCTGGAAGTCTTCTTGCTGGAGGCTCTTCAACAGGCTTGCCACTTTTGCCTTCACGTCATCCATTGAAAAAAATGTGTTCTCTTCAGGTCACTTTTGATTTTTGGGAACAAGTAAAAATCACAGGGAGCTAAATCAGGTGAATAGGGAGGATGATTGAGGACAGGAATGTTTTTGTCAGTCAAATACTGCTTTACAGAAAAAGAGAAAATTTGCGAGAAATTTGATGTTGATTCTCTGTTTGATTTTTTCACCTGATATTATCGTGGCAACTCATGTAGCAATTGTTGTGCACCTAGCCGGTTGGAGGTTTTAGAGGGTGTGAAGGAGGGGATATAGTTCTATGATTCATGTGCGGTTTTCCAGGAAAGCCCCAAGCCCAGTCTGGTTATTTTTGTGTGTCACCTTGTATAATGTATACTAATCTGCAGCACCCCAATAGCTATTTAGGTTAGCGAGTAGATAGATAGATAGATAGATAGATAGATAGATAGATAGATAGATAGATAGATAGATAGATAGATAGATAGATAGATAGATAGATAGATAGATAGATAGATAGATAGATAGATAGATAGATAGATAGATAGATAGATAGGATAATTTATAAGGAACTATTCAGAGGGAAATTGGAAGGGAAATTATTTTTAATAATTTCATAGAAGACTTGGAGGCCCTGTCTCAAAGATGAAAAAAGCGTCTTTGCTATCATTTTAACGGCCCAGGTTTGTGTGCAGATTATTATTATTAATAATTCACTTTCTCAGTCACATAAATGTAAAAGATATCTGATGGAGATAAAAATAAAAGAAAGGAAATAAGTGGCGCTAAACAAGGGAAGGAAATCTATTGTCTCCTACAGATGCGCTAATAAGAGTGGCACAAACTTAAGAGTGGCACAAAAATGGTGTTTTTACTGTCTCAGCTCATAAGGTGTCCTCCCAAAGCAGGAACTGCATGACCCATCAATACAATGGCCTCACTGTGAGGATACTTTCACCTCTGGGTTTCAGCAATTACATAAGTAGAGGTAGAATGGCATTAAGTTGGCAATGGAGAAACCATTTACTGAAAAATGAAACATCCAATTGAATAATTGAAAAGGTCCTCTACAAGCTATTGAGGTAGGTGGTGGTTGGCCAGACACAGTGTATCCTGAAAATGAAAACAGTACCTTGGAAGAAAATTCCCAAACAGGACTGCTTCCCCTGACAGTTGGCAAACAAAAAACTCTCACTTAGGACAGCTGGTATCTGTTTCCTGTTTAAACAGGACAGGAGAGTCAACGTTTCCTTTAAGCCAGAGGATAAAGGCAGAGGGCAATGCTAGAGGTTTTATACTGTATATGGCATACTTGCTGTTCGGTTTGATCCCTTTGAACCAAAAGGGCCACACTTTATTTTGCTGTTTGGTTGTCCAACACTTTGAGTTGTTCAGGTTTATTTCTTCCTTGTGTTTTCTTAAAATACATCTCTTTATTTTAAAGTCCATTAACTCTTTTTTTATTGTAATCTGGGCCCCAATGTCCCCCCTAAACTTTCTTTATCGTATACATGACACACAAATAGAAGCTGTTTACCTTAATCCAAGGCTCTGCTAGCTCTTTATACGTGACTGGAATTTGCTGCACACCATAATGTGGCAAGTTGAAATCGCTGTCCTGTTGTCGCCTCTGTACATCCATCTGAGGTGGCTGATTCAGCTGTGGTTGAGCTCGACCTGGAGAGGCATCTATAGGGATTTCATGGCTGCTGCAAATTTTGCAAGAAAATCTTATTAACATTATGAACACTTTAGTTAGACTTTCAAAGCTAAAATGGGTAGAAAAAAAAAGAAAGGCCAGGTTACAAAAGCTACAGTATATAGCAAGCATTTGAAGCATTTTGAAACCATACATACTATATAAGTCAGGCATTTGAAATATGAAAATCTCTTTAAAAAGTCCTTCATCAATACCTGCCATTGTACAAGACAAGACTTTTGCATCTGTGCACGTATGAGAAGCAATTTTTGTACTGTACATTGACTGCTAATCTGATATAAAGAGCTATTTTGAAGATCACAATTGTAGTGTAGGAATTCTGGTGCATATAAAAGATGAAAGGTCCTTCTACCATGCATTTCTGCAAGTGGCCCTGGGACACATTTTATACAAGATGGATGGACATCCCACAGGCAGAATAAGGAATTGGGGGCCATTTTCAGAGCTGATAAAAATGCATTTCATTGTAGCTGTAAATAAACCTATTTTTTCTGTATGCTGCATCTTTCCCAATAAAGCAATTTCTTTGGATATTTCTGTCATTGCTTAACAACTTTTGTAAGTGGTGCGCTACACAAACTCCCACTGAATTTTGTCTGCTTCAACCACAGACAAGACAACAATAAGAAAAGAAAGCAAAGGTATTATCATTTTCATTATGTGGCAAGCACAGTGAAAAGATTTACTTCCAAATGGCTAGACACTTCTGCATAACTCCCAACTATAAGAAGGCGGACAGATGTAGTGAAACAGCCTTCAAAAGCCCCCACACAATATATAGTGTGTGTCTTCAATAAATTGAATCCTTTTCTTGATAAATGAGCATGTACTGTAAAACAAAATTTCCTGCTGGTCCAGAGTCCAACAGGAAAATTCTGGCAGTTGCAGCATTACACAGAGAAAATTTCTGAAATTTATTGGCACCATGCAGTTAAAAGGTAGTAGTGATGGGCACATTTTCTATGATCATCACAATAAAACGACTAAAAGTCAGGTCACTCTTTGAAGGGATTTCTAAGGAGGTTCTTTGTGCTTCAGGAGAATTTCATATGACATCTGAGGGCACCTTATAATTGTTGACTTTATGACACATCATACGGATGTTGCATTTGTTGCTCTTCTGGCCCTACATTATATTATTTTAACAATTAACATACTATTACTGCTTGTAATATAGAGTAGCATGATTGATGCCAACAATGCAAATTTTCCATATAAACAATTAGTATTGAACTTGCCAGCATTGTGAATATTAAGGAATTATTTAATTTGTATAGTAAATATAAAATGGCCATTCAGGTGTTATAACTTTGATAAACCCCAGTGATGCCTTCAAGCCATCTGCTGCAAGAAATGAAAGGAAATAGATATCTTCGGAAATATGTTTGATAATGAAGATGGACAGAGCTTATACATTATTGAGCATCATATGATAAGTATACTTTGATGACTCCTTTCAGCTCTCCCTTCAGCTCTCTGTAGCCGTTTACTTTTTAACTGTTTAACGTGAAAATTATGATGGACTAAAATGAGCTTTTTTCTGATTTTTACCTTTTTAGTATTTACATTAACATATATAGTACTTACATGTGGCTTAGTGGCTATGGCCATTTACTTAACCCCACCCTCAACTCTGCAAGATGCTGCATGAATTATTTAAATTGCTTGTGTTCAAACTATCAAGAAAATATGGAAACAATTTTAAAATAGCTCAATACTTGAAAAGTGTGAACGATGGTAATCATTAATATCTGCTACGTAAAATAAAACTTATTTGTGTAAATGATGAATCCTTTATATAGTATGTATAAGCAACTTAACATGAGTGGCCTAGAGATTATGAGTACAAGTGCTGGCCTTTGAAATTGTTCAAAATGTGGTATAGTTCCTTATTATTACTTCTGGGTGCACATTAATTTCTCATGTACATTCAGATTTTTCAGCATCATTAAGGCAGTTCCTGCTGTAATCTTTAACCCCAAAACATTTTTGTTATTTACACACAATTTGCAGTTGTTAGAAAAAGATCAGGGTCACTGGGTAGATGAAAGCTTTTACAGATGGTGCCCTTAGACCTTGGAGCTGCTCATTGTTATGCTTAGTTGGATTTTATTTATTTGTTCAGTTGTTCAAGCAATGCATGGGATAGTGATTAGAGTTTATGCTTCATCTATGTTGTTTCTGGGGCTGCACGGATTCTCCATATCATACTTTCATGCTTTAAATATACTTTTAAATGGTCTGCATTCTGCACCTCCCTGGGAAAAGCTTTTATCTTCAGAAGTTTGATTTTACGGCTTTCTTTAACATGCACTGTCAACCATAAATTTTCCTGAGTCTATGCCATTCTAATCTTAAGGGGGTAAACAGGGTGCCATAGCATCTAATATTTGCGAATTGAATAAAGGAAAAGCTTAAACTAACACAGCTGGTGTCCTGTAATTAACTTTATTGTCTGATGTTCAGTCTCTGGCTTAAAGAACAGGGAACAAGACAGAAACTGGCATCTAATTAACTTAATCTCAGCAGTAAGACAAAAGCAATATCAATTTTAAAGAAATCTGTTGAGAAACATGCAACATGCAATTTAGAAAGTTAGTAATTAAATGAAAAAAACAGCACCCGGGAACAGGAAAATTACACAAGTCTTTCAATATTCTTGGAAATCATATTTTATATTTACTAAATTCACAAAGTAAAGGTAATATAATGACATATAAGCATTTTCCAAGTGTAAAAATTAGCCTACCTGTAAAAATCATGAGATTTCCACTTTGCTCTGCAAAGAGGACAAATGAGTGGTTCACGGTTCCTTCTACATTCTTCTGCCCCTAAAAGCAACATTAAATTATAAGTATATCTTGCTATGTGGTTCAGAACACGTATTTGTTCTGTTTCAGCATCTATTTTAATTTAGTACGGTTCAATGTGAAAGAGAATGCTACACTCTGAGAAGGGAAGCAATCCTTTCTCATGCATGGTTTTAAGCATCCATTAAAGATTTTTGAGATTAAAACAATTTACTTTATCTAACCCTAAGACAAAAGAATTACAAACAACATACAAATAGACATGCAGTGGTGATGTAATTTGTTCCTGCATCCTTCTTCACACACAGTCAGGCTTTCCTCATCAAGCATGTCTAGCAAACAAATTGGACACATTTGTTCCTCTTCATCCTTCAAGCTGAAAATTAGAGAGAAATATTAGAAACATTATAAAAATATGAATTATAATAAAGTATATGTGCAAAAGTGTAACTCAGTACTGGTGTTTTTATTTATAAACTCATTAGATGATATTATCAGATCACAAGGTTGAACTGTCTACTGGTAAAATCAGTTAAGTCAGTAAGAACAAATCTAGGTGACAAAAACTAATAATATGACAAATAAACATTGTGGATTAAAGGATGGACACATTAATTTTATAAAGTAATGGAGAAGTGGTGAGGATTGACAGACACCATCAAAAAACAAAAACATAAGATTGGTGGTATCAAGTATGGGGTTTCACATTTAAAATGATAGGTAAAACCTAATTCTTCCATTCATTAGTTATTTTCAGTTTAAAGTGTATGAGAATAGAAATGCAATTAGAGATTGGCTAATTCACCCCGATATCAGTAAAAAAATGTACCTGTTCTCATTGCTGGATGTGGAAGTGCTGGATGAAGATGACGTGTGGGAATTTGACATGCGAGACACAAACTTCTGGATTGTATTGCGAGAGGGAGCTTTGATCCGTGAACTTCGTCGATTATGATACTTTTGAAACAGACTCTCGACCTGTCCAATTAGAACAAATTGTCACTGCTTTGAGAATAAGATGTGGATTATTTTCTGTATATTTTACAATTTAATTCTGCATGCTGAAACATCCCGCCCAAATCAATATATATTTATTTTTACAAAGAAATGTGTGACTGAGTCAGGGAGGTATCTCTGTTAAATAATTAGATAATGATAACAACAGCAAACACGTAATTTTCTATTCACTGCATATAAATTTCATTTCTTCTTTTCTACTTTCTAGCCAATCTGGTTAACATTTATATTATCACTTTGTGACAAACAGACTAAGCTCACCACTATTGGTTAAAAAAGAATTACACTTCACTTTCTGCTCTTTGTTGGTAGAAGTAGTTCTGGATTTATTCTCCGTGACAAAGAAATAGGATTACATAGATTAGAAGACAGATGGATGAGTGGGGAAAATGTGGCAAATATCACTAATTCAACATATGATGAAATGTAACAGAGAAACAACCTACATCAGTTGATCGACAAGATTTGGCAACTTCTAATTTGTACTTCAACTGTGAATTGACATGAATCAAGCTCAAAATTGATCAAAAACAATTTGGGACATTTATTGAACTGCAAGATTGTGCACAGATTGTAATGGCAATCTTTAAATGCAGGGTTATTTTATACCTCAAAGTTTTTTAGAGTTTTTCTCCAAAGCATTGGGTCTGATGGTTCCAGTTGGAAAACCCTTAACATCACGAAGAGAACATGGATGCAGAAGGTTCCTCGAGCACAACTGCAAGTCTGTAATAAGAAATGAAATAATTAATTACCAAACCATTACTGGCAGGGTTGAGTGCTGTGCAGACCTGAAGGCAGGAGTTTTTCTTCCAATCAGAAGTTAATGCTTGTTGGTTGCCTAAGTCTGCTTCTTGCTTGTGCAAGCAACATATTCATGCAAACTTGCACTGAAAGTTCGAATGTGCAGGGTGGCAAGGTGGTGCAGTGAAAAAGCACAGAGCTCCCATGGACCCGACTGAAGCGTTGTTTGTGTGCATTTTTTTATGTTCTCCGTACATTCAGGAACGTTTTTTCTCCTATCCCAAAGATGTGCATGCTAGGTTAACTGGCATAGTACAAGCGAGTCTGGATGTGTGAGTGTAATAAATTGGCATTTTACTCAGAACAACTTTCAGTGTTGCACCCAATGAAAATTGTGGGTTTAGAAAATTAATAGAATAACGTACAGCACAGTTTGTATTTCAGAAAAAGCTATTGTGCCTGAGTTTTCAGGAGTTTGAATCCACTAGACTAAATGCCATATCTTCCAGTTCATTTTTTAGTTTAATTTTTGTTTTATTGGGGATTGGCACTGCAGTAAAGGATATTGGTTCCTATAGCTTTAGACTTTTTTTTTTTTACTAACTAAATTGCCACTGTCAACAAGAAATGACACTGAAGTCTGAAATTTGGTTGAAAATAAAAATTTACGTTGTGTGTTGACTGTTTTTGTAATTTTTTCATATTTGAAAGCATTCAGTATTCATTTAATTTCTTGTGTTAGAATAAAAATCTAATGTTCAAAATAAGCAATTTGCAATTTTAGCGCTTTCTGCTAGAGGACAATATATTTTCTCTCTACCAAAAATATATGCATGTCTAATGATAGATTTGAGATAATGTGAATTTGCTCTCCCATGTCCACATCAGCAATAAAGAGATTCAGTGCCTCCTAAGAAATTCAATGTAGTTATTGACAGAATTATAGCAATACATTACTGAGGACATTAAGACAACAATATACAATGCAAACTTTCCTACTATTGCAAACAATTTTGTTTTACCGTGCATTATGAAAGCAAGTACAATGTTCTGTAACCTCGCATTAATAAAGCAATACATCTACTATATAATAAAGCTAAGGTGTGTGTGTGTTTAGTTCCTCCAAGCAATCTGGTTGGTCAATTTGGCTTGGGTGACGCGATCAAAAGAGTAAGTGCGAGAATGAGACACAAAGTGGAATAAAGGTGTAGACGGTATGCTCACATTCAAAGATGAAAAGCATAAAAGCGGGCAGGAGGCAAGCAAGGAGTCAGAGAAGCAGGCTTCATGAGAACATGCTTAAGAAAGGGAGTGTGGTCAAAGAGAGGTTCAGACACACGAGAATACAGAGGAAAGGCACTGAAGGTACATGTAAGACAAGAGATATCAAATAGTTTTTAATTTATTCCATTTCCCGTCTTTGACAGGTAGTGTGGCCAGTACCTTAATAAGAAGTCATATATATTAACTTTATATATAACACAGAGTGCATGCCATGCACATGCTGTCCCACTTTTGTAACCATTGGCCCTGGTATTTAAAAAAAATGTAGCAGATCTTACTTGTTTTACTTTTATAATATACATGTATTTAAAATTATGTATACATTTTGTGTTTAAAATGGTAACATAACATAATATTGTCAAACATAATCAAAGTTTAGGACAGTGGTTAGGTATGTGTATAATTTTTTTTGTGATGAGCTTATTAGTATTGCTCATTTTTTCATTTCCCACAGTGCCACAATATATTTGCTTTATACACAATCATGCAGATTTTCAAAACCACCATACCTGTCAACAGTATTTTACTGTTTTCAGTTGTATTCTTGTGTGCTTTATAAATTGCCTTCTGAAGGTGGGAATAATACTATATACTGTATAATTAAGTTTGAAAGATGTTTATACTCAGTTTTATTTTAAAACTTTGTTTTAAGTGGACAGCTCGACTAGTAAGTAAGGGTCAGCTTTGTAATAACTGTAATAACATAAGTCCATTTTTTCATAAGATCTAAAAGTAAAATACATGTACAATAATTTTGACCAGTACAGTAGTGCAGCGGTTTGTACTGCTGCTTTCCAAATACAGCATTCTATGTTTGAATCTGATCCCTGTTTGCTGTCTGTGTGGAAATAGAACTTTCCCTATATCTGCATGCATTTCTCTTCCACATTCCAAAAACATGCAGGCTTAAATATATGTGTGAGTTTGTCATGTAGCTCACTGATGCCCTGTTAAGGGTCGGTTCCTCCACTGCATCTGATGCTGTAAGGGTTGGCTCTGCATCCCCACAACAATAAATTGAATTAGGCAAGTTTATCAGTTATGTTATCTATAAATAACCTAACAACAAATTAATACAAAATGAAGATTATGCATACATCATATATTAAAAACAATATTTTTAAAGAAAATACCATGGAAAAAAACTTCTTAATAATAATAATAATAATTCATTACTTATTGAATATGTTTACTTATGATTTGTTATCATGCAAATTGTAATATTTTTCTAGTACAGGCAAAAGCTTTCACATTTCAATAAATTGCATTGCCTAGTCAAAGCTGCTTGAAACATCTGAGGTAAATATTGCTGTTTTCAGAATAATTGTTATTCGTGGAAAATTTCACATTTTTACAAAGACATTCTGGAAAACAATTGGAAAATACCAGCAAGCTACACAAAGCACAAACTGATTTGACTTCAAACATTAATGCCCAGCTTGAATTCAAGGAATTGAAAACCAGACAAATATCTAAATTAACAAGAAATTAAAACAAAAAGGTATGCATTTAACTGGACCACATAGCTAGGGCTTCTTGCACACTCGTAAATAAGGTTTTGTGACACTTAGGATTTCCTGCTTTTAACTGGATGGTAAAAATCTGTCAAAATTATGGAGGAATTTCAGCAGATCTTAAAGTATGATTACCTGTGGACCAATGAATACCCGGTATTTGTTATCTGGACTGTCGCCCCCTATAAGAAAGGAGTTGGGTCCAATTTGCTGCAACAAATACAGTCTTGCTCTCATCACTTTGTTGACTCTTCGGTTTGTTTCTTCTGGGCTATAAGGAGAGAAGCCATCTGGAGAGGGTGCTCTTCGTGGTGGAGTTATACGTCCACTTTGAAACTATATTAAAACAAAAAAGGTGCTCTATTACCACTGCATTTTTTTTATACATGCTTTTTCAAATTTTAATAAGAGGTTGTAGTTGAAAAAATAAAAATGCTTTCAATTGCAAAATACCTTCTTTAAATGCTTTGTCCAGCAAGTAGCAGAACCACACATAGTACTAACAAAACTTTTAAAAGTTACATTTTTATAAAATACTGTATATGCAGTGCTCACTCATACATGTAATATATATATATATATATATATATATATATATATATATATATATATATACTGTATAATACTACTGTATATATATATATATATATATATATATATATATATATATATATATATATATATATATACACACACACACGCATGCACGCACTTACACACACCCACCATATATGTTCACATGGTAACTGTAAATGTTAACATCATAACAATACTTGAAGGCTTAGATAGGGTATTCCAGGAAAGGGCTTATCAGTTACATTCTAGTTCACTCACCCCTTCATTTATTTAGTTAAATAAACACACTTCATACACTGTTTAACTCAGCTAACTGAAATACAGGCTGATATTCATTATTTTTATTGAACCATATGACAAAATTGTCATTCAGATTAATAATGTATAACCACATTTTTATCTAAACAACCACAGGAACATTCTTCTCACTCATCCACTTTCTGAAAAGCTTAATCCTTTTCAGGGGCTCAGTATATTCAGCACAATGAATGGTTATCACAACAGTACTGCAATTTTGACATGTACTCAGAAAGGGGTGTTTTCATTGTGGATGAGCAGCTTGCCCTAAAATGAGGAACTGCTGATTAAGACTACAGGCTGCAAGTATACACAGTCTGTTGTGAATGGCCAGTGCTATACAGCAAACAGTTTATCAGATCACATTTGCCCACTCTGTCTGAATGACCCACTGAGTAAGTAACCTCTATTGATAAGATTCACATAACCTTTCACACGGGTAATTGGGCTGCTCATTAATTTTGAAAAATGACATTTTTAACACAAAAAAGAAAACACTCACACCCTCTACCATCTATGTAGTTCCAGATGTTCCTTACTTTGATAATGCAAAAAATGCAAACATTTTCAAGTCTTGTTTCAAGATGTAAATTATGTGGCATAGAGTCAAAGGACTCAGCTTCCCTGATATGTATTTATTATGTTAATATATTAAGTATTAAATATTCATTATAAAAATAAACAATGAAAATTACTATTATAGGAAAGGCTAATGCTTAATTATGATGACTATGAAGAAAAACCAGCACTACAAAAAAAGCTAATCCTTAAGTATAATGATTATCAATTATTTAGTTTATTGGTCAAAAATTAACTGTTTTAGATGTAAGTGTTTGTATTTATCTATGTGGGACAGAGGTAGAGTGCTTAAAGGAGTATTCCACCCACAAATTGTATTTTTTATACGTTACATATTCTATATAATTTGTAGGTATGGCTGAAAGAAAATTTTAACATTATGTTTTCATGTGGAACGAAGAGAAAAACATTTATGATATAATACAACCCAATAGTGACCAATACTTACAAATGATGAATGAGTGAAAAATGTCCATGGAAAAAAGGAAAAAAAAAACAAACAATATTTTTGCTAAAATATTGTCAAACTAGTTGTGCTACCTGTCTAAGATGGGATGAAATCTATGTAATCAATGTAGACTTTAGTGTTAATATCTGTAGTTTATTTATTGCAATGTATTCTGTAATGCAAGTATTAATAAAATGTGTTGCATTCGTCACTCTAACAGATGGCACATCACAAACACTTTGTTTGTGATGCAGCATCAGTTGGAATGACAAATTCAATGCATTTTATTACAACAAATTTTTGTGATGTGCCATTGGTTGGAGTGACAGAGATATAGCAACTGGATTGGACAGATACATAGACGAATATCCTTTTTTTAAGGTAGAGAAAAGCCAAGCAAAATGACACCTTTTATTGGCTAACTAAAAAGATTACAATATACAAGCTTTCGAGGCTTTTCGAGGCAACTCAGGCCCCTTCTTCAGGCAAGATGTAATCATGAAGAAGGGGCCTGAGTTGCCTCGAAAGCTTGCATATTGTAATCTTTTTAGTTAGCCAATAAAAGGTGTCATTTTGCTTGGCTTTTCTCTATATTCATAATGGCTAACACGGTACAGCACCCTAATACTACAGACTTTTTTTAAGATGAATAGAGACTTTCAAAATGATCAGTGTACATTATAAGCAGGAAAGCACATTCCCATGATACTATGCTTTTGAACTGAAGACAGGACTCTTGGCCAGTGAACGAGGGGGAGGAGGAGAGGCAGATCTTCAAAAATTCAAAAGCACAGTATTATGGGCATGCTTTTTCTTGTTTATGATGTGCACTCATAACTCTGGAAGAAAGAAATATTTGTGTTTTGCATGTTTTGAGCACACAAACACATAACAGACATGTGAATTATGCAACCAGAATAATGTGAGATTTTTTTTTCCTTTTCCTTCTATGGATGTTTTTTAACATTATTTGGTGTTGTACAGCATTAGTCACCATTGGGTTCTACTATAACAAACATTTTTTTCTCTTCATTCTGCATAAAAAAAACATGAGATTAAAAATTTTTTGGCCATCACTACAAAATACAGGAGCTAAGTGAACATAAAAAAAATACCATTTTTGAGTGAAGTATTCCTTTAAGTCTACTGTCTTACAACAGGGGTAAGAACCCAAGCTCAGACACTGTCTCCTGGAGTCTGTTATTTTCATCTCTGCTCATAATGCAAAGTGACGACGACTCTAATTTGGCCTGATATGATGGCCTGTTGTCTCGCATAAGGTTGTTCCCTGATGTTACTTAAGCCTTTTGACCCTAAAATGGATTAATCAGAATTGTAAGCTGATAGATGGGGCATAAAGATTGATCTTGTTTATGTGAAAATAATCAGCTCAAATGAAATTAATATAATATCAATAATTTATTAATGTTAATTCAATTTTTTCACTCTTCATAATAATATATGTTTTAAGTAAAATGTGATTGACACTATTCTGTAATTAGTATTATACTAATATGAAGCTGACTGATGCTTAATGCAAAATGGAACTTTATAGAGTTGGGTACACACTACAAATCAGTTCCCTCTATAACAGCCTGCAATAAGAACACATTTCTATGTACCGTATATACTCACATATAAGTTGAAACCTCAAAAAGCAATCATAAAATCAGACCCCAACTTATACCCCCATTCAAAAATGCGACACTTATTATTATTTTTTTTTACATCTTCTTGCTTCCTCCAATCTCGCACCAGTTTCTCAGACACATCGAATTTTGTTGCAGCAGTGCAGTTATCAATTTGTTTCGCCACTTCAATGACTTTTAATTTAAAACCAGCTTCATATTTTCTTCTGATAGAACGCTCCATCATAGATAAGGGATGCTCTTACGATAAAGGTGTATGAGGGTGTGAGATACAAAAAACACAAATCAGTACAAACGTTGCTTCAGAATAGTTAGGTATTACCATGTGGTCACATAGGCACAATACATAGAAAAAAAAGGCAGTGTGCTCCATGGTTACTCTCTCAGGTGGGCGTTAGTATATCATAATCTCTTGGACCAACAGCGTGAGTTTTCCACGTTCGACTTATGTGACCGACATTATAAAATACTGGAAATTATACAGTAAAATCAAGCCCCAACTTATCCGCGGGAGAACTTAAACACGAGTATCTACGGTAATTGAAAAAAACAAGAAAAAAAAGAAACATTCATATAATCAATGTTAAAACTTACTGGCACTGGAGATGCCCTCTTTCTTCTAACACCAGGAGATTCAGACTTTGCAGAAGTTTTTGATGATGATGATGAAGATGTAATAATAGATGAACTAGAACTGTTGGGGGAAGGACTGCGTCGACCACGGTTCTGAAAGGAGGCTGCTGACTGAGCATCGCCTTGACATTCTGTGTCCTGCTTGTTTATTTCAGGACCCTCAGCCTTCACAGGAATTGGTTTCACAACCTATTCAGTAAAGTATCAACAAGCTATAGTTATATCCAAAAATAACAATGATAATGTGGTATGACAATTCCACATTTCAGAAAACCTAATTCATTTAGAGTGTCATTAGGACTTTGGGTGCTTGAAGATGTTTAAAAAAACAGAAAATGGGTTATATCAAACTGAAATGCATACACATGTGAGTCAGGACTTACCACTGGTCCTCTCCGGTTTCGCCTCTCTAGCCATTCATGCTTCCAGGCTGGCATACATGTTGCTTTGAGTTTTTCCCTGATCATGCGCTCCTCTGGGCGATCATCCATTTTTGGCAAACCCCGGAGTGTTTCTTTATTTTCCATGTCCCGGCTGTAAAGATAAAAACAAAAGAAACATCAGAAATGTGACTTAATTACATTTAACAAGGACAAAGTATGTAATGAAGTAAGCTGCTCTCTTCTCAACTGCCTGTAAAGATACTCATCGTTAATAGAAGTGAGCCACAAAAAACTGTAGTAATTAACCACAAAACCGAGTGAAAGTATTTTTGAAGTAAACTATGTTCTAGGACTGCAGCTCATTTTAATACTACTTTGAACTAGAAATTCATACAAATGCACATTACATAAGCTGCACTGCTTGTAGTTGTATGCAATTCAAAAAGAAATAAGGAAAACGTTAAGAGTATATGAAGCACTGTGATGAGCCAAGAAAGGACAGTGGTAAAGATTATAGTGTGAGTTGGCAGCTATGAAACTCCTGATTAAATTTGGACTGCACACTTTACCTTGGCAGACAGAACTTACATAATCTCCAGAGTTTTAAAAAACAACAGACAGAGAAGAACTATACTTCAGAAAAATTAATTTATAAACTTATTTCAAATTCCTTTTTGTTATTTATATGTTATTAGTGTGCTTGAGGCATACTGTTTCTTGGGAATCTATTAATTTAAGATTATGTCTGAATGGGCATCTGAATATTAACTTTATTTTCCACATAAATAACACATTACACATACATAAACAAAGACTCTGGGAGGTATCATTTATATGTTTACAGATTTAATGTATCAAAAACATTAGATCTACTGGAGATGGATAGATGGAAATCTGTTGGACTCATACGACAGCAGACCAAACTGAAAATGAACAGATTCACTGTGATTCAATAGACCATTACAAAAATGAAATCAAGAATTAATCATATTTAATTTTATACACCGCATTCATGAGGGGTGAAACCTTTTTATTGTTTAGCAAAAAGAAAAGGCAAGCAAATGGATTCCACCTGATTTGACTTCAGATTAAATAAAATCTGTTGGAGTGACAATTTATAATCAAACAGGTTCATACTATCTGAATCTGGTAATCTGATTATAATTGTATCTTTTTTTAAATATAAACACAACAATTTAACTCAGCATTAAGAATAGTTTTAAAGATTAATCAAGGTTTCCTGAGAGGAAAAAATAGTATGATATGGGCTTGTGTCTGTGGTCAATACCACAGTCTGAGCTGGGATGTACCTAAAAGCTAACAACAACTGGTCAAGACCCACATGCAGATAGAGCAGAGCCTTCACTAACATCTCTGAAGTATTATTGCTAATGCACTCATCTGGTAGTCAGTCCCCTAAAACCCTACTAATGAACTAATGAAGACTACTTTACTGAAAGGGGACTGTGACCTTATATTTGGAAATTTGATTTTCATCCACACCACTTCACACTCCCCTGCAAAATGCTTCAGTACACACCAGAGATCACAGTCAGATAAATGCCCAAATAGAAAATGCTAGCCTTAGGTCAACAAATTCTTTTACATTTATATAGCACTTTTCTCACTACTCAAAAGTGTTTCCAAACAGGGAGGACCCAGGAAGTGAATAAAATATTCTGCATGCCTTGGCTGCATCTTCATATTTATTTAACCTCAACTTTAACTTGAACATACAGAACACAGTGAACTTCTGACTTATTGATTTGTTTTCTGTCGTACAACACTGGTTTCTCTTCAAAGCAATTTCATGATCTAATACTATAGACAACAGAATTTTCACTAGATCAGAAGCCACCACCTAAGAACATACAACAGACTATGCGCAAGCTTGCAGATGTTTTAAATACAGCATCACCTGCCCTACTAGCAGAGCAGACTCAACTGCAATAAAACCAAATATTTTAACTTTTTCCCCCTGAGTGAAAAATAACTTTCATTACTTCAACATAAAGAGGCAGCAAGTTATTCATCTAGTTTGTTGGTAATGAGAAATAATTTGTGCCATACCATTTTTCTCTGAAGCAGTACAGTGTACTCAGTACACATGGATAAATCAACAAATAATTATAATGCATCATGAGCAAGAGTAATGCCTAATATTATTTAAAGCTTAGATAAGCCTTTAAACTGTACAATGCAGCACGTTTATAATGTTAGTACAGATTTTTGAGATATAAACTAACATGCAAGTGCAATTTCAGCCACAAATGCCTAAGCAAAAATTCTTCTCTAAAATATAATACTTATTACTTGGCTACTTTATCCAAAGCAATATACAACATCTGAGATTACTTGGCCGACACACTTAAAACATTTAAGATACATAAGAAATGCCACCAATTGTTTTTCCAGTTGGAGCACAGGCAGGTGAAGTGACTTGCTTATTGTTACACAGTGTCAGTAGCAGGATTACATCCCACAACCTCAGGATTTGAAGTCCAAATTCCAAAGCCTTAACCACTACGCCATGTGGCCTGCCTACTTCCACACACACAAATGTTCACACTGTTTCTTATATATGTTAAATTTTCAGGTTAAGTATGTTTTCCTTATAAATGGTAAAATAAAAATGAAAATCTGCATTAATACAACATTCGGCACCACATAGCTACCAGTGATCTATAGCTGCTTTATAACATGCCGTATAAACTGCAATCTTCCCTTTTCTTTTACTGTATTCACCCATCTAACTAACTTTCACGAGCCCTGTTAATCCAGCTGTTGGGTCAAGGTAAAAAGCCCCTAGCCTGGCATCTGATGCAAAGCAGCTATCAGCCCTAGGTAGTAATCCATCACAGATTCTTTATTAAAGCATTTTAGAAAAATAGTGCAATTTCAAAAGTTACCACTAGATGCTGCAATGTAGCAACATGAAGTCCATGTGTAGGTAAATTAAGAGAGAATTACCATGGTTGTAAAAGAACATATTATTCTCTCACTTCTTTAATCATGTTTAAAATCTTGGGGGCTTGAGCATATGTTGAAAGCTGTGAATGCAGGTTTGTAACTATCCCTTGACAGAGTGCCAATCCATCATATGGCCCACGGCATACACCACAATCACACTCACACAAGGCCAATCTGGAGTGGCCAATAAAAAAAAAAAAGGCACTTCTTTAGGAGGGTGATGATTAAAATGTTTAATTATAATGACTATCATGAAAACATTACTGGTATTACATTTCAGATATCAACATAAGAGCTGTAAAGCTTTGCATTCAATTTTTTAAAATCACAGCCTCCATCACTGGGTCCTTCAAAGTGCAAGACCGGACCCGCATCTTGACTGGAAGATATACTCTTTCTCAGATATTTACACACACTAACATGAATATCTTTCAAAATGTTCATGGAAATCAGAATACCTGGACAAAACATAATAATGAACATAGGATTTTATTAAGCAACTGTATTAAAAAACAAACTGATTTTATTATCATATAGGCAGGCAGTGTGGCACAGTGGTAAAAGGCTTTGGAGTTCAAACCCTGAGGTTGTGGGTTCAAATCCTGCTACTGACTCTGTGTGACCCTGAGCAAGTCACTTCACCCACCTGTGTTCCAATTAGAAAAATAAATGTGATCAATTGTATCTAAAATATTGTAAGTCACTTTGGATACAGGTGCCAACAAAATAAATAAATGTAAATAAATACAGGTATGGAATTGCATTTGTTGTTCAGTCTTACTTTATATTATATCACCTGAGACATTAGCCTCAAGAAGTATAAAAAAAAGAGCAAGGAAAAAGCCCCCCCAAATACAAATTCAGGCAATAAATTTTTTTATGCTTACAAAATTTCTACTTAGGGAAACCGATATGTACAACTGACCTAATACTGGATGATGAAACTGGAAGATTTCTGTTAACAGAGATCAGGACGATCACAAGACTTCAAATCTGGCTTTTCCAAAACAATGATATGTCCCATTAGCACCCTCTAGTGGTCTGGCAGTCGTTTTCAGGTCCAAGTAAGAGTTGTATTGATTTTACTTCCTGAATGCAAACTGATCTAAATGTATGATAGTTAATGAAACTGATCTGGCACCTGTGTCATTTGTTACTTACTAAGGAATACTTACTACAAAAATAAATACATACATAAATAAAAGTACTGTCAAATGTGACAAAAAATCAATATTAACAACATGAAATGTGAGTTTAAATAATTGAATGTTTTCGTTGCTTATTTCATTATGTATTATTTAATTTTTTCTTCATCTAGCTATTTCAGTGACGTGCTCACGACATGAAATAAGCCCAGAAATGAAAACTCTCACTATCACTAATAAAAGTTCTTTGGGGAAGGGTTGGGGGAAGGCAATGGGGAGGAGCTTTAGCAAGTACTGTTTTTTTGATTGGCAAACCATCCACAAGAGTGACTTGGGAATCCTGTGGCTCCACAGTGCATGCTCCAAGTTGTGACTGTGTATGTCGGATTGGAGTGCAAGAAACAGTTGACTTCAATTCAAGAAACTTCAAATTCATCATTAGGAGTTTGCATCTGAAGTGTCTGCTGCAAACGCCACACTTAATGGCTGAAGGTTTGCGGTTTTACTGACTATTCACCAATCAAAAAACAGTACTTGTTAGAGCCCTTCCTGTGAACTTTGTCGAGTGATAGTGGCAGTTTTTATTTCAGGGCTTACTTCATGTTACATGTCACTGAAATATATTAATGAATAATTAATGAAATACTTAAAGAAAAAAGCAATAAAAATATATTTAATGATGCATTTAATTACTTATTCTCACATTTTATGTTGTTATTATTTAATTAGTCACATTTTGCAGTACTTTTATTTATTTGGTTTTTTTTTTCAGAAATATTCCATAGTTAATAGACTAAAGCATTTTTAGCTACAATCATTTACTTTTGAGCCTTCCAGCACACTATGTCTGATAATCTTGTGCTATTCAGTGGCATTCTAGTGTGGTGTGGTCGGAGTGACAGAAGTGTATGTTCTGGAGTAAAACACTTTTCTTCTGCTGCATGGATGGCACATGTTCTTACTTAATTTACTTTTAAGAAAAGGGACGAGGTGATAAATGATAGCTATTTGTTGGCATTAACCGGGTGAACAGCAGAATCTCTTTATTAGGGTGGCAAAGTAGTAGCACTGCTGCCTTGCAGTAAGGCGACTAGGGTTCATGTCTCAGCTGGACTGAATAGCCCAAAGGGACCAGGAGCTGGAGCCTATCTCAACGTTAGGCTCCAAGCCCCTACCTCTCTGTGACCCTGGTCTGGACTATGTGAGTTAGAAAATAACATCACAGGCTTTAATTACAGTAATTTGTGCATAATCAAAAAAATTGCTTGCTTGGATATTGTCCTTAACTGCTCAATGATTTAACAATCCAGGATTAATTTTATGTAGCGTATCTAACAGAAAAACTATGTTAATATTTGCCAGTTTGTTGTTGGCCTAAATAAAAATTTATGCAATTTAATGATTGTGTGAAGCATTCTGCTTAATTCTAAAGAGGGATCTAACATTAGACTGTACAATTCTGCATTCAGCTGCTAAATTCCTTGACTTCATAGCGGATTTCCATTTTATTTACTTCATAAGTCTATCTATTGATACATTCTCAGATCTAATAACGCCAATTTATTGTTACACGGGGGGTGATGGCTATCCTAGCAGCACTGGGTGCAAGGCAGGAATCAACTTTAGATGGGGTGCCTGCCTATCACAGTGGAATACACAATATAATTGTTCTACTTTTTGCAATTTGGACCCATCTGTTAGAAAGGTAACTTTTTTTTTTTTTTGCTCATTCATGTAACTATGTTAAATCTTAAAAGAGCTCTATACATATTTTCAGTTCTTTCGCAAGAGAAATACATAAGGTCTGTAGTGACATTTTTGATGCTGCTTCCTTTTTTTTCTTAATAAGAATCTTCATAAACTAATCTTCAATTTATAGTACCAATCCATAACATGGAAAAGGAAAGCCCCCAGTCTAAGACACTTGCTTATTTCTAACCCTTACTGTGAAACCAAACAGCATGCAGTTGTAGTTATGTTAAATTATTTATTGTAAAGACACGCCTAATTCCAGATGCAAACAGTCAAATTGAGATGCTGCCGCAGCAGTGTAAAAATGATCCATCACCAAGCTGTGTATCTCAATCACAACAAGTGCTGTGCTGCAATCCTAGCAATATACCAGCCAACAGAAATGTCTCAGCTGACTGTGGTGTGATACATTATAATTTTTGCAGTTATACTGTAATTTATTCTTCACAGCTCTCTTTCCACCCACCAGCAGATGTTAACTCTCTGCTTCCCAAGTTGAACTTTCCTCAACTCTGCCATACTTGAATATTTGTCTGGATTCTCACATTAAAATAAGAATGCCCTTCATCTGTCCGTACCACAGGAGTTAAAACAGGAATATAAAGACTGCTCAGAAACAAAAAAAAAAAAAAATCAGGCTGAATATGAAATGAGTGTGAAGAATCGGCCATCAAAATCACAACAAAACAACCTTCAAGGCCATAAATGGAAATGCCCTTCACAATATTATGTACTGTATGTAGTAGCATAAAATGTATCTGCATAGCCTGGTTTCTTGATAAAGACGTAACCCCACTATACTGTGTAGCAATTAAAACTTCTAAAGTTTTTAACTAATCCAACATTACAATCATTAAGACCTGAGACAGTGATTTTTATACATTTTGGCTTCCAGTTCAGTTCCTGCTTCTCCTTTAACAAGTCAAAAACAAACAACCAAACAAACAAATAAATATAAAACAGGCTGTCCTACAAATGTAAAATAAACATTACTATGTTTTCAGGATGCTGTCAACTATAGAAAGGCTTTAAATAAAATAAGAAATGTTTGTATGCTTGTTTAAAAAATGCCAGTGATAAAATGCTTAGTAAAGATTTATATGAACAGTATTAGGGTATGAATGAAGGAGGCATAGCTGATCGGCATTTATTTTTACAACTTAACATAATAAAACAATCTCATTACTACAATTCAAAAATGAGGCAGCCTAGAAAGGAACCAATCCTGAAAGGGATCGGCAGTCTATCAGAATTTCCAGTCACAAACACTTGACCACTTTAGAATCGCCAAATATCACATCCAGCAAGTCTTTGGGAAGTGGAAGGACAACCAGAGTAAACAGAGAAAAAACAAATCATGCAGAAATGGAGAAAACATGAAGGCTCCACACAGACAGCGATCAGGTGTGAAACAGCATGCAGAAGCTGTGAGGCAGCATCGCTGCACCATTTTGCTATTCCATTTTATAACTTTTCATTGGGCAACATTTAAAGCATGCACTGTGACAGTCCATCTTGACACAATCATTTTGGCCAATCTGACCTGTGACAATGTAAGTAGGCATCACCAGAGAGGTCATTTTACTGTTAAATTATTCTCACTCTTAAGTATTGTACATAACTATGTGCTTTCTGTGTATTCCTGCACTAGCGTGATTGGCAACATTTTTCATAATGACTATAAACTCAGTTGTACATTAAAAATTGTTTTGTCGATACCCATTTGCAACAATGGGTACCAGGATAGCACAGTGTTTAGTATTGCTGCTTCATGACTAATCATTCTGGGTTTGAATCTCTTACCAGATCTTTGTCTTTGTGGAGTTTGAACATTTTCCTGTGCGTTTGATGCCCACAATCCCATAAGGTATACACTTTAGGTTAAGTGGCAACTTGACATTGGCCTGAAAGTTGGTGTGGATGTTTGCATGAGTAGGTCTAGCAGTGCACTAGAAACCTGTCCAGGGTTGGCTTCTACCTACTGGCAATGTCCATTGCTATCAGGACAGGCTCTGCTACCCGCAACTTTTGATTACAATAAGTTTGACAAAGTTAGCAACAAGACAATACACTAAAAGAAGCTTAATAATTCCAATCACAGTTGATTCTGTAAAAAATAAACCAAGCCACATTTAAAAGTGGGCAGCAGTGGACAATTATACAACTATCAAGAATAAAAAAAGAAATCCACAACAGCATCATAAGAAAGGAAAATGCTTGATGACACAATGTTGAAATCGAGTCAGAAAAGCAGAAATCTCTTACCAAAAGCACTCTTCGGCAGCAAATGACACAAAAGGATGACATGCATTATCCACAAATACGGTCCCATCATAGAATTGTAAAGTTGCTGATGAAGAAAACATTTTTTGCAACCACAGTGCCAAATATTCAGTATTTTCTAATTGATTTGAGTGACATTTGTGCACTTTTTGTCATGTGCTCACGGAAGCAACA
This sequence comes from Erpetoichthys calabaricus, assembly GCF_900747795.2. Lineage (NCBI taxonomy): Eukaryota > Metazoa > Chordata > Cladistia > Polypteriformes > Polypteridae > Erpetoichthys > Erpetoichthys calabaricus. The sequence goes on along the minus strand of NC_041400.2, from coordinate 134,529,288 downwards.
AACTAAAAGGAAGCAACGGTTTCCTGTTAACCGGAGACAAATAAGCGAGCAGGTGTAATGTGTCTATTTCTTAAACTTCAAAATAAAAAGCAATACCAGCTTTTTTTTTGGTTTTCTGTGGCTGTGGAGAGTTGCTCAGCCCCAGAAGACAGCTTGGTCATAATGACAAGCTGCAGTTCAACAACGGCTTTTTTGTTTCTTCCCTGCTTTCAGTCGTCTAGTTCATCTTCTGCAATTATGACAAAACATAAAGGCAGAGAAAAGGGGTGGTATCATTAACATTGAAATAAAAGGAAGGAAGGGCCGACTGTGCCTGTCACATGACAGCCTTCAGGAAGACGGTTTATATACTTGGATACGTCAATCCGCTCAAGAAAGGAGATGCATTTGTTAAAGAGAAATCCCCCAGACAGTCTCTAGGAAATAAAGTCAAATCAGATATGAAGTGCACCGAAAATCACAGAGGATACCAAAGAATACCAATACTTCCTCTAGTTCATACAATGCATTATCAAGTTTTAATAAAATGTGTCCAAAATCGTAAGTCATTAAAAGGGAATGCAGTTTTTTTTTTTATTATGACCAATCATAACTCCTTTTACAGGAAGATTTGTAACTAGATGGAAGTAAGTGCTTTACAGCTTGATTAGAAATGACACCCTAAGGGATCCCCAAGGTTCAATACCATTATTCTGGACATACTTGGTAAGTATCAACCCATAAACTATGCCTGTTCCAAAATAATACTCACTGTGATAAGTCTTAGGTTCACACATTATTAACTTTCAGCACTGGCTAAACACTGTTTCAATGTTTTACTTAACATAAACTGACGCCATTCCCCAGACTAATTTCTGCTCTGGGGACAACACTGTCTGGAAGGGCTCAGGTTTCCTGGGACTCTGAATTGAATAATGGTGTTAGCAGAATATTCTGTTATTCTGCTTTATACATGTCTCCCCAAAGTCTGAGGATACAAGTGTTCTGTTATTATTTAGCTATTTTGACTTATGGTGCATTCACATGCTATAAGTTGCACATTATTTTCTCACATATTAAATGAAGTGAAAATGATCACTAAAATTGCAGTTTTCTGTTTATTCACTATTCTTAATTCTATACAAATAGACTGTATTTTATAAAATGCACCAAGTAAAACTTACCAAAATAGTTTGCGTATATATGATTCTTATAGTTTTAATTTAAATATTCAAACCTACACCATTTTTCAAAATAGTTTTATCCATAACAGTCACAGCTCAAGTCTGTTCCAGTTGCATTGATTACAAGGGGAAAAAAACAAGCCTAGATGGGAAACCAGACCTTTGAAACAAATACAATTATGTTTAAAATATGCAATAATAAATATTTAAAAATAATAACTCCCCCATTTTCAAAAAATAAAACTTTTTTTTTTCAAATTCTACCTATGGAAACCCATCCATCCATCCATTTCCCAACCCGCTGAATCCGAACACAGGGTCACAGAGGTCTGCTGGAGCCAATCCCAGCCAACACAGGGAACAAGGCAAGAACCAATCCCGGGCAGGGTGCCAACCCACTGCAGACCTATGGAAACCTTCTTACTTCATTTTTACGCATACAGTATCTTTGCAATGCTTGCTTTCTTCAGACCCAAGCTAGTTAAGGAAATGGAACCTACCCTGGCAGAAATGAGTACAATACAGGGCTGGAGAATTCTCAGTCCATTATAGAGTACTGTACACTCACTCAAACAACCAACTTGACTCACAATCAGCATAATAGAATATCTTGGGTCTGTGGGGAAAAAAATGATCATCTACTAAATAACAAATCAGAAATGACACCTCACAGACTTTAACCTCTAGACCTGAAAATGTAACATAACATAATCTTCACAAATTTATTTAACCCAGTTCACAGTCAAGAGAGGCGTAATCATACCCTAGGTGGGCTCACTCACACACACACACACACACACACAGAGTCAATTTAGACTGACAAACTTGCAAGTCTTTGGGGAAGTAGGAAGTAAACCCACGCAGACACTGTTAAGAATGTGTCAGCTCCATGCAACTATGACAGGCCATGGCATTCAAACTCAGTACAATGGATCTGTGAGGCAAGAGTGAAAACCACTGTCCCACCACTAGAAAAATATGCAAACATGCATTAACAATGTAATAATTTGCACACTTCAAGGAGGAAGATGAAGGAGATTTTTAGATATTGTAAGGCAGAGAGGTGGAACAAAAAATGAAGTCAGTTGGTATGACACCGCTTTTGTGGCAATATTAATATAATTAGTAAAAAATGTCTTCTTGGATAAACATGTGTAAACCATAAATTGGAACATTTTTATTGACTAAGAAATAAAAATATTAATAACATTATGCATTTAATGCATCATTCTTTTCACATTGCCAAAATGAGCATGATGGTTTCCCTAAACTTGCAGAATAGCATTCTCAATTAAGTTAATAAGAAGGTGTGTGGACTGAAGTACTCATATATTTATATAACTCGTGTCAGTTTAATTCCTTTAGTGTAGTGTCTTAATACATAAACAGCAATTATTGTCTCTCTTAGAATATCATTTCTGTTTGGCTGCTGGTTAAGGAAAAGTAAACTACAAACAATTCTGCACCATAAAATGCAAGTCATTTAAAAGTAAGACAAAAAGAGTGTGTTCCATTAACAGCAGTGATTAGCTACTAATAACAGAACTTACTGGAATGAAAACAGCAGCCGTTGTGGCCATCGATGATCTGAGTTTGACACAACCCTTTGTAGACTCTTTATCAAGTGACTCTTTAAGACGAGGTATTATTTTTTTGAAATATAAAATATGCTATTAAATTTAAGCAAGTAAATTTAAATCTAGCATGTAAATACTGGGTTAAGTACTACCAATAGAACTGACATTTTAAATAACAGCTGTAATTGAATAGCATACATCTTTTTGATGCATCCAACTTACAGTGATTAGGCATCGTGTGGTCAAGAGGCCTATATGCTTCAGCAGCTAACAAAGCAAGTCATTAAATTGCCCCATACAACATACACATTATGCACACAGGTGACACACAAAGCTTGTCCATGGAGCCAGATCCCAGGCTCTGAAGGTAACTATAGGTCAGGCATTACTGATAGCAGCATTACAAATACATTTAACAAAGCTTTCTTTAATTGGTATATGTTCATGTGCAAATATGACAGTAGTCTTTTTGCCCATTCAACACAGCATGGTAATATGACTGAGGTATGACAACACATGCATGATTTTCTCTAAAATGCTTGGAAAAGGAGTTAATTATGCTTTCTATGACCAAAGACAGACAGCACGGCAACACGTACTGTATATACATCACAGTCTAGCCTCTTATTGTTGACAGAGCTGTTAAGTGTTTGTGATATACACAGATGTCTCTAACAGCATGCAGTAAAATGACGAACTACATATGGTGAGATTACAACAGGCCACCAATCAGATGCTAAAGGTGACTACTGAAAGATATAGTTTGAAAGATGAAAAATATAACAGGCAGTGTCCTGCAGGTTTTCTTTAATCCAGAATTAGTTAAACCATTACATCCAAATTTGCTTAAAATATGACAGAAAACTGAAAAAAAACAGCAAGAGAAAAAAAGGAAAACCAAAAGAGGCACCAGTATTTTCATTTCTTCTCCCCTGAATAAGTGGGTATGTTTATATACAGTAATAAGCAGCACAGAATACATCATACAAACAAGAAAATCCTGAAGACACAAGCTAACTTGCTCTCACCTCTCTGATGATTCAACGATCTAGAGGGTACAAATGATTCAAAACTCATCACAAGTTGAAAAAAGGGTTTCGTATAAAGAAAAATATATATGAAGACATTAGAAAACATCAAAGCCTGTTTAGTAAGATTATATCAGCACTGGAAAGTATTGGTCTATTGAATCATGCAAAGTTCAATTGTTCAACTATGATCTAAGCACAATATCCAGGACCACTCTACAACCGCTATTATCATCAATCAAAATGAGTCTGACTTCTAAGTTGCTGTATTTTAATATTCTGCTTAGTAGAAATTGAGATATAGCTGGCAGCAATTCATTGCTCACAACACAGCAAGGTCTTAAGTATTTACATTTTTCTGCAGTTCTTAAAGCTGACTGCCTTCTTTCAGTGTAATCTAATCCTTTAATTATCCAGTTTTATTAAGTGCATATGGTTTTCATGGTCATCTGAAGGAGACTGGTTGTATAGATGCTTGAAGAGCTAAAACAACTATATGTAAATCATGTATTTGAATGTAAGATTTTGTGTTTCGTCTTCACAACCATTGTCATATTTGTATATTCCTTTGAAATTCAGTCTAGTGCATTTCTTCATTTACTCGCAAAAAAACATTTGTAATCAGCTACTGTCCCATACAGTGTATAACCATTTGAATTTATACCTTCATTATCAGGGGCTCAGCTTTAGTATTCTCTGAGCAGTTCCATTTTATTTCACATAACGCTGCTTATTAAACTGTCCATGTTCATTTAAGTGGAAGTAAATTAATGAAAAGGACAGATCTTTTAGGCCACTGCAGCTCATTAATCTGTTTATTCTTGTGATTCTACCAGACAAGTCAAATTTGAGATTTAAAAACAAACTGAGAAAGCCAGTATTCAACCTAAAAATAAACTACACCAGTTACTCTGTGTATATACACAGCAGGGTGAACCATTGACCGCTGTCTCTGTCAGCTGCCAGGGCCATTTCAAATGCTGCAGCAACGATCCACTGTATTGCTTTACGTGCATAAGGGTCACTGTGACAGAGAACAAAGTAAACCTCAGCTGCATTTCCCCATCCTTTTCCTGGAAAGATCTCAGACAATCTGGCACTGATGCAATGCTCCATAATCCACCATGCATTGCAAATTATAGATGGGAAATTAAATTTATGATTTAAACAATCTGACTATGGTAACACTGTAGATGTTTAATAGATGAGCACTGAGAATGTCTATTTCCTTAAAATCCGGCCGGTGACCCTGTATTTAAATAAGAAATTCCAGACAATGAACAAATGCTTGTGTTATGTGAATTTAATATGTTGAGCAAACTCAATAGCTAAGCATCCCATAATGCCACCGATGTTCCATAAGAGAAGCATGTTGTGTGAAGGACGGCTGGCATCCTTACCTGGTCAGGATGACGTTAGGATTGCTTACACAGGGCTTTTCTCCCCTAGGACGCTGGATGGCAGTGAGCCCAGGCTCGGATACCCACATGAGTGCCTACACGGCATTTCGGGTATTGTAGTTCTGGGGGATAGCCCTGTTGGGTTCCATAGAGGCCATCAGGGGGAGCTGCAGGACTGGGGAGTTTGTACATCATGGGATTTGTGCCTCACCCAGAAGTGCTTATAAACAACATGTGCAAAAGAACCGGGCAGCTAAAATAAAAAGGAACTGCCTACCTCGCATCATCGTTGTTTGGGGAGCTGGAGCACCCCTTGGTGTTTGCAGTTATATTTGCCTATTTAAAGAAGCACTGGCTATTTCCTATAGCAACTTCTGAACACCAAACACTATCCCTGGGCACCTTTCAAATAAACAGCTAGGGTACAACCATTTACCTGTGTTTTTAAGTGGAATATAGTATAGTAAGGTTTAGCAATTCACCCAGGGCCACAAAGTGAGACCATTGGAGACTGAACTGTCAACCTAGCTCTAAAGCTGCAAACGCATGCAGAAAGCTATGAAAAAAAGGCTCAATTGGCACATTTTGGTGTTTTGCCCTTTTCATGTTTAAGGATGCTAAATGTGTACTGCTCTGTCCTAATCATGCTATTAAAACCAAGTGCAGTACTGTATACCTAACAATACATGTTCAGCATACAGTACATGTTTAAAACCGAGGACTCAAAAAAGGTGCAATACAAAATATCACTTACTAAATGGTCAGGTTCATATTTTCAAGTAATGGGAGTATTTGGATGAAAGGTTTTATACTGCCATAGGTCAGCACCTACTAATCAGTAAATGTTAACTACAACACTTAACAAAGTCTGTTAGCGCCCTAAAAGGTTTTTTTTTGCTTGTTCTACAATAATCTTAAGATGCACCCCACCATACAATCTCTCCCATAAATGACTTTACATATATTATAAATGCAACCTGTTCCTCTCTGTGTTAACAAACGTTTTTGTAAATAGAGAATTGGGAACACCTTTATCCTCCTCATACATAACTAGAAACATCCATCTAACACACTTAGTGGAATTAACAAACACTTAAACATAATTTTCAATTCTTTAAAATTCCGAAATACAGGAAATCACAACATATTAGTGTGTGACCTAATATATAAGCATATTATATTTAAGGCATTAAAAGATGCAAGAAATAGATCTTTATTTTTGGTTTTTACACAGATCACATCTTTAAAAAAAAACAATGAACACTGTAATGCATTTTAGGTTGTCTTGAACTCGATTTACAAAATACTAGAGATTAAAAGATTTTAAAAATGGGAAGAATTCCCTTCAAAGGGAAAGGTCTCAACTGATCAGATACCAATCCTGCTTAATCCACTTCTGGGATGTGGAGGCCCCAGAGAATAAGGTAGGACCTAACATTAGAATGCACTATGGGCCTTCCTATATTTTTGTCTGTACAAGAAATGGAGCAGAATTGACAAAAAAGCGTCATTAACAAGGTTTGCGAATGAAACTTTTCCATTGCTTGTTCAAACCCTAAGTTATACAGGACCAATATGTTTTATTCACTGAGGAATTATAAAATGCACAACCTAAATTCTATGTTATACTTTGACTTTGCATTTTTATTTACAAAAAGCCATGTGTTTCCTTCTTACAGAAATACCCTTACAGTGGCTGCATCTGGCCAGTATAACCCTCAGTAACCCTCAGTTACACTTGGCCAGTGTAAAGTCGTCAACTAACCTAACATGCGTATCTTTGGGATGTGAGAGGGGAAAGAAAAAAAAAAAAAAGGATAGCACCTGAAGAAAAGCCGTAGAGACATGGAAAGAACATCGAATGTTCATACAGTTTGCGACTTGGCTGGGTTTTGAACCCAGGACTCCAGAATGGTGAAGAACAGGGTGTCACACAAGCGTATTTAGGAGACAACTAAAGGGCTTGAGTACATATAATTCCACGCCAAATCAGGGGATGGCAAGGTGCACTAATTCTCCCTCTCGATCTTTTGCAGGCCATTCTAGGGAAATCCCGCCTGGCTCGGGGGCAGTCAATGACGTCACTTCTGGTTCCGGTCCGGATGACATCACTTCCTCTATGGGCCTTTAAAGCTGCCATCTTGTGTAGAATGAATCAGTTCTGTTTTGGACTCTGTTGTATGAACATGCCTGTGCTTTGGCATCAGTTTTCCAGCCAGGAAAAATTATACGGGTGGCTGCCCCAACCCTTCGCAATGTCTTATGGTTGTTCTTCTTACAAGGGCTAACCACTGTGACGACACTAAGCAAAAACAACTCCCGGTATTCTGATACCACTCGCATCACTTTGTGAAAATGCAGACAGATTTTAAAAATGATGTAAACCATTGTAACAGCACAAAAATGTGACAGCTGGTCAGTAAAGTTTTTATAAGTGAGTTTAAGCAAACCATTAAGACATCAGTATTCATAAATTATTATATCTAGCTTAGAACTATTTTTTCTGAAGGAGTACAATTCTGTAGCGATGATTCACTCAATGGCGCAGATTGTTTTACATCTGGCTAAAAATCATTTACAAAATTTTAAAATGTCATTAATACACCGTTTTTTTGTGCAGTATGCCAACAGTGAAAGACGGGCAACTTAATAAGTTATAAAGAAAAAGGCCAAGAAAATTCTGAAACTAGTCTAGAGGGACAAATGGTAGCGGCTGTTTTTCACTCAAACCAATTTCTTAACCAGGGAACAACAGGTGGTATATTTCTGGCCTGCTTTCAAAAGTGTAACAATATACAGTACAAAATGTGTGTTAATGCACATTTCAGCAACAGTGAGTAATGCTAAGGATTTTTATACAGATTAAACTAACCTAATGTTTTGGTTTTGTTTTTTTCCTGAGAATTTTTAAATCAACTCAATACTTATAAACAGACACGGATGCAAACAATATTGTGTCTCCATGGAGAACAGCTTGTGGTTTTCAAGTATCCATTTTAAAATATGTGCAAACATGTTTAAGAGAACCACTTATTGACTTTATTTTCTAGAGAATAAAACTTGCCCTATTGAGTATTTCTAACTCTCCAGACTTAAGTGCGACAAGAATCCAACTTATTACACTGCTTCGAGAATTCATGATGCTGTAAGGCAAAGGTAATATGCAAAGAAAATCTCATGATATATTTATTACGTGAACCAAAGAAGAGAACAGGCTATAAGCAGTGCTGGCAGAACAAAGACTCTGTCTATACATGAGATCCACGTTGATGAAAAGGACTACTTCTGTCCTTCCTGGTCAATGTGATCATTATAACATTCTTTGAGAACAATACAAAAAGCACAAAAAAACTGCACAAAAAACAAGAAGCAGAGTTGTGACAGAGTAACAGCTATAACCAATGTGCACATGGGAGACAGCTTAAGGGCCTTGGTGATGGTAATTACACACAGAACCAGGGCTTGGCACTGTGTTCTAATGCCTTCTCATTTCCTCCCTATGTAGAATGGAGAACTGACAGCCACTCCATCGCTGACATCACATTTGATGTCTGCCCTCCTGGACCTGCCCCTACCTGCTGTATGACATTATATCCCGGGAACAAGATATCTTGTTCTCAGTTCTGTTTTGAATTCATGTCTGGAAAGACATCTCTACAAACTATTGCATGTTGCATTATTGTACATTCTTTCACTTTGTTGCTTCTCGTTTTTACTTTCTCATATACGAAGTATAGACAAAGTATACTCATCCAGAGATTCGATGTTGCGATTTTCATGAATCACAATGTTTTAGACCTCCCTGACTTCTTTGTATACAAAGTGTAGGGAAAGTATTGGAATCCACCAAAAAATTCCATTTCAAGATTTTGATGAATCTCAACATTTTAGACCTCCCTGAGTCAGAAAATACCAATTTTGGAATTGTGTCTGTGTGTGTGTGTATGTAAACACAATAACTTGAGTACGATTTCACTTGGGTCAAACACATTTTGCATACAAGTATTAGGTGCAAATCAGATTTCTATCAACTTTTGGGCTATTTCTGTTAACCGGAAGTGGTACTTTACCTTTTATTCATGCAGCTACAGAGTCTGATTAATTCAACTTTACTTTTATAACAATTGTTCAATATATTATTTAATTTGAGTCGTTGTTGATGGTTCTTTAAAGTACATAATATAAAAATATAATCAATATCTTGCGGTTTACTCCTCAAATATCCATCCCCATATCCAAGTATACGAGAAAGTCTAGGGAAGACCACTCCCAAATTTTATACAGTGTTACAAATAAATGTAAGGAGCTTGTTATTATAATAAAGAAACCTAATTACACTCAGGCTCATCTCAGGTGACCATTCTCTTAATTGATATTGGCGAGTATAGTCAAGGAACAAGCTTGAATGAAGGACTTGGTGGTCAACTAATCTTCTTATGGAAAATGGCATATTATGTAGTAGAATGAAACAGAAAATCATCCATTGTGCACTAATCTCTGGGGAGTCACCACTTCCAGTCATAACTAGCAGGCAGAGCTTCTTACTAACAGATCATAATACTCATGCCACAAAAGAAAGACAGCCAAGAAGAAACTGAGCTCAGATATGACTGTTCGAGTATAGCCGAAATCCAAACCTGTGGCTTAAAAAAAAACAAGAAAGTGGTCGCATGTGCCATATGATTCTGTTGTACCCTATTCAGGATTGTCACTGCCATGAAAAAAAAATCACTGTAAAAGGCAGAAAATTGAAAAAAAAAAAAAGCAATTTTGTCTTCTTCACCGTAAAATAAATACTTAACTATTTACCCTGCAAATTTAACACTTGTTAAGTTTTAAGTAAGTGGTTTTAAAGGGAATGCAAAGAAAAATAAATTTAAAGCATATGCTATTAGTAACATAACAATCTCAAGCTGTTCAGTTGTAGGGGGTTGATCATTTGTAGTGATGTTTTAAAATGCATGCGGTGTACTTCCACTTAATAGGCCATTCATATAGAAAAACAACCAAAAAAAAAACACTCAATAGAATCTTGCATGCCTCTGATTATAAAATTGCAGATGAGTTTTTAGATTGAAATTAGAAATAGCAAACAACATTGGTTTTTCCATCTTTCCCTAGCAGACTAAATTGTATCATTGTGATGGGGGCGGATTAGTGAAAAGACCCCTTGCCGTCACGGGCCCCTGGGCACACCCGGAATGCCGTGATGGTAGATCTGGCCCTGATAATAGTAGCACTGGGCACACCCCCAGTAAAACTCACTCACCACCATTTAAGCTAACCTACAGATCTTTGTAAGGTGGGTATCCTGATTAAAATCCACTCATATAAGGGGAGAGGGAGCCAATTCAGTAGACACGGTGACAGGGAAGGGATTTGATCCCAGCATACCTGGAACTGTGAAGCAGCCACGACAACCCCTATGCCAGATACCAATTAAAAAAATGTAAAACAAAAATCAAAAAAATACCCCACAAGCCTCTTCTGTAGTCAGCATACTGAATGAGTCATAGGGATTAGCTTTACTAGAAAAATAACCTAGAGGTGTTGCTGCATTTGCTGTAGGGTACATGTTAATTTATTTTTTCCACTCTACAGATCAAAGACTGGTGGCATTGATGCACACTTACAAAAGGAAAGTCCCTCTACTCAGCAACCCCATCTAATGCATAAAAAGCCACATCATCTTTTAGACGGTGTCTCAGAGTACTGAAAATGAACTGGGCTCTTACAGTAAAGCGGCACATGCTGTCAGCACTTCAGAAACAACAATCATTCCCTCCTGCCTTTCTCTTAATCAGGTGTTCTCTCAGCCCCTCAGACATGTATCTTCTGTATTCTCTCCTCTAGTGGTTTTGCTTCTTAGTCACCACAGGCGGACACAGAACTCACAGGATGCCTTGTGCCTTCTAAGTCACTGCACACGTGGTGCATAAATCAATTCAAAGCAAAATGTCAGCTTATTTCTCTGATCACATGGCAAACTTTAGAATCTTGCAAAAACGTCAGCCAGCCCTACATGTGGGAAGAAAATGACCAAGTACCGCGCAAAGAACCATTTTCTGACCAAATAAAGAGAAAATAAAATAATTAAAAAACCTTTTGCAATATTAATGTAATTTGTCTGTACATGCTTCAGTTTTGTGAAAATACTTAATCTAGTTATATGGCCACAGGGAGCGGACACTGTAGCCTCTCCTAGCAACATTAAATCACTTGCACATTGAAACAGACATCATTCATTCAATTACAGCAGAAGGTTAGCTGGTCTCTCAATCTATTTATATCTACTTTAATTTTCTTCATCTTTTCCACTTATCGAGGGATGACTCTTGGGCCCTGGTGCCTCCCCCTGCAACCTTCAAAGAAAGTACTGTAATCAGGTTTGAGAATGTCTGTGCATATTTATTTATTCTAAAGGCATGCATGTTTCACTATTTGGTCCTGCTGAGTATGTGTGCACAAGAGGCGAGATGACCCCAAAGCTGTCCGGACAGGCTCTAACCACTGTCACAGTTTAGCAATACATTCAATACTTTATTCCACCTCAGTTGCTGTCCCCTGTTCAACTCTGAGCAGTATGTGATTAGAAATTCCATTTTGAAGTAGTCCCTCAAAAATGTTGAAAATCTAAATTACTTATTTTAGAACATTATTAAAAAATTCTTACTAAATTCTGAACAAATGCTACACATGATGAAAAGTTGACTTTTTTGAATTTAAATATAATAATACATACTTAACCAACTGAGTTAAGGATTGTGGATTAAGCCTAGTTTAGACCTGATGAATCCACGCTGGGTGCGATGGCTGCACAGCTAAAATGATGTCAGATTTAGAGAAGACCCCCAACACATGTTTTTTTTGCTGTGTGCTGCACATGGAAGTTTTCATAACCATGCAGTGCGGCAGACGTACCAGCTATATATCCACAAATGGTGAATTTCAAGGAGAGGCTGGTTATGTGGGCACCAGAATGATGAACGAAGGGCTGAATAAGAGGCAGCAGGATATTAAAACGCAAAGAAGCCATGAAAAAAATATTTGAAATTCATCTGCTCATCATATAGGTCCCCCTCTCACGACAGTATTAAACTAGCCCTTCCTTCACCGCTTTTGGTCAATAGGTCTGACACTCCACCTTCTCCTTTTCTTCCTCCTAAAGTCAGTAATAGCAGGCATGACACTTCTTCCATCAGCAGAATCTCACATCCTCTGTTGTGACATTGTTAACTCTGTGACACTGACCAAACACTTTCACTTACTGACTAGGAGTCCATCAACATGTCGATCGAATGGGCTACAACAAGTATACAGTAAATGTGTTTTGGTTGCTATCTGCATGCATGCTTTGCAGTGCGGACTACAAGCAGGCTTCACACTGGATGTATAAACCAGGCTTTAGGATTTTCTAAATGAATGAAATAAAAGAATGAGTGACCAACACAGTGTATGACAGCACAGAGTTATTTTTCAACAGAATGATTACTCTGATTAATGCTGTTAAAGGAACTTGAGGAATTGTGAACCCAAAACTGTCCGACAAGGAACAAAGAGTTTTATATCAGAATAATCTGACACTTGATGACATTGTTCAGTTCATTTCTTGTTCCTGACATATTTTGGAAAGCCACAATAGGTGCTCAAACTTGTACTGCTTGCAGAGGGCAACAGCCATTTTGAGACAAGAATGCAATCAGGATAGGACACAGAACAGGTCGGAACTCAAGCTGGATTTGTAACTGGGAATACTAAATTTAAATAAAAAAAGATCAGGACATGTAACCGGAATTGTGGTCAAAGAACTGATAGAGCATATTGCACATACTGTAATATTGCACTCTTATGAGTGGTCACTGTCAGTATAAATTCTGCATGTTCTTTCTTTGTCTTGGAGGATTTCCCTCCAGCCTTCCCCCAAAGACGTGCTGATTAGGTTAAATGATGACTTAAAATTGATTTGTGTTGAGTGCCAAGTATGGATATGTGCAAGAGTAAGTCCTTGAAAGCCTCTCCATGGTAGATTCTGGTTTTGCACCCTATGTTGCAGATAAAAACTCTAGTCCCCTGTTTCTCTGAATTGGATTAAGCAGGTTTGAGAATGATTTGCTACATAAAATTTACAACTGCGTGAATGTCCTTTTCATCTTGTGCATCTCCTTTAGTCCACAATGGGTTCTTTTGTCTTTGTAACATATGCAGCCAGACTGTTATCAAAGCATTACTTTGTCAGAACGGTCTATTCATTTTTGCACTGGTTTTCTCTGTGGTTAATGATCAGCCCAATTACTGTGATCATAATGGGAGTGTTACTATATTTAAGGCTGTACAGTCATGGGCAAAAAGTGAACAAAGCCTGGGGCTTTGTTGCTAGAAATACGAGCAGGTTTTTCTTACATATCTTTATCATCAATCTGACCTTCTTGAAATCCAGAATTGTATTGAAAATAGATTCTCAGTCTCAGATCAATGGTTTCAAAACCAGTAAAAGGAGAATAATTTGCATTGAAGTTAAAGCTGTAATTAAAAAGTAAAATTAAAGAGCAATTACTAAGATGACATCATCCAATGACTAACTAATTTATTACTATAAGTGCACAGATTGGAATTTTTATTGGTAATTCCATTTAATTCTCTTAATATATGCAGATCTGCCATTTTGATTGGCTTGCTGATTTTAGGACACGCTCCATTTGCCAGCGTCACCTCTTAAGACTTTTAGGCACAGTAGGAAAGCAGGGGTGGCATGTCTAATTAGTACAGTATGTTGCTTCATCCTTGTGTTTAACTAAAATGCACAGTTCTGGTTGCAACTAAAGGGAGCTGGTCATTTAGTGAAATGAATTCCATTACAGTGAAAACCCAAAGGATAAAAGACAGATTACAAACATAAATGCACTTTAAGATGTAAAACTGTATATATAGTTTTCACTGCAGTTTGGGAAAAACACCACGAATGTCAGAGCTCCATTAGCGGAGAGCAGCTGCTTTTCACTCACATTAAATTCTTCAATCACAGCTGGATGATCTATGGGTGTTCAGCCTTGCATGGCTCTCTGGTCCATCCAGCCCAGCCCTTAAATCCAATACTTACTCTGAAATTATTGAACTTACTTAGCAACTCCCCATACTTAAATTGTTGTAGAATGCATAAGGATATCTTCTTCTGTAGTGTGCATGTTATTAGTAACTGCAAACAAAAATACTTAAAGGGGAGATCCATACGACAGACTTGCTTTAAGCAATCCCGAATATTAAACATTCCCCAGTGAATGATTTGTAGTGTTCTCCAATTTTTTCTTTCAAATGTTCGGTGCACTGCTTGCTGAGATAATGATGATTGCTTTGAGGCTTTCAGCACATTGTACATACACCGCGTGTTCAATGTGTATAATAATGAAAGAGAAAGACAGAGCTAGACAGGTCAGACTAAAAGGTACATTTCTTTCATCGGCTGTCATAATCTTACCAAGCAGCAGACATGTTCTGAACTCATAATATATTGCAAGTACAGTACTACACTTCTCTTGCTATTGTAATGTTTTTTCTTTTAAATTTTTATTAATTTGCCTTCTTTAAACTGCAACTGTGTTGACTCCACTGGTTATAATTCTCAGGCCCAGGGAACAGAAAGCCTGCTTGTTTGGTAGACTCTGTGCAACTCATTATTCCCTGACCACACACTGAAAGTGCTGCCTCCTTTTGTTTGTGTTTATTTTCTCTTTCTGTGCTTATTAGGTTAATTGGGAACACTAAACTGAATCGGTACGAGTGACTGACTGTGTGTGTGTGTTTGTAAGAGTATAACTTGGGATGGACTACCTCCCTCGCCAAGACTGGTTCACAATTTCACAAATAAATTCTCTCTTTATATCCGTTTGCCCAAGTACATTCACATTCTCTAATGGCTTCTCCTATCATTACAAAAGTACTGAGGATGATGCCTATATCTTTGTTTCATTTGTCCTCATTTAATCCCCAGGTCTTTTCTCAGACATCCGTCTGTCTCTTGACCATGCCCAAATGGATGAATGATAATCACCTTAAAAGAAAAAAAGAAAAACCTGCAACTATGCCTATCTTATTTAATTTCTACAAGCTGCACTACTCCAAGCCTATTTAACCACTACCACCAGTATCTACCTACATTAGCTTCTCAATGCTCCTATGATCCAGACTAAAACTCTTCTCCTTTTTTAGAGTTGCTTCTCAGTATATTCATCCCAAATGATCCATTCTGTATCATCCTGTCTACTCTTTAAAACAGCTAAAAAGAATCACATAATTTTGCTTCCAGTCAGTAGAATGAACTTTGTCTCAACATTAGAACTGTAACATATTTGAGACACCTTTGAAAGATCCCCATCTTCAGAACATGATTTGGGACCACTTAAACTTTCTATCATCTCAGCACCATTCCTCAATTTATTGTGCTGCTGTTTTTAGGTTCCTCCTCTACAATCTGAATGTGGACTGACAGCAGTGCAATACCCTTAGTTCTTTACCAAAACAGTTACCCTCAGTTGACAATACACACTGAATGCTCTCATCAAGTAGTTCAATATATTTTATGCATCCTTATTGTATAAGTCACCTTCAGAAAAAGATTTTATGGCGACAATAAAAAGCTGCTTTCAATATGACATCAAGACTAATAGCTTTCACCTCACGTATATAATGTTAGGTCCCTGCACCTACTGGTCTTTGTCACTGTCCCACTTTAGACTTGAATTACTTCACATAATTAAACAATATGTATAATTAACCATGTTGTTTCATTGTTTATATGCTAAATCTATAATTTACAAACAGCCAGCTGTGTTTCTAAGGCACAATTATATATAATTGTCTGCACTTATTTACTGTCAAGATGGTATTACATATTAGTCTCCTCAGCTTTACAGTTAGAAGCAATTAGAAACAAAGATATGCATACCTTAAACACAGAAGGTTCAAAATGAAGAAAAATAATTACTAGACTGCTCTGTGCTAATGGCAAAACAGTTTGAGTGTTCAAAAAAATGTATTTTAGACATTACACACAGACACAACACAACAACAAACAATTAGCATAGCTAAAGCTTAAAAACACATGAATGGAGCAAGAAAGAAGTATATTTACCCAACGTACAGTATATGAACGGAGTTCACACATTTGTTGGGGTTGAAAATTTCATTCAAACAAAAAAAGCAGCTGCAGAGGTCCTACTTATTCATACAACAGTAAAACAAGAGAAAAAGCATTTCAGATGAAGATATTTAAAAGAAGCAATCTAGAAGTATCATACATTACTGATGTGGATACAAATCTCTGTATGGAAGTAGATTCCAAAAATACATAGACTTATAGATAGGCTTGCTTATGTAAGGCCAATTTACAGAATCATCCATCCATTTTCCAAACTGCTGAATCTGAACACAGGGTCACGGGGGTCTGCTGGAGCCAATCCCAGCCAACACGGGGCACAAGGCAGGAACCAATCCCGGGCAGGGTGCCAACCCACCGCAGGACACACACAAACACACCCACACGCCAAGAAACACTAGGGCCAATTTAGAGTCGCCAATCCACCTAACCGGCATGTCTTTGGACTGTGGGAGGAAACCGGAGCGCCCGGAGGAAACCCATGCAGACATGGGGAGAACATGCAAACTCCACACAGGGAGGACCCGGGAAGTGAACCCAGGTCTCCTAACTGCGAGGCAGCAGTGCTACCACTGCGCCACCGTGCTGCCCAACAGAATCATTTAAAAGATTACATTAAACATGATAAAAAATATATGTATACAAGCTTTCAGCTGTTCTCATAATTATTGCTAACATAAATTCATGTCTTTCATATTTATGGGTTCACTTTTATCAAGACATTACATAAAAATAATCAGACATAATAGAACAAGTTAGGTATTAATTGTAGCATAAATAGTTATTTAACTCTGAGCTCCAACAGTTAAGTCAGTTGTGATTATTATTCAAAGCTTCTTATTTTTATGATTTTATTTCATGCAGACCATTTGTAATGTTTAGAGAGAATCTTTATTGGTAACATCAATAATGCTTAACATAGGAATTTTTTTTTTGCTAAAACTGCAAAAAGTTGCTTTATTCTAAATACTAAAAATTAACAGCTTGACACAAAACAGTGAGCATGTCATGTATTGGAAACAAAGGTAATGCTACTCATCTATCACAAATCGGTGTAATAAAAATAATACTTCTATCTGTTTTCTCACTTTTTTTCAATTAATGAGATCTCAAGGCTGTACAGTACTAGGGGCAAATAATGCAATACTGGAAAAATTTCAGAGTTGTCACTAATTTGCACACAATCAAGTCCAGTTAGGTGTAATTAATTACCCTAACATGCACACATCTTTAACATGTAGGTGAAAACCTACAAAACATGGCTAGAATGTAAAGCCACACACAGACAGTGATTGGGCTGGGAACCAGACCCAGGAATCAGACATTGTGATGTAGCACTGCATAAATGCACCACTGTGCCATGGAACAGGAGAAATTCTTATAGGCCAATTCAAATTTCCAGCTAGAACAAGGAATAAGTTATCAGTCACACGTGCAATTTAACATTCCATTTGTTATAAACCTTATCTTTAACATCTGTTCTTCAAGATGTTAAAATATCAGCCAGTGATATATAAAAAATGTTAATAAGGTTAATGACAGGGTCCTGATAAAGATGGCCATTACTGAATTATTATTTACCTTTCCTGCAAGTATGTATTCCATACAAACATAACTATATGCATATGCACAAACAAACACAGACACAAGTATACAAATTACCTTAAAGACTGAAATTTGCACCCAAGACACTTTTTTCAAAAGACGCTGTCAGAAGCTTGAGGAAAGTTGAGGTCTTCGAAAATACTACTCATAATGCCATCCTTCAGAAATGGAGCTGGGCTACAGGCTTGTTACAGTTTATATCAGACGCATTTGCTGTAAAGTCTACAATTCACACTGAAGTGCTTTTATTACCAGTTTTATTTCTGTCCCAACAGCTAGAAGGCAAAACAGCACAGCACTGTACGCTGACAAAGCAAGTTATGCCTCAGTGCACTGAAAGCTTTCCACTTCCAAGCTAAAACAAAGTCCCTGCAAGAATATCATGTGCTAAAAACGGAAATGTCTTCTAATGCAGAGGAAGGTTGAGCCATTGTCAGAAAGCCACATTGCATCAGAGGAGAAATCCTTGAATGTCTACTTAAAAAAATCAGTTCATAAAAATCCAGAAAAAAGAAAACAAAGAAAACTGTCCTTAAGGAATGTTGAACAACATGGAAAAACATGTGACTCACCCAGATGTTTCAGGAAAAACAAAACCAAACAAGAGAAACAAATACACTGGGTACAAACTAGATAAAAATAAAATTGAGCAGGAAATCGAACTCTTAATGTTTAGTCCAAATGGCCCAAAAGCAAATAAAACTATAGTGTCCAGGCTGCAAGAAGCAAACAATCTTTGAAACACTATTGACGGTACTCTTAATCATGTTAAACAGAATGGAAGGAATGGGTGTCGCTGCATGGGAAAAGTGGACTTACCTGTCATGAACAACTGAACCTGAGAAAACTATATGCTGTGGATCTATATCTGACAGCTGTTTTTTATATTATTGTGATTTCTAACTTTTATCAAAATGAAAAAAAAGAAAACCAAACAAAATAGTCAGACATAGCTGAACATTATCCCGCTAATTACTGTTTCCTGTTTAACTTCAGGAAGGAATCTAACAATCACTTTTTTCAATCTGTTTGTACTCCATAAAAGAACCAAAATGTGCCTCTGCATGGCAAAAAAAACTTGGAAAGAGTGACTTACAACATTTCTTTGTTTGCTCCATTTGCATGAAGATGGCATGTCACAAATTTATTTTAATTGCAGAACAGCATACTCAAGTAAAAAACAACCTCCAAGTATCAAAAAACATGACGATGTGTTTAGGGCTGTGTCATACATGTGCATCAGAGGACCTCCTTCAGAGTTTCTCCCAGGTATGTAGTTCCACATTTGGCACATTTTGCTATGTGGTCTTCCTTTTCTCCCACAGTACATAGAAACCGCACAGTGAGAGCAACTGATTCCACCCCTTCTGGTCCCTGGGCCATAAAAAGCATGACCACCCAGAAGCAGGTGTCACTTCATGACTGAGAAGCTGGCAAGAAGGATCTCCTATATTACCTGAGAGAATTACATAACATAACATTCTCAGGAGGCAATCTTTTGTTCTTATTTTGTTAGCATCGTGCGCTTGTTTATTTGTTTCTTATTTAGAAGTAAACGGGGATGGCCGGGTTGGCACACCAACATTTATTCTTTTACAATCTGTCATTCCCTTGGATGACCACACCTGTAACTAATCAATAGCTGCGTTTCCATTGTAGTTTTGTGTAAAATAGAAACAACACTTCTGAAAAGATGACAAAACACAAACGTAAACTGTCTGTGTTTCCATTGAGCGATTTCAAGCAAATTAAGCTTGTTTTATCACATGAAATTAAAAATAGCTAATGATATGGGTAATGATGAAGATGATGGGTGATGGGTGTTGGTTTTGTTACAGTATTTCAATTGTGTCTACAATCACCATATTCGTTTTTAATCAGAGAAGATGAGAGCGAGTGAATGCAATAAAGGGAAGGTGAACTCCCCATACCTGGCAGAGGCCACATTTTAGGAATTTCTTTGAAATTGCCCACAGTGATTTTACTGAGGAGCTGTTGATACAAATCTTTAGGATGAGCAGCTCAATGTTCATGGAATTATGCAGTGCAGTAGGCCCTCTTGTGTTCCCTGCCGTAACATACACGAGCGAGCTTGTCCCGACCGAAAAGCCCATAGCCATCGCACTTTATAAACTGGCTACCTGTGCGGAATACAGAGTTCTTGCCAAGACTCATGTGACCTAAATTCGAAAAAAGTGTTTCCATTGCAGTTCTGAGAGTTACTGCTTTGTCGAATCACTGAAAAACCACCTGAACCGAACATATAAGCTTTTTTGTGATTTTTGAGAGTTTTTTCGAAACTCACTCGTTTCCATTATCGTTTTTTTGGTTTGCAATTTCAAAATGTATACGTGCAATGTGCAGATAATGTCAACGATAATAATCGTTGATTATAAAAAAAAATTGCCATTGAATTCGGTTATTAATTAGTTGCCTTTTTAAACATTATTTTTCATGCTACATTTACCAGGAGTAATGTTAATCACATTATGAGAGGGATGGAGGACATAAATAAGTTGGGGGGTCTCCAAGAACAAAGAACCCAAAGTTGTGGAATCATTTAAGGTACACATCTGGTAAGAAATCCACATCTTACAAGATCTTTGAAAATGAGCTCACTTGGCATGACAGCACAATTGTGATGTGAGCGCTCCTGAAAAGAAAAAAACATTGGAGTAATGGAGATCTCTGTCGCTCACTCACACTTGGGGATAATCCAGTAGAACTCTTAATTCTGAAACTGGAAGAATGTAAGTGAATGTCAATATGTACAACATCTTCTGCACAGTTATGTCTTTTGATGATGCCACACTAAAAGGGAAAAAGAAGGCATGAATTATGTGAGACTCTTACAATCCTTACTGGCCTCTTGCCAATAAAGTTGAACTCTAGGCAATGTCTGTCGCCACTTAACAATGGTTTCAGCCTTCCCTTGACGTTGACTTTTGTCGACAATAATCTTGAAAGTATTTAGCTAAATCTTACAATTAGTAACAAGACATGCAGATATGCACTTTTTGGCAAAGACCACACACTTGTGCTATTGTTTTGAAAGAGAACTTTACATGCAGAATAAAACATTTCATTTTTGAAACGAAATACTGGACTTATAGACATTTTTAAAACTCCAGATGAATTGACTAATCAAAGTAATAACTGACTAACTAAATGATTAACAAAATAATCATTACTTGCAGCATTAGTATCTTCCTACAGTAAAAATAATGTGCACTTTTTTGAGCCTCTCATACTTACAAAACCCTCTAGATTTTCTTAACACAATGTCAAACTACAAGACTCTACTATATCGAAATGCACTGCATCAAAGTGACAAGCTGTCTTGCTCTGAGCACTAACACAGTTAAACAAAGGTAAGACAGTAACGGGAAAGCAATCAAACATATACTTCTATTCTAAATAGAAAGTAAAGGAATCAAAGTGGTGACATTTTATCGTCACAAAGTGAACTGTTCAGGCTCAAGGTAGGAAAGACTGCTACGTCAATACTTCATTTTAAACCAAAGTTAACTTTGAGATAGATAGCCATTACCTAGCAACAAGACATACTATTAAACCAGAATTATACAGTCAGTATGTTCAAAGTTATCTATTAAGAATTAATCTTAAACTACAACAGAACATTGTTCTGGGTTTCCTTTTTCCTTCTAGTAAAATATAAATGAATGCATAGGATGTGCAAGTTAACATAGCTGAACTGAATAATAAAAGAACATCATTCTAGCTATTAAATGCCTACAATTATGCCATCATTTTCCCATGATGACCATCTATTTCAAAGACTAATTGGGGTGGTAAGATACTGCCTTCTGCTACCACTGCCGTATTATTTTCTTAGCAAACAAAGAAATTCATAAGATTGAAAATTACATTTTTACTTCATAATTCCTTAGAAGTATGGAAACACTATTAGGCCAAAATGAAACAAAATGGCACTTATGAAACTAATAATCACATGAAAAAGTAGAGTATTAAATTATGAAATAAACAAAGCCACCTAATTATTATGAAATAAAATGTCTTCCATCTTATTTTGGCTCCTCAGTTTTATCTTTGGCCTTTTCTGTCTTTTCCTCCTTACTTGTGACCAACTCAGACCTGTTATTCTTTGTGAGTGTAGGTGCATTAAATGATTCGCAAAGTCCCAGTGAGGGATGGCTATGCTTACTGCTCTCTTGCATATGAACAAGCAATAAGCCAATTCACCCATTAAGCACTCCGCGGCTATATGGCTTACTTCCCGCACACCTATTCTCACAAAGCCTGAGCTGCAATTTTTTTTTTTTAAAGACTTTTAATAGGTTTGGTAAGCTTTACTGAGACATGAACACACAGTTTGTTACTGATGTGAGCAATTCGGATGGGACTAAATTTACAAATGTCCTCCGGTAATAACTACAGTACTTTACCCATCCTCCTAGCATGGCTATGGAGTTGGTACATGCCTTTGACTCCAACTCCAACTTCTCTATTTGTAATTAGAATAATATACTTACTATGCTGATTGAAAACACTGAACATACAAGATACAAGGCATTTAATCACTGCCAGCAAGAACCATCAGGCTACTTTTTTAGCATTCTAATCTGTTAAAATTCAGGTTTAAAGGCCATAGCAATGTTGTTGTGGCTTACAAACACTGAGTAACATTAAACACTTATAGAATTATAGAACCTATAGAATTAAAAAAAGAAGCTATATTTTATCAAAAGTCTAAAAGAAAAAATAGTTTAATCAAATCAGTATATGTGAAATTGGAAGGAAATTTTAACACATTTGGTACACTTTTACTGACCCTGAATCCAGTAACCCAATATCTGCTTCCAACTCTGACTCAACAGCTCTGTTTCCAACCCAAATAAGGCTTTCATCTCTAAGCCAACCTATCAGAACTACAACAGGGCTCAGAGCTCTATTAAAACTAATATTTCAGTCATTGTTTGGGATTGGTATCATCACAATTAAAATGTTTCCAATTAATGTTACTTGAACACAAAAAAGAAAAAAATAGTAAAATACTAGGGGGCTTTGCACCCTGCTCACCAACCCAACCCCCCAATCTTCCCCAAACCTGCACTATGCACCATTTTGAAGAGTGGGGCTCAACACACCCCAAGGAGATGCGGTCGCTCCTCAGAAACCCCTCTTAAATGGTGATACAATGGGAAACAAATGCAGTTTTTTTTTTTACCTCCTCTTTGCTCAATCAGCTGCTGGCTTGTTGCCGTGCCACATGATCGGCATCTTGTGCGGCACTTCGAACGTTTAAAAGCCTGTACAGCAGCTGTCCTTTTGACTCACTGCCTTGTCTCTCTGCCCCCCCCCCCCCCCCCAGACATCCTCAAACACTATTCGATCTCTTTTCACTGTTCTGTTATTTCACCGAGTAATATTTTCCGTTTGTTTGCACTAATGCGATCTTTACTATTATTTTTTGTGACTTTCGAAGTTTCCTACTTCCATTATCTCTAACCTGCTCTGCATGTGTATCGAGCCAACGTTTTTGAATTCTTTACGACGTTCTACTTTGTCATCTACTCTTTTGTCTTTTTTCGGCTCCGGGCGTGGTTAAATCTCTTGGTACTAAATTTAGTCTTGCGGGACGTGAAAATGTCTTTCTGAGAAAATCATGTCTCGTCTATTTCCAAGATTTTTTTTTATAACACAGAGATGTATATCTAAATCATTATGAAAATGCTATTTCAATTATACAGTATATATATATATATATATATATATATATATATACAGTGGTGTGAAAAACTATTTGCCCCCTTCCTGATTTCTTATTCTTTTGCATGTTTGTCACACAAAATGTTTCTGATCATCAAACACATTTAACCATTAGTCAAATATAACACAAGTAAACACAAAATGCAGTTTTTAAATGATGGTTTTTATTATTTAGGGAGAAAAAAAATCCAAACCTACATGGCCCTGTGTGAAAAAGTAATTGCCCCCTTGTTAAAAAATAACCTAACTGTGGTGTATCACACCTGAGTTCAATTTCCGTAGCCACCCCCAGGCCTGATTACTGCCACACCTGTTTCAATCAAGAAATCACTTAAATAGGAGCTGCCTGACACAGAGAAGTAGACCAAAAGCACCTCAAAAGCTAGACATCATGCCAAGATCCAAAGAAATTCAGGAACAAATGAGAACAGAAGTAATTGAGATCTATCAGTCTGGTAAAGGTTATAAAGCCATTTCTAAAGCTTTGGGACTCCAGCGAACCACAGTGAGAGCCATTATCCACAAATGGCAAAAACATGGAACAGTGGTGAACCTTCCCAGAAGTGGCCAGCCGTTCAAAATTACCCCAAGAGCGCAGAGACGACTCATCCGAGAGGTCACAAAAGACCCCAGGACAACGTCTAAAGAACTGCAGGCCTCACTTGCCTCAATTAAGGTCAGTGTTCACGACTCCACCATAAGAAAGAGACTGGGCAAAAACGGCCTGCATGGCAGATTTCCAAGACGCAAACCACTGTTAAGCAAAAAGAACATTAGAGCTCGTCTCAATTTTGCTAAGAAACATCTCAATGATTGCCAAGACTTTTGGGAAAATACCTTGTGGACTGATGAGTCAAAAGTTGAACTTTTTGGAAGGCAAATGTCCCGTTACATCTGGCGTAAAAGGAACACAGCATTTCAGAAAAAGAACATCATACCAACAGTAAAATATGGTGGTGGTAGTGTGATGGTCTGGGGTTGTTTTGCTGCTTCAGGACCTGGAAGGCTTGCTGTGATAGATGGAACCATGAATTCTACTGTCTACCGAAAAATCCTGAAGGAGAATGTCCGGCCATCTGTTCGTCAACTCAAGCTGAAGCGATCTTGGGTGCTGCAACAGGACAATGACCCAAAACACACCAGCAAATCCACCTCTGAATGGCTGAAGAAAAACAAAATGAAGACTTTGGAGTGGCCTAGTCAAAGTCCTGACCTGAATCCAATTGAGATGCTATGGCATGACCTTAAAAAGGCGGTTCATGCTAGAAAACCCTCAAATAAAGCTGAATTACAACAATTTTGCAAAAATGAGTGGGCCAAAATTCCTCCAGAGCGCTGTAAAAGACTCATTGCAAGTTATCGCAAACGCTTGATTGCAGTTATTGCTGCTAAGGGTGGCCCAACCAGTTATTAGGTTCAGGGGGCAATTACTTTTTCACACAGGGCCATGTAGGTTTGGATTTTTTTTTCTCCCTAAATAATAAAAACCACCATTTACAAACTGCATTCTGTGTTTACTTGTGTTATATTTGACTAATGGTTAAATGTGTTTGATGATCAGAAACATTTTGTGTGACAAACATGCAAAAGAATAAGAAATCAGGAAGGGGGCAAATAGTTTTTCACACCACTGTATATATATATATATATATATATATATACACACACACACAAACATTTCTGTGATTTGAAAAGTAAGCCTTTCCCTGCACACAAACACAAAAGGAAGAAAAAGAACACTAAGCTTTTTTTTGGCTTAGTCATTTTTCACAGGGAGTTTGCAAGTGTCCTGCCATTACAGTTCAAATGTACAAACATACAGCGTGTTTTTAGCAAGAATGAAAGCTTTCAGTCACAAATAGCTGCCCTGTTACAGCCCAAATGTCTCTACAGTCTTTGGCTTTTCATTAGTTAAATAGGAAGAACCAAGTGACAAAGAAGTTGACTTTTGACCTGTGTAAGAAGAATTCAATATGAACACATTTTTTTCTCCCGCTGATGAGTGCTTAGCAACAAAACATTCTTAAAAAGGCTCAAGGCCCAGTTAGCAACTTGCCCTTTATTAAATATATAGAAGAATGAAACTGAATGTGCAAATAATTAGAATGCTTTGTAGGTACTCATCTAATTTTAAATGATATTCAAATCATCCCCAAATGTATCAACAACAACAACATTTATATTGGACATTTTCATGCAAATGGTGCAGTTCAAAGTGCTTTACAAGATGAAGAAAGAAAAGTTTATATGAAACAACAATCAACATCATTCAATTTATAAATCAAAAAAGCAGTTGTGTAAGGTTGACTCTGGGTGATCATAGGAAATATATAAGAATACGTCTCAGTTACACTGTCTCCAGCATCTTTTAAAAGAAAGCAAAGATTAGTTTTTGAAAATGTTAAATATCTCATGTTTGAATATTAAATATCAAAATGCTTAGGACAGAGTCCAGTTTTATGACTGCCATGGCTGTCAAACTGTACATTTAAAGAAACGCTTCTGAGTGAATGACTGTAGTCTACCAATAGTTAGAAAAGATAAACATAGGCAAAGAATCTGAACCACAGGAAATAACACATTAATCTTGATTTTCTTTTTTTTAAATAAATGTAAGATCTGGCAATCTCATGGGCTTCTCAATCATGGAGTAACAGTACACATTTCAATGTAACAGTAACCGATTGAAGTGGAGAGTGACAGTCAAAAATAAATAATCTTTCCTGGCCTCCTTGTTTAAAATATTACTATTTAACTAAGCTACTTCCTGGTCTTGAGTGTTGATCTTGCTCGTCACACCAGAAAGCACATGAGTAAACATTTAAACACTGAGAGTGAGTTGCACCATCCTCTTCCTTGGTATAATTATGTACTTTAGTTCCCACTGCTCAGAGTTTATATTAAAAGTCAGTTTTGAAAAACAGTGTGCAACACTCATGTTCTGATAAGGAGTTCAAACACAAGAGTAAATTATTTTGGTTGGTTGGTTAAGCATATATTCAAATCAGTTGTCAAATGATTTAGATGAGGAACACCACAGCCCTGATATAAATCCTAATTAGCTTAAACTAGAGTAACCATCAAGGAGGCATGGCAGCTCAGTGTTTACAGATGCTGCCTTTCAGCTCTAGGGACCTAGCCATTGGCGTATGAGGCTATGTGGGTTTCCTTCAAGTACTCTGATTTCCACCCTTATCCCTAAGACACTTAGGTTATATTAAATGAGGTACAATGTGAGTTAATATGAGATAACGTGAGTTTGCACTGTGATGGACTGGCATCCCTGCCTTTTGCCAAATGCTTGTCTCCCTGTAATCCAGTAAAAGTTTCGAAAATAGGCAGGTGAAAAATGGAATTACATATCAAGTGTTGTTCAGTATCAACATTAGGGATAGGTTTAAAATTATGGATTCTGTGGACACCGGAGGAATGCCAACTTCACAAAATAAATGTTGGAGCGCCAACTCAGCCTTCCCTGTTTACTTCAATATCTCTTTAAAAGAACAAAAAGGACACTCAATGTATAAGCCGGTCATACAACTGATGGATGTTAATGTGTTTAGAAGAGTAAAAACATGCTAAAGGAAATTCTATCCACAGTACACTGTGAGATGACCAGTCACATTACTAGATATTTTTAGGAAGCTATGCACTAAAAAAGTGTTGGATCTCGTATTTTACACTTTATTCATTCATTCACGTATCTACAATATGCTTTTGTATATTTGTTTATCTGCTTTTCTCCTATCTATAATTCTGTCAATACAGACAAATCAACTGACATTTGTAGATGCCCCTTTTCTGCACTGCTAGCTTTATTTTAACTCTTGCAGCCTCCCATGTTTTTTTAACTATAGAAAGTTTACATTTCCATCATGTGCGGTAGATGTTGCTATATACACTAAATATAAACTTCAAGTTTTTTGTTTGCAGTACTAGGACTTACTTTGTTTGCTGTTCCTCTGTGTTGTCAAGTGTGCTGTATAGCAATGGAACATTGCTCACGGCATGTTGACTGTCCACAGACTAACTGTGAATTGCTGTAGAAGCAGTCTGATAATTAGCATTACATAAACAAGTTAATGTATACATGTCAAGATCTTCTGATAGTGATATCAACCAACTTTTATCAGACATAAAATGAAACTAGACAAAATATACGACGCACATTAATAGATTCCAACTTAGTCTGAAACACACAACCAATTTCACCAACTACAAATATGAAGTTTCTAACATTATGCTGCTCTGATGTGGTTACACAGTGCATAACAAGTTTACAACAATAATCACACACAACATTTAGCTTATACTGCGAATTCTGCCTCAATTTTATGCTATAGGTTATATTGTAAATGTTCAAAATCTGGATTAAATGTTTCTTTTACAAAAGATGGGCAAATCATGACCTGCTTGAAGCCAAGACATTTGTTTAGCCTTAATATGGTAGTTAAAGGCCTTAAAGAATCACACTACAACATAACCTATAAACTCCCAGAGCTCCTGCAGATCAATAGTCATGCTAGTTGTGCCTTAGACGAGAAACCACATTATTAAGTATCAACTGTACTAACATCTGTGAACTGAATTGCACAATCTATTGGCTACAGATGTACTTAATTCTTCACTAGCTGCAGCTAACCCAGGAGACTTAGCTTTGCTTTATGTAAAGTGAAACTAGAGGCTGGAGGCATGAGAGGCAATCGGCAAAACTGGATCTTAAGATAGTTAGCAGGCAGCAGACAAAGTTCAGAGTTCAGATAACAGGAGAATGCTCCAAATGGAGTGAGGATGTCAGTGGAGTCCCTCGGGGGTGTATCCTGGCACCGTTATGCTAAGACTATATAATGCACTAATAAGACTGCATCTGCAGTCCTGTGTGTAGATCTGATCACCACCCTATAAGAAAGCCTTAGCAACACTTCAAGCTGTTCAGAGGAGAGCAACCAAGTGCATCACAGGTCTCAGATTCTCAAAGGCATTGATAATGTAGATTAAGCAGAATTCTTTCAACTAAATGGCAAATCCCATACTCAAGGGCAACGGTGGAAATTAAGGCTAAGAGGATTTAGGACTGAAGCCAGGAAGCACTTCATTATTGAAAGAGTTGTGGAAATCTGGAACAAACTACTGAGACATATAGCTGAAGCAGAAACCTTGACAGCCTTTAAGAAATATCTAAATGACAGACTGGGACAACTGAGCTAGAGTTTGTAAACCTAGGCTTTATATGCAAATGAGTAGATGCAAAGTCTCTGTGGCGAGCTCAGGATTGAAGCAGATTTGATCATAGCCTTATTGAATGTTACTGATCTATATCCAACCAAAGTCAAGCAAGAATAAAAACCTTCTTGCCACATATATTTGAGAGGTATCCTACTATTTTGCAAAAAAAAAAAGCAATCATAATGCACAACAAAATGAAATTATTTAAACAAAACAAAAGCTTGTTATATCTCTAACATGAAGTATTGCATAAAACAATCCCTGAAACTGAATCTCTATTATAAGGTTCACCAATTCCAAGTAGTAAACTACTTCAGACTTAGCAAACCTTTATAATTTATATTTGTAAAAAATACATTAAAATGGAAATAGCCGGACCTCTGTGCCATCAGATTCCCCATAATATAAAATAAGTTGCTGGTAAAATGTATATTTATGATTCAAAGAGATGGAAACCTAGTGTCATCAATCCACCTTCCTAACCAATCAAAGTGAACCATGATTTGTGTAAATACGGAAAGATTCAACACAGAAATACAAGCAATCCATATGCTCTTATAATCCAAGATTTTCTTAATCAGATCAACTGCGTCTAGGAGTATCATTTGTGTCATACTGTACATACAGATGTCATTCTGGGCTTCCTAACCCCCTCTACCAGGCATGCTGAAGATTATTTATATGCAATTTATAGTTCTCTGATAACCTAGGAAAACACAAGGGTAAAACAGGTCAACATGGTTCAGACCCTGCTCTTGTGACATCAAGGATCAAAGCTAGAAGTATGTCACCAATGCCTCCTAAAGTCGAACAGATGGTAAGAGGGTCTAAGAGAGACTGTCCTTGCTGGTCATGGCTTTGTAAAGAGGAATAGGAAGGTGGATAGATAGTTACTGTAAGACCCCAAAAGTGTAATAACACTGCCCAAGAGGGTGATCTAGGTGCTCCAAGTGGAGAAATGTTGCAAATGATTGACCATTAATTGCTTGATGGATAATAATTAAATAACTGATTAAGGTATAGGCTTTCACCAAATTATGAATAACCACCTGAAAAAAATTTGGGAAAACAAAGAAATTCATCTTATGAACCACAATGAAGCTGAATTTTCAAAGTTACAAATACCATTCTGGGGCAATTTTTAAGTAAAAGTAACAACAAATAATTTTTACAATCACTCTAAGAACACCTTACTAAGGTTTTCGTAATGGGGTGGTGACAGATTTTGGTAACAAGCTATCTCTCAGTCATTTTTTCAGATGATACTGTGTTCACATGTTTTGATTCAATCGACTTATTACATGTAATTCTCGTGTGTCCTTCTGCATTATTTTGAGCATTACGGCTCCAGAAATGATCGTGAGAAAGTAGGAAAAAATCCCAAGAAAGATCGAAAGGCCATTACTTTCAATATGAAACTTTCAGTGATAAAGTGTATATAAATAAGGGATGATATCTTTTTAGTGTTTGTTTTGATGACTCATGTTATTATTAAATATTTTTTCATTTTTTATGTATTTCTGTGTCGTTTCAGCTAAAATGGGAGCAATTTTCGAGACCAGGACATGCCTAAAATTGTTTTCCATTTAAATTACTGGTAATTATATGTTCATGTTATGCAGGCACTTTGTAAAGGGATTTTCAGGAAAAGATTTTCATTGCACAGTTGGAGGAAGCTAGAGAGAGAGAGAAAAAAAAAGTTTCCAATAATTTTGTATGCCAAGTGCCGCCTACCGGTTACTACATTCAATATATATTGTCACACATGCAGGTTGGAGGAACACCTTCCGGGCTTATGGGCATGCAATACCCCCACCATGGCAAGAGGGGGTGCTGTCACTAACAGTTTCATGTTTTTTCGTCTCTGCAGCAGCGAGAAGATGCCCCTTGAGGACAACTGACCCCACCCCTTTCAGCCAGCAGACTATAAAAGTCTGATGCCTCCAGATGTCAGCGTTTCATTAGGAGCCATACTTCTCAAAGAATGGAGCTCCCTGTGAACGACCCACCCTTAAGAGCGAACATCCTTAAATAAAGCAATGAAGGCAGCACTAATCTTGTTTCTGTTTTGTGCTCTCTTGTACCTAGTTTTGTTCTGAATTTATTTGGAACCAGCCATCCCCGTGGCTTCGCCCACATATTAGTGAAACACGACAGTGAGTAGGGCCTTGCCCAGCTCTCTACTCCAGATGTTACTCTTCCCTCTCCCCTTGGCCTGTAGCCTCTGTCTTGGATTAGCGTGAATAGCGCAATGAGAGAAGTAGCAAAATCACCGGAATGTTCAAACCAATTATAGAAAAAAAGATCTAAATCCGTTAAGTAGTTCTCTCATTCGCTAACTAAGCGGAGTTAAGGTTACACCCCGAGGCAGATGTGTGAGTGAGGAGGGCCCTGCCCCCCTCCCCACAGCCTGATGAGTCTGTCTTAGATTTGCGCTAATAAATCGGCACTGAAAGAGAACTATGATACTTAGTGCAATGAGAAAGTCGCAAAATCAATGGAATGTTCAAGCAAATTATAGAAAAAAAATCCGTTAAGTAGTTCTCTTGTAAAAAAGCAGACAAACATACAAACGGGTCTAAAAAACTATAAGAAATTTCAGGCTTGGACCATGAAATTTTTAAAACCATTTCTTAGCGAGCACCTATGGGCCAAAGGTAACCTACATTTCAAATTTCAAGTCCCAAGTCCTAAGTCCTCATGGCTCAGGAGATTTCGTGATGAGTGAGTCAGTGGTATTTCGCTTTTATATATATATAGATTAATAGGTGTGATCCTTCTGGCACCCCAACACATAAAAATGCCGACTGTCCCTCACAATGTTTATATGCCAAATGGAGGAGGCAGCTTGATGGATGAGGTCTCCAGGACTCTAAAAATATCCAAATCTTATTATGTGATATCATCTACTGTTAAATTCTGCTCCGTACTTCTAAAATTTTTATTTTTTTGTTACTTCAAAAAAAAAAAAAAAACTTTTTATTTTATACTGTATTGAGGATTTGTTCTGTTCTGTGTATTGTATTATATTAACCCCCTTCTTTTGACACCCACTGCACACCCAACCTACCTGGAAAGGGGTCTCTCTTTGAACTGCCTTTCCCAAGGTTTCTTCCATTTTTTCCTACAAGGTTTTTTTTTTGGGAGTTTTCCTTGTCTTCTTAGAGAGTCAAGGCTGGGGGGCTGTCAAGAGGCAGGGCCAGTTAAAGCCCATTGCAGCACTTCCTGTGTGATTTTGGGCTATACAAAAATAAACTGTATTGTATTCTGTATTGTATTGTATGCCATGAAGGAGCTCTGATCCGTCTTGTCATGAACTCAACATGAACTCTGAAGTTGTCTTATGGTATCTGGAACCAAAATATTAGCAGCAATCCTGTAAATTGTGAGGTGGGGCCTCCATGGATCAGATTTGTTTTTCCAGCACATCCCGAAGATGCTCGACCAGATTGAGATCTGGAGAATTTGGAGGCAAAGTCAACACCCTGCACTCTTTGTCATGTTCCTCAAAACCATTCCTGAATAATTTTTGCAGTGTGGTAGGGTGCAGTATCCTGCTGAAAGAGGCAACTGCATTCACGGAATACTCTGGCCATGACAGGGTGTAACGTGGCCTGCACATATATAGCAATTCATATTAATTTTGCCACCTATTTTATGACCCACATATCCACTTTGTTGCAGAAAGCCTTTCCTGACAAAAAATAGCCTGGGATAAGATGCCAGACCTTCAGAGTGCATAACATTTCAGTAACTACTTTATTTATGTTGAAATAAAATAGCTTTTCCAACAGCAGTGAAAAGGGATATTACAATCTAAAAATATGCTGCTTTGTCGAAGTACTGGCACATGTCTGACTTCATTATTAAACCTTTTGTCACATCCAGTATCAGTCTGAGAGATCATCACACCTTTTCAGCTTTCACTATACTCGGTGCTAATCTTGACCTTTAAATCTGAGCTAAGCCAACAGCAACCATTAAAATAAATGATGAATCTTGTTAGTATCTTGATAATGTGCTAGTAAATCATGTGGGCTAAAAATGGCAAGGAATTCCAAGACTGTAAAGCACTATTATTACTCAAAAGTTAAACAGTAAAATGTATGGTGGGGGAATACAGAGATCAGAATAAAGCAACGATCACAAAGCAGGAACCAACCCTGGATGGTGCACTAGTACATCCCAGTACTCACTGCAGTACACAAGGGTAAATTTAGAATTGCAAACTTGCTTAACAAACACATTTTTTGGATGAGGGAGTTAATAAGAGAAAAAAAAAATCATCAATACAGAAACAGGGAAAAGCTGGAAAGGCCTCACAGGCAGGGCGATATTTTTTTAATACTCATTCATTTTAAGGATTGCATCGCAAAGGCCAAATGTCATGTCAGTAATCTAAGCAATAGATAGATAGATAGATAGATAGATAGATAGATAGATAGATAGATAGATAGATAGATAGATAGATAGATAGATAGATAGATAGATAGATAGATAGATAGATAGATAGATAGATAGATAGATAGATAGATAGATAGATAGATAGATAGATAGATAGATAGATAGATAGATAGATACTTTATTAATCCCAAGGGGAAATTCACATACTCCAGCAGCAGCATACTAATACAAAAAACAATATTAAATTAAAGAGTAATAAAAATGCAGGTAAAAACAGACAATAACTTTGAATAATGTTAACGTTTACCCCCCCGGATGGAATTGAAGAGTTGCATAGTTTGGGGGAGGAATGATCTCCTCAGTCTGTCAGTGGAGTAGGACAGTGACAGCAGTCTGTCGCTGATGCTGCTCCTCTGTCTGGAGATGATACTGTTTAGTGGATGCAGTGGATTCTCCATAATTGACAGGAGCCTGCTCAGCGCCCGTCGCTCTGCCACGGATGTCAAACTGTTCAGCTCCATGCCTACAATAGAGCCTGCTTTCCTCACCAGTTTGTCCAGGCGTGAGGCGTCCTTATTCTTAATGCTGCCTCCCCAGCACACCACCGCGTAGAAGAGGGTGCTCGCCACAACCGTCTGATAGAACATCTGCAGCATCTTGTTGCAGATGTTGAAGGACGCCAGTCTTCTAAGGAAGTATAGCCGGCTCTGTCCTCTCTTGCACAGAGAAACACTATTGGCAGTCCAGTCCAATTTATCATCCAGCTGCACTCCCAGGTATTTATAGGTCTGTACCCTCTGCACACAGTCACCTCTGATAATCACGGGGTCCAGGAGGGGCCTGAGCCTCCTAAAATCCACCACCAGCTCCTTGGTTTTGCTGGTGTTCAGGTGTAGGTGGTTTGAGTCGCACCATTTAACAAAGTCCTTGATGAGGTTCCTATACTCCTCCTCCTGCCCACTCCTGATGCAGCCCACAATAGCAGTGTCATCAGCGAACTTTTGCACGTGGCAGGACTGCAAGTTGTATTGGAAGTCTGATGTATATAGGCTGAACAGGACCAGAGAAAGTACAGTCCCCTGCGATGCTCCTGTGTTGCTGACCACAATGTCAGACCTGCAGTTCCCGAGACGCATATACTGAGGTCTGTTTGTAAGATAGTCCATGATCCATGCCACTAGGTATGAATCCACTACCATCTCTGTCAGCTTGTTCCTAAGGAGCAGAGGTTGGATGGTGTTGAAGGTGCTAGAGAAGTCCAGAAACATAATTCTTACAGCACCACTGCCTCTGTCCAAGTGGGAGAGTGATCGGTGTAGCATATAGATGATGGCATCCTCTGCTGCCACCTTCTCCTGGTATGCGAACTGCAGAGGGCCGAGGGCGTGGCATACCTATGGCCTCAGGTGGTAAAGCAGCAGCCGCTCAATGGTCTTCATCACATGTGACGTCAGAGCGACAGGCCGGGAGTCGTTCAGCTCACTAGGCCGTGATATCTTTGGGACTTGGGTGATACAAGATGTTTTCCAAAGCCTCGGGACTCTCCCCTGTTCCAGGCTCAGGTTGAAGATGCGCTGTACAGAACTCCCCAGCTCCAGTGCACAGACCTTCAGCAGTCGTGGCGATACTCCATCTGGACCCGCTGCTTTGCTGGCACAAAGTCTCCTCAGCTCTCTGCTCACCTGCGCTGCTGTAATTGTGGGTGGGGATGTCTTTCCTATGCTGGTATCAGCAGAAGGATGGGTGGAGGGTGCAGTACTCAGAGGTGAGAGTGGGTTAGGGTGGTCAAACCTGTTAAAGAAGTTGTTCATTTGGTTTGCTCTCTTCATGTCTCTCTCGATGGTGGCACCCCGCTTCGAGCTGCAGCCAGTGATGATCTTCATCCCATCCCACACTTCCTTCATGCTGTTATTCTGCAACTTCTGCTCCAGCTTTCTCCTGTACTGCTCCTTCGCTGCCCTAAGCTGGAGTTCCTTCTGCACACGCTTGAGCTCATGCTGATCACCGCCTTTAAAAGCCCTTTTCTTCTGGTTCAAAAGGCCCTTGATGTCACTTGTAATCCATGGCTTGTTGTTAGCATAGCAGCATACTGTTCTTACTGGAACTACAATGTCCACACAGAAGTTGATGTAGTCAGTAGTGCAGTCAACAACCTCCTCAATGTTCTCACTATATGATCCCTGCAGGATATCCCAGTCCGTAGTTCCAAAGCAGTCCCTCAGAGCCTGCTCTGCCTCAGAGGACCACTTCCTGAATGAGCGTGTGGTTGTAGGTAGTATATACTAATATAGTAATACTAAAGCTTATTCAAAAAATAGATCATCTGCCCATTCAGAAAAGAAAGACCTAATTTAAAGCCATTAGTCATATTGATAATGAAGTGTTCAAAAGTTCTGAAACTTAATTGAGAACAACATTAATAAATGCCTGCCTGGTCCTACAGAACTTTTGGATTTCTTGTCATAAAGTGAATTTGATTCACATGCACATAAGATGACATGCTTTTCTCAGGTATAACTTTCAAATCTAGAATGTTAAATACATGAGACAGCAATATTAATAATTGTATATATACTGTATAACAAACTGGGAGAACCTTTCCAGTAAGAAATTTCAACATTTTATTTTCACATGAACAAGACCCTTATTTATTTTGATAAGGGGCATAATGTGATGCACAAGACAATCTCGATCTACGACATGACATGAAGTACTGATCAACTGCAATATTACATCAGCAGTGTTACAGGTTATGTCTGCCATGATACCATAAGAAAGATGTCTGTGCATACATCACATTGGTGTCTCACTGGTAGTTTTGGAGAGGTACTAAAATCTTAACTTCAGGATTGATACCAGCTTTTGCACCATAGTACCGATACCAGACAGTTCAGAAACAAATAACAGATAACTCCAAACTCCCATCATCTCAATCCAGCCTTCTTGGTGCGGTGCAAAATTGCTCATCTCCCTGGTGTGCTCTGCCACCACACCACATCCCTCGTGATAGCCGTGGAGTCCTGATCACGTGGAAGCAAAGGTGGTGGGGTGATCACTGTGAAATTCTAATCATGTCAAAGCAATGGGGACAGGTGTGTCAGAAGTCTACAAAACAGATGTTGTTTTCCCACAAATGCAATAGCGTATGTCAAAGGAGGTGGGCTGTGGTTGGGGGAGATTGAAAGGAAAGAGGATATGTCCAGCTCCAAAAATCCTGTACTATTTTAAAATTTGAGTGTTTTGGTACTTTTCTAGTACCAATATACTGCACAACCCTACTCAAAGGCAAGGGGAACATAAAATTATTTACATATGGACTTAATGTTGGGAACTATTGCTTTATGACCATAACAGCATTAAAAAATGTTTTTTTTTTTCATTAAAAGATATCTGAATTATAATGTCATAGCTGATCCTTCACAGGCTTCATAATTCCTTTGTTTGGTTGCGTGTAAAACAGATTATTTTAGTTCCCTGTGATCCACTAATAGAAAAAGCAGGCAGTGCTTAAAAACAGCAGGCTGATTTTCAACTCTTCTTATGTTTTACCATCGGTATATTTAGAAAGCCAGCACTGAGTGGTCTATCTCTGAACGTTGGCAATTCCATTATATCACTGCTGTCGATTAAAACTGAGCTTACAAATTGCAACCTGCATGTTGAAGCCTGCTTTCATAAATTAAAAAAAAAAAGGAAAATTTTATAATTATTTTAATAATTAAAGAGGGGACTCACAACAAGAAGAGTTAATTTTGGAGCTTTATATATAGTACCATACAGAATAAACCATAATACTGAAAACCAGCATAGATCGGCCCCATAGAGTCCTTATTAATAGGGATATCAGTAATACCACAGAAAAATAACATGTTAAAAAGAAGAACAAATCCATTCTTTGCAGTATTTTAGAGCTTCTCTTAACTTCAGCATTACTAATGTGCATTGGATTATTTTCAACATCAAATCAGACTGTTTTGTTCTTGAATATTTTTCTTTTGTCATAACAGAAGTTATTCAAGGTTTACAATTACTTGACCTGTACTTTTTATGAGCGTAATGTTCAGCAGGTGTTTCTCTATTAATTCACCACGGCAAACTGTTTTAGTCAGGCAGTATGCTGTCGCATCAAAAGGTCATGCCACCTTAGAGTATTTTTGAAGTGATTTTTCAGCCGTAGCCTTCATTTACATAATCTAAGAAAGTCGGTGGCAGTGGGTGGCAGTCTTGTGTAAAGTTAGTCGCGTAATGTGAGTGGAGGTGGGCTTTTTGTGCACGAGAGATGACAACCAACGAATGCGAATTTACTGTATAAGTACAATGCATATAATGAAGTAAGAATGTGGGTGTTTTGGACCTCAAAAACAGAAGAGACACTCATCTGTCTGATGTCTTGTGTTTTACATAGCACAATACAGTGGAGAAAAGAAAAAAGGGGCTGACTTCGCCATATCCATTAACACTTCGTACAGCACCAGTTCTGTCTAGAAGCATGCTACTTTATGTCAGAAAAAGGGGAGAGCAAGAATGTGCAGGAAAGTTATCCAACACTCACTAAACTTGACCAGCGATTTGGTATGTGTAAACTGATATGGTCCAGTGACAAATTCACCAACTGCAGTCAGCAAGACTGACATACTCTATGAGAAGTCATGCAATGTTGAGATTCGCTTAAGACACTGAACTTTATGGGTTGTCAGTTCAATTAATGCCCTCACTTCAGTGCGTCACCCTTGAACAACTCAGTTAACTTACATATGCTTCACCTGTATAAAACTGATAAGCAGTTGTAATGTATCCTGATCTTGCATGTCAGATTTAATGAAGATGTCACTGTCAGCCAAACATACAATAAAAATAGTAACAGTAGTACAGCTGTTGCATGCAGCGAAAACAGAATTCTACTGTAGTTTCTCTAGGATATAAAACAAACAGTTGAACAGGTATTCCCTGTTTCTCAGGCTTTGTTTTACCAGCACTTTTAAACATGCAGGTCCCCTTTTAGATGCAAAATAGTGTAAAACCCACAGGGTATAATCGTCAATAAATAAATAAATAAACATTATACACTTTGTTATCTTGTTGTTTACATATTATGATAACCTGAGTGAGTTTCTGTGTTTAATATACACTAGCTTATATTTTGAGAGAGACCACAGGTTATAGAGTGATAAAGAATGTAATAAAAAATAAACAAAAAATTATAGGAATTCCGTAATATATAAAACTATTTTACAGTCCCTCTCTTTCAAAGATCCAAGAGAACGGTGGGAAAAGGATCTCTTACTCAACATTTCAGAAAAGGAGTAAAAAGTAGCAATGCACAGAATTCACTTGAGCTCCATATGTGCAAAGCATACAATTATTCAACTCAATTTTATATCGAGTGCATCTGTCTCGTTTAAATTTGTCCAAAATGTTTCCAGGGCAAGATCCAACCTGTGAACGCTGCAATCAAGCTCCAGCCTCACTAGGCCACATGTTTTGGGCCTGCAC
Source organism: Erpetoichthys calabaricus (assembly GCF_900747795.2). NCBI lineage: Eukaryota > Metazoa > Chordata > Cladistia > Polypteriformes > Polypteridae > Erpetoichthys > Erpetoichthys calabaricus. Next base: position 134,490,492 of record NC_041400.2, on the reverse strand, counting down.
CAAATTAACATCATTTTGGACCAAAATCTTTAAATGCCTTTCAGACAGCCTTGGATGTCACAATCCCTTCTAACCCATTAACAGCTGTGTTTGGTGTTCTTCCAGACGGGTTTAAAGTGGAGAAGGACAAACAAACTATGATTGCCTTTACTTCACTATTGGCATGTAGACTCATTTTGCCGAACTGGAAGAATCCTAACTCACCTCTTTTAAGTCAGTGGGTAACTGATGTTATATATTATTTGAAACTGGAAAAAGTCAAATTCGCCCCCAGAGGATCTGCCCAAAACTTTATCAGATCCTGGCAGGATCTAATCAATAACATTTTAGAATAAAAATTTAAATTGAGGAAGCAGGTTCTCTCCCCTGTTTTACTCCATTTATCTTTATTCATTTTTTAACGTATCCATTCACTTATCTTTACTAGCATAAACCTTTACACTGCTGGCCTGGCTCTCTTCCTCAGGGGTGTGGGTTGATTTGTTTAGAACCTTATTTTTTTGTAAAACTTGAGTTGTGTATGGAATGTTATTTGAGTTTAATAAAATCAATAAAATAAAATAAAAAAAAAAGAAAAAGAAAACAAACAGTCGAACAGGTAGTCCCTGTTTCTCAGGCTTTTTTTACCAGCACTTTTAAACATGCAGGTCCCCTGTTAGATGCAAAAGAGTGTAAAACCCACAGGGTAAAATAAATAAATAAATAAAACTTTATATAGTTTTTTATCTTGTTGTTTACATATTATGATAACCTGAGTGAGTTTCTGTGTTTAACATCCATCCATCCATCCATTTTCCAACCCGCTGAATCCAAACACAGGGTCACGGGAGTCTGCTGGAGCCAATCCCAGCCATCACAGGGCACAAGGCAGGAACCAATCCCGGGCAGGGTGCCAACCCACCGCAGGTGTTTAACATACAATTATAAAGTATGTGAGGGATGGCCGGCAGTTTATCCCGGCCAACACTCCAAGGCCACTAGATGGAGTCCTCCCTGCAACATGGAGGTGCCCTGAAATCCCGCAGGGCATCATGGACAATGGAGTTTGCCTTCACAGCCCTGCTGGATACCATGGGGGCCGCTGCAGGGAGGCACACGGATTTATATTTTCTTTATAGCCCAGAAATATTCCCTAGTCACGAGGACGGAAGAAATAAAGTACTTCCGGGCTGAAGAAAAAAAGAAGAGTTTTCATCTGACCCAGAAGTGCTATGGAATCACATGGACTGAAGGACAGAAGCACTTTCGGGTCGAGGACTATAAAAACGACTGTGGGAAACCCAGCAGACGAGCCGGAGTTGGGAGGAAGTGCAACAGAGCTGCTGGGTGGAGAGGAGGATTTATTATTGTATTGATTATTGTTTATTGCTGATTTATTAGTGTTTATTGTATAGTGTGGAGGTGCTTTGTGCACATTTTGTTATAAATAAATTCATTATTGGGAATTTTACCTGGTGTTTGGACGTGTTATCTGCGGGTTTGGTGGTGCGACAGCGCCCCCTATTGTCACAAGTGATAGAGAATGTAATGAAAAAAACAAACAAAAAATTATGGGAATACAGATACTAAATGGTGAAAAATATTCTACAAGTATGAGATATGAAATAGCAGCCAATTATAACCTGCCTGCTTAATAATACAGGAAAATATACAAGGTTAAATGTCCTAGAAAATGATTTACTGAAGCATCATGCATGTAAGACTTTGCTTTAAATGAAAATGTGACTTCTATACAACTTTTTAGTATTTTTCTATTTTTCTTTAGAAATACCAACCTATTTAAATACTCAGGAGTTAGTTGTGTCACCCAGTAAACTGTCAGTCCAGCAGCTAAGAATAGCAACTCTGACAGTAAGATATTCTTAAGAGCAAGTTAAATTTTAAACCAGTCACTGGCTATGAACTAAAAAGTATGAGTGAAAATGATACCAAAGCCTAGCTCACAGTAGTGGGTAAATTAGCACTCACAAAGTATTGTGCATTATCATGGACAAAAGCAACCACTTTGTGAGTAATCATGTCCACAAGGCAGCAGTAACCTACTCAGAAAGGCAAATGCCATCAGAACAGTGCATGTCCATAGTGCCACTCATTTTATTTATCAGTCTTCATCCATACAATGGAGCATTACTGTGATATAATTCTTGGCTTTAGCACAGTTCAAAAGACAGTTTGAGTGCAGACTTATTGACGGTGGCTAGCTTGGTTTTTCAAAATGGTGACTCCAACAAACTTTGAATGAATGCTCATTATATGAACCCTTGAGGCATCCTCCAACCCAGAACAAAGCAAAGAATACCAAAAATGTGCACTAAAAAATAAAGAGTACAGATAGGGATAAACAATAGGAGACTTCACCAAGTTAAGTCATCTACAAATGGTGCTTGAAGTACTGACTTCTCTTAATTCATAAGTCAGTCCTCCTTTTTCTGGTTTAGCAACCCTACAGCTTGAGGGTTTGAAACTGTCCCTGAATCTACTGGTGGAAGACCCATTGGCCATGTACCTTTCTCAAGAAGGGAGAAGTAAGACTGAGCAGATTAGCTTTGATTTTACTGTTTACCTTTCTACAGGTAAGTCAACAAGTGTTGTATATGTTCTGAACAGAAGGCAGCACAGTGCCAGTAATATTCTGTGCCGCCTTCATCACCCTCTGCACTGTTTTCATGATCTTGAGCAGAGAAGGTATACTACACTAGGATGTGGCGCAGGCACTAAGGATGGAATCTACTGTGTACCTGTGGAGGTCTGTGAGAACAGATGGAGAAATGCAAGCTGTCTTCAGACGTCTGAGGAAATAAATGTGCTGGTGAGCCTTTTTGACAAGAGGCAAAATGTGTTAGTCACTACAAGAAATTTAAAGCTGGTTACTCTTTCATTTATCATCAGTGTCTTGGTTTTTCTGACAATAATAGTGAGATTGCTGTGCTGGCAACACTGATTCAGCAGGTAAACCTTGACTCTGTCCCTTCTCATCACTGTTGGTAATCTGGCCTATGATGGCGTTGTCATCAGCAATTTAATGATGGAGTTGGAGCCGTTTCTGGCCACACAGTCCAGGGTGAACAAGGAGTACGGAATGGGGCTCAGCACACTAAAACAATAATAATGTTGTTATGTTAATAATGTCAATAATGGAGAATCCACTGCATCCAATGAACAGTATCATCTCCAGACAGAGAAGCAGCTTCAGCGACAGACTGCTGTCACTTTCCTGCTCCACTGACAGACTGAGGAGATCGTTCCTCCCCCACACTATGCGACTCTTCAATTCCACCCGGGGGAGTAAATGTTAACATTATACAAAGTTATTGTCTGTCTGTATACCTGCATTGTTATCACTTTTTAATTTAATATTGTTTTTTATTAGTATGCTGCTGCTGGAGTATGTGAATTTCCCCTTGGGATTAATAAAGTATCTATCTATCTAGAAAAGCACCATATAAATGTAATAAATTATTATTATTATTATTATTATTATTATCATCTATCTATCTATCTATCTAAAACGTGCAGTGCCTGTGTTGAGAGTAAGTGTGGAGGATGTGATGTTGCCAATTCATACATGCTGTGTGTGGTCTGTTGATTCGGGGGATAAAACTGCTCCCCTGAAAGCATTTACTCTAAGATGTGCCTAGATTGAATCACTCTGCATTAAATGCTATTGGATCTGAAAAGTTATTCTTAGACTAAAATTTAATGTGCACCTCCACTAAGAAAGCCGCGCGCACGCATATATTCACACACTTACTAATCAAAAACGATATTAGCTACAGAATAAAAACAGATCAGTCCAAAAAAATAAATGAAAAAACCAGGCTAGTCCCAACCACTGGAAAACTTATTCTGACCCAACTGGGACCCAATAAGAGCTCCAATATTGTAGAATCACTTCCTAAATGAAGCTTTTTTTTTAATTGCTCTCTCACATCCTTAAAAAATGTGAAAGTAAAATAAGCTGGAGACTCTAAAAGTGGTATGAGTGAAACTGTGTTTATTAGTGTAAACTGTGATGGACTGGCATCTGTTGTCAAGATGGTTCCACAAAATAGGTAGTAAGGAAAAAGCAAACAAATTACGTCTGGCTGAGTTGATGTCCATTATAATTACACATTACCACTGCTGAAATCTGCCTGCTGAAATCAAAAAGGGCTCTTCTCATATACATAAGCATTGCTTTACATAAGTTTTAGGATTATTCCTATACTTAGTCTTCAAATATAACACAGTGATCCTGGATTAAGATAACAGTAATCCTAAAGCAGGTCATCACAATACAAAGGTTACCACTAAATTTTACGTGCAAGAAACTGAAAACACATCATTAACCGAATACTGGCGTTGATCATTTTAAATCTTGTTTTAAAATAAATGTGAATGACCTCAGCAAATATCACTTTGCTGCTCTCTAATTCAGCTCGTCAAATTTTGCGAGAGCTAACATTCCATAGCCTTTACAAGTAAACGGTACTGATCATCTCACTTTCAGGCTAATTTTGCTCGCATCCAGAATAGCCCGCCCTACATACTGTACCAGTACAGTATCTGTCCACAGTTTAAAAAATCCTTTTGGATTACACAAGCACTATTAATAAAATTGGATAAGATATATTGCACTGCCACAAAAGGAGCCTAGACTATTCATTCAGATGATGTTGTTAATTAATAGGAAGGACACTTCTTAAACTAACAGAATTCTTCCTGTATGGAATCAGTTTGTGGTATATAGTGAAAACTGGAAAGATTTCTAATTAAATGTAATACGGGTACATTTAAATATTGCACTTAAAAGCTAGAGTTAAAAGACATCAAATGAAACATCAATGTACAAACAAACAATGCAAATAAGCAAACATGTAGAAAACAAACCCACATTGATAATGGTTAGCCTGAGACTCAATGAAGTGTTTGTTATGTTCTACATTTGTACTAAAATTGGGCACAATACATAACTTGGCACAGACAGTGTCAATATGGTTAACTCCTGTAAAAGCACTTCGAGATGGTGTTTGGTATTGTTAATGCTATGCTACATTAGATGACTTTTCCAGACGTTTTCAGTAGTAGACTTCATTTAATAATCTTAGCAAACTGGAGGCAGTTCACAGCACACTCTAGTTAAACTGATTGGAGGAAAAACCCATGCCACATTAGCCAGTTATTCTAGTTTTCTCTCACATCACCAAATATAAGGTTAATTGTTTAACAGTCCGGTGTAACTGAACATCTAATGTGACATACCCAAAGACTGACACAAACTAGTCTGCAACTTGCTAGGATAAAAGCCAAATGGTCTGATTTTCTTCTTAGTCGGAGTGGCAGGCTGTGTACACAGGGTAGCTGACAACCAAATGAACAAATTAATGTTCATCTGGAAGTACAATGCATAGAATGTAGCGACAAGGAATAAGGAACACGCACATTTTGAACCTCACAAATAGAAGAGAAACTCATCAGTCTAGTATCTCGTATTTTATGTATCATAACAGAATACAAAAAAGAATTAAAAGGGCAGAGATTACTGCTGAATGTTTTGTAAAGCACTGCTTCGTCAGACAACATGCTACGGGCTGTCAGGAAAAAGGGACAAATACAACTGCGGTCGAAGATCGGTGCTCAGCTAGCAAATGTGACATTGGCTGTTATTTTCAGTCGTGTAATTTGACATGATGCACCAACAAGATCAGCAACAGCAACTGTCAAATTTGACATTCCCACGACAAAATGTGACATCGGCTTAAGCTGAAAAAGTGAAAGTAACTAATCACAATGCAAAACCCCTCAGCCAAGGTATAGCTTAAAACCACCAGGATTAAAAAGACAATTAACATGACACAATGGACAACTATTTTCTACAAGACACTAGGTTGATTATGTCACAGAGCTCTGATGTGAACATACAGTAACTGAAAGGACCTGGTGTTTACCCTCATAATATGAGAGCACAGACTTTGCTAGTAGGTGTATTTTTTATTAAAATGTTAATCTGCTGCAGGCAAAACAGTCTCTAACACTGCTGACAGCTGTCCTTACCTGATCTAATAAAGCTCACAAGGGTTATTTTGGGGTGTTAAAACATTATCTGCCAAGCATACAATACATACATTGTTATAATTTACTAAAAAGCTTTATGCGCTAGACTGAGCAATGTATATCTGCCGAACTTAATGAATGTTAAAGAACAAAGAGTACAATTACTTACCAAAGAACTCTGCAAAATTAACAGTTGTGACTGACAAAAGGATGGCTCCATGGATTCATGGAATATACTGTAGGTCTTCCTATCAGCATGAATAACAGGAACCACGACTTACCAATGCAAGAGATATTTTATTTGCAACTGCATTCTTGCATGCTTTTTTATTAATGATATGTTTCTGACCAAAGGGATAGCCACTAGCAGGAGGTTGTTGGGTGGTGGCCAGTTCTGGACATTGCTGTTCCCAATTTACAGCATAAATGTTGGCACGTTTAATGACGATTACACTGGTCTACAAAAAAATATTTTTTGTTTGCTATCGGGAACTTCAGACCAGCTCTCTATTTTTAACACTGATTTCATATATGAAATCAAAATTAAGCTAGCACATCAGATTTTTGAGATACACATCATTGCCATTTTGATACTTTTGAATATCAATATATCAACACAATATCTAGAGTTTGAAGTCTGTTCCACCAAAATTGTCTGAATGTGTTTATTCTGAAAACAAACCATAAGATGATACCACAGACACTTTAAAACATGTTTATGTCAGTTTACCTCAATATAAAAGTGAGGTCAGTGTGCTCAAAATTGTCTGAGGCAATAGCTTTTGCGCTTGTACTGCACATCCGTCTCTCTTTGCATGGACCAACAGTAGTCACCCATCATGCTTGGAGTAAATTTTCCCTGATATCAGTTTTCCAGCACCTTTGTATCTTGATGAAATCTTTCCCCATGCTCATCTCTGACATCGCTTAGATTTGGTGGAAAAAGTCGAGATGAGAATGTAAAAAATGCGTCTTCAGTGACATTCTGGCTCCCGTAAGCTAATATACTTTCAGCATATTCTCTACAAGCTCAGCATAATTCTCTTCTCTGTGACTGTCAGGAAAATTCTGGACAACCTGCATGAATGAGGGTGCTGATTCAGTTGGCTTCAGTTTCCTTTTGAACTCATCGTCAAGCATCAGTTCACGGATTTCAGGGCCAACAAAAACACCTTCCTTAAATCTGGCTTCACTTTGAGACCAAACATATTTCTTAAATGCTGAAATGCATCACATTTACTGTCCAGTCACCCTAGTTGTCCAAGACCTGAAACATCATAACTAAAAAATGGGACGTGGTAGATGAAAACGGTTTTCAGATTTGGAGTCAGCAAGTGAAATTTGTTAAAGTACAGGTGAAAGAATGCTTGTTGACCAGTGTTACCATTCTGCATTGAGTGCCACCTAAATCTTTTACAGTCTCCCTCTGCCTACTACCTTTAAAACAGCATTGCCTATAGTCAAAGATCAAGCAGGGTTACATGGGAAAGGAAAGTGCACCCAAAAAAAGCAGCAAAAAAAAGTGCTTCTAGATTTCCCTGCTATTTTATCACCTCTTATAAAAGTTATTATGATCAGTTTAAATATAGCAAATAAAAATTAATTGAAACACAAAGTATTACATGAACCTCTCTCTCTTAACAAGGAAACGGCTACCACTTGTACACTTATAACAGTTGTATCCAAAAACTGTTGTTCCAGATCTGTTTAAATGTGTTACACTACCTAAAGCAAATTAGAATGTAACATACATTGATGGTGTGTTTCATATCAAATCAAAAAAGGATTTAATTTTTGATGTTTAAAATCTTTTTTTTTTCTATTTTATTAACTTTAATCATTCCATACAAATAGATCAGTTTTTACAAAAAATAGGATTGAAAACTGATCGACCCCCACCCCTGAGAAAGAAAGCATGGCCAACGGACTAAAACTTAAAAATCCATCCATCCAGTTTCCAATCCGCTGAATCCGAACACAGGGTCACGGGGGTCTGCTGGAGCCAATCCCAGCCAACACAGGGCACAAGGCAGGAACCAATCCCGGGCAGGGTGCCAACCCACCGCAGGACACACACAAACACACCCACACACCAAGCACACACTAGGACCAATTTAGAATCGCCAATCCACCTAACCTGCATGTCTTTGGACTGTGGGAGGCCGGAGCGCCTGGAGGAAACCCACGCAGACACTGGGAGAACATGCAAACTCCATACAGGGAGGACCTGGGAAGTGAACCCAGGTCTCCTTACTGCGAGGCAGCAGCGCTACCACTGCGCCACCGTGCCGCCCAAGCTTAAAAATAGTACAAATAAATAAATTGAAGAGTTCAATAGGCGGATACAGATAAATGGAGAAGAAAAAGAAATGGGGAGAGGATCTACTTCCTCAGTGCTTTAAGAGTTTATTCTAATATATTATTGATTAGATCCTGCCAGGTTTTGAAAAAGTTCTGTACAGATCCTCTAACTGAGAATTTGATTTTTTTCCAATTTCAAATAATATAAGACATCAGTTACCCACTGACTTAAAAGAGGAGAGTTAGGATTCCTCCAGTTTAGCAAAATAAGTCTGTGTGCCAAAAGTGTAATGAATGCAATCACAGTTTATTTGTCTTTCTCCACTTTAAACCTATCTGGAAGAACACCAAACACAGCTGTTAATGGGTTAGGAGGGATTGGGACACCAAGGCTGTCTGAGAGGCATTTAAAAATTTTGGTCCAAAATTATGTTAATTTGGTGCAGGCCCAAAACATGTGGCCTAGTGAGGCTGGGACTTGATTGCAGCGTTCACAGGTTGGATCTTACCCTGGAAACATTTTGGACAATTTTAAATGAGACAGATGCACTCGATATATAATTGAGTTGAATAATTGTATGCTTTGCGCATATGGAGGTCGAGTGAATTCTCTGCATTGCTACCTTACACTCCTTTTCTGATATATTGATTAAGAGATCTTTTTCCCATTGTCCTCTTGGATCTTTAAAAGGGAGGGACTCTAAAATAATTTAATATGTTGCAGAGATGGTGTTTAAGTCCTTGAAATTGAGCAATATTTTTTCCGGCATGGAGGAGGGTGCAAGATAAGGAAAACCGGGCAGGTTCTGTTTAACAAAGTTTCTAATTTGAAGATAGTGAAAGAAATGTGTAGCTGGAAAGTTAAATTTGGAATGTAATTGTTCATAGGATGCAATAAATCATTTTTTTATTAAAAAAAAAAAAAGTTTTTGGTGCTGTGGTTATAGGTGAAAAACCATCCATCCATCTTTTATCCATTTCAGGATTATGGGACAAAGCATATCTTTAAAAAATGGTTTATTAATTATCAGACCTGCTTAATCCACTTCAAAGTTGTAGACGTGAAGTAGGGGGCAACCCTGGATAGGATGCTAGTACCTTGAAGGGCACAACTGTTTGATAACATTATTTGAAGCTTATAAATGCAGGCAAAAAGTCCTAGTTTGTTTTCAAATGTCTTTTTAACTGTAAGAATATTGATCTCCGTCACCATCAGCTGCACCCAAAACAAAAACAAATGATAATAAAGACATGGTGTGTATACAGATAATAAGATTAAGACAGTGTATGCAAAATAGCAACACTGTGTTTTTATTAAAAACAGGAGGATCCATGTCATCCATGACAACAAATAAACAAAACTTGCAAATAAGTTGCGCAATTTCACTACTCTGTGAGACGCAAAAACAACTGACAGGAAACATCCCAAAAAGTAATAGTTGTGTGTGTGTATATATATTTTTTATGTATTACGATAAACATATTTATTTTAAGTTCTCCCTTACATTGAATATGCAGAACAGAAACCTCTAGAGTCAGCAATTCTACTAATAACACTGACATTTTTCTAACCACTAATTCAATCCTGAAAATGAGGCACTCTGTCATTCCCAATCCACCAACAGCTGGGTTGATGTGAACAGATGTAAATCATTCAAAGATGGCTAAAAGTATGTGGTATATCAGAAGCTTTATTAGCGTGTAATGTGGTCAAGAGTTTAAATGCAGACAACTTCAATATAATTGATAATTGCAGGATGAAAAACCACACTACAAAACCCTATATAACTTACGATGTTCAGTTTCCAACGATTTAATCACCATGTGATTCATGCAGTGAGTAGCACTGCTGCCTCATGGATTCAGTGCTCTAGGTTAAAATTCTATGCCCAGATATTTTCCATGAAGAGTCTGTACTTTCTTGCTGTGTCTGCATGGGTTTCTCCTTCAGTTATTCTGTTTTTACTCTCACATCATTAAAGATTGTATGTGAAGTTAATTGTTGTCTCCAAACTGAAACCTGCGTGAGTCCAAGTGTGGTGTGCACATGATGATCTGGTGCCATGCCCAGGACTGATTCCAGCCTTGTGCCCAATGTTACCAGGATAGGCCCATTTACACTAAACTGAATTAAGTAGACTTAAGAATGTTACATTATAACAAAATTACAAAATAATGATTTTTATAAAACAATTTACAAATAAGAGCACTCCATCATATACTCGAGAATTATAATACCAAGTCAGATCCTAAGATTATAGGAGCAAGTGAAAATCTACATTGGAAAAACCCTGACAAAAATACACATGTAAAGCACAGCTCAATGTCAAAATCACAAGAGATCCAAAAACTAAGATGAAGCCCAGAAGCAAGTAAATAAAAGACGTGATGAATGAGCACCAAGATAAAATGGGGGGGGGGGGGGTTAAAGATAGTTAACAAGCAAAAACAACAGCATAAGGGGATCGTAAGAAAGTTGTGACTAGGGACAAACAGCATGTCGTAGTTGTGGTAATGGAAGTGGTGAAGGGCTTGGATGAGGTTAAGGTATGAGAGCATGGTACACATGTAATACCATCCACCGTGCTTTTTGGAATACGGAAAGCAGAAAACATTGAAGTGTACTGCTTTGGCGTGGAAGAGGCTGCCATATTACCCATAGGTAATGTTTAAAGCCAATTAAAACCAGACATATGAACATAGGAAATTTTATTGGGGAGAACAGACCACTCTGTCCATCAGGCCCTTTTGATTAGGAAATAACTATGTTGTCCCATTATATTATCCAAAGTTTTTAAATGTTGTGAAAGCTTCATTTTCAACCTAGTTATTTGAATTAGTTTCCCAAGACACCTTGTGAAAAGTGCTTACTGGCTTCAGTCTTAAATGCACTTCTTCTAATTTGCCATTGGTAAGTATGTAATTTGATAACTAATTTATCAACATTTTTGATTGCCTATGAGAATTCTGAAGACTTGGAAAAATTCTCCGAACTGGTCAGTATAGGACATACCCTTTAATCCTGGGATGCTTTTGTTTGCTTGTTCATGGTACAGCACCTAGTGTTTCTGTTTTTATTGTAGTGTGGCGACAAACTGCATACAGTACTCTAGATATAATGTCATTACTGCATTACATAGTTTGAATGCAACATCACTTGATTTAAATTCAAATGTTTATACATTATAATCTAGTGTTTCATTTTCCTTTTCTTCTGCATCATCCCTACACAGTGGCAATGGTGTGTTAGCATAAACCCCTAATCATTTTCTAAGGTTTTTTAAGGTAATTTAGCATTATTAATTTTATATTTTTCTCTGTGTGTGGCACTTGACAGTTTTCTACATTAAACTACACTTTCCAAGTGTTTGACCATTTTGAGGATCGGACAGTGCTTCTTAATTTGCTTTTACTGTGCCTAGAGTATTTATCACTCCAATTCTTTTGTCATCTGAGAATTGCATAAGTTTACTAACCATGTTAGAATCATTGGCATTAATATAAATTAGAAAGAGTAACAGACCAAGCACAGAGGCACTTCACAGCTGACCTCACTCCATGGGGAGGATTCTCATGTTATTTACCTCCAGCCTACTAACCAATTGAAAATCCAGTTAATGTATGCAAGTTACCTTGGCCTCCTGTTTCACAATTAATCTTTGGTACTGTATCAAATGCTTCTTGGACGTATAGTCACAATATGATATTTTACTTTCAGCTACTATTGCAGTTGCATAGAATAAATCTAAGTAGTATTATCCAGGACCTAAAGTGATATGTCATCAACAACTGCTTGAATTGCTATGGAGGTGTGCATCATTAGAATATCCAGTGAGAGCATGCACAATGGAGAAATCCCTTGGGTCAATAACCTCATCCTGATGTCACTCATAAACAAAGACCGTTCCCAGTGAAACAAGTTAATTAGGTACATTAGCAAGAAAAAATATTATTCTGGCCTAAAAAGTCTCAGAAAACATTTTTCATTAACTCATAAACATAATAAAGTTACAAACTAAAGTTGAATCTCATTCCTCTCACCTTTTACAAGCATTACTAGTAGCAAGCCCCAATTTCAGAAGCAACACAATCCAGAATAAGCATGAATCCAGAGTTGGAGCCTTCGAATTTATAAACCAAGGAAAGTTGACTAATGACCAAATATTATGTTAACAATACCACATCTGTAATGCTCTGTGCAGCTTTTTTCACCAAGAGTCACAGCAATTCCAGAAGTTCTGTGGGGAAGAGCAACTACATTGCTTATCACCATGCAGCCAGTTTAAAACTGAATGTTTGTTAGCCACAAAAGCATGCAAACCTTTTGAAGATTTACAATCCCATACAACCACATTATGACATGAAAAGAAAAATATGTATTCTCCACTTACATACACCCTATTTCACAGCTTTGCAAGGCATACATTCTCGTAAACACAAGTAAAATAAGCGTAAGAAAGGGAGCAATGGAAAAGTGAGAAACCCAGCCAAGACCTTCTACTGCCTAGTGTAACCTGCGATTGTCAAGCACTCCATCTGGTGTCAGTTCCTATCTTGCACTATGGAGGGGCAGCCTTATGTCTGCTCCAAAAACAGCAGGCTAGAGCACAGTGAAGAAGCCCTTGGTGTCCTTGCATTCCTGAGACTTTTGCTGCCCTCAAAGAGACAGGTCTCTGAATTAGCCCATCAAATATCCATTCCCCTACAGAGACAATGCCCTACTGCCCCCTAGCAGGTCATCAGAAGAATACCGATCTCTTACAAGTCCTCCCCAAGCTTGCCCCTGAATGAAGAGTTTGCCTCCAGTCATCCAAGTAGAGACAGAAGGAAAAATCTGTTTTTCTGTCCATTAGCACCCTGGAGGAACATTACAAACTTCTACCCTGGTTGAACTCTGTTTTCAATTACTGGTTCTCCTATTGTTGCCACAGCAAACTTACAAGACATTCCTCTTATTAGCAAATCTGCATTCCCACACCACTGCCTAATGCAGTACAGTGGTTCAAACCTAGTAACTGTGTGTGAAGTTTGTACCTTTCTCTTTAACACACCATAGACATACAAGTTAGGTTTACAGTGAGGCCCATGGTATCAACAAACTAAATTAAGAAGACAGCTATAGCTATGGGACACATTGTCAACTTGCTAGAAGTAGCAGCAGAGGAGATATTAAAGATACAACTGATGATCATTATGAACAAAGCTGCATAATCTCTCTATGACACATTGTCAGTAAGTACTGTTAGCCAAACAATTATTCCAAAGAAGTGTGTCAGGAAACGCTACTGTGGCTCCTTTATAGCTACAGCAATACATTTTCACAGTGACTACTCTCAACATTAACAAAGTCATTTTTTTCTTTTTTGGATATAATATTTGTGTGCATTTTAGAGGGGGTGTTTTTGTTGTTTTTGTTAGTTATACTATTATGTGAGCTTCTGTACAAAGATACATTTTCCCTTGAGACAAATAAAGTACTATCTGTCTATCAAATCTGAATTATTCCCATTAAGAGTAAGCATGCTTTGTGAGGATTGGCCTCCTGTCCAGGGCTGGCACCTTTCATGTGTCATGTACTCCTAAGACGAGGTAAGGCCCACTGAAATCCTAGACTGGATTAGCTTGGTTCAGCAATGAATGAGAAATGAGCTGGTAATTTTTTATGTGTAGCTATTTCTGTTAGTCATGAGGAAATAACACTTTGCAGCAAAAGTTAGGTGCGAAAACGTCTAACTTGGCAAAAAAAAAAAACATGCTGTTGCTGACTGATTGATAAAAAAAAGATAATATGTGGTGCAGATTTAGCTGAGGATACATTTGACCATACAAGTAGCACCCTTGATCACTAGTGATCGGCCCCTTTAAGCCTTAATCTCTATTGTAGTCAACACAAGTAAATGTTATAAATCCTATACTATAGGATCTGATTTACACTCTTCAGGGGTGCAAAAGTATTTTGTTCACTTATTACTACATTGTTATATTGTAACCTAAAGAAATGTAATAGTTCAGCCCATTTTCCCAAACTGACTAACAAGAGAAAAGCCAAGTTATTTATTTTGAAAGGAAATACACAAATTGCACAACAAAAGGGACTAAAAAGCAAAACTGAACAGCACACATCTACAATCTATTGTAGCATCTATTTTCAAATAAATCGATCAGGAAATATTAGGAATACCTTGGGGGATTCTCCCTCAAAAATTATGTGAATAGCACTGGCAAATGTTAATTTTAAAATCTGTTGTTCAATTATATATCAATAACACCATGAATATATTTAATTGTTATGTGTTTTTTGGAACATGCATATGTAGCTTCACTGGTAAAGACAATCAATAAGCTTTTGTAATTGCTTGAGACATTAAAGGAAAACTCCACCAAAAAATATACTACATTGGCATTTTTTTTTACCGGTTACTTGTGTTGTTTGTAGAGATAGCTGAAAAATAAAACTGAATGTCACATTTTAATGGAAAATGAATACAGTGGACCATTGACTTACAAACTCAATTTGTTCGCGAGGGCTGGCTGTAACTCAAGTTGGTTGTAAGTCAAGACTATTTTTCCCATAAGAAATAATGGAAATGCCCATATTGCGTTCCGAACAGCCAACATCAACACTTACTTAACTTTTTTTAATAGAAAAGGGTTGTATAATGTGCATAATTTACCAAAAACACCAATACTTTTTCTAATGTACTAACTAAAAAGTTATAAAAAGTGCCTAGCCTACCAGAAACAACAATTTCATACTGTACTCACCATTTAGGTTGACATCTTTGGCTTGCAGGAAGGAAGGAGGAGGAGAATGAAATGGAAGGTGGTTATTGTTTGGAAGGAGCCTCCTTATACAAATCTTTTCTTTGTAAAATTGTCGAGATGGTGGATTTCGACATGCTGTACATATTAGCGAGATCGGTCACACGAACGCCACTCTCATATTTCCACACAATTTCCTTCTTCGTTTCGATTGTGATCGCTTTCATTACCTTCGTTACCTTTGCTTCCTTCCTTAGCAATTATCGAAATAAATTATATAAATCACTGCACTGACCGAAATTACGTCCACAAACACATGTATCTGGGCTCCGACTGATGCTTACAAACGCTCTCGGCTGTTTGTTTACAGTCGCACAAGCGGATACACGTGACCGCATTCAGGTCGTAACGCAAGATGTTGGTCGTAATTCAAAACAAAAATTTTGGTCATAAAGCAAGTTGTTCGCATGTCAGGCCGGTCATATATCAAGGGTCGACTGTATATACATCCAGATGGCTTCAATTGGGGGCTAACATTGAACAATGACAAACAACCTTAAAATGTCCATAAAAACAAAATCTCAAGTTGCACACACTTACATATTATTATTATTACATAAACTATGTTGTTAGTTTAGCTCAGTTTATAGAAAAGTCCGATTGGTCTGTGGCTGTGTACATGCATCATGCAGACAGAAAGAGACGGTCGAATGGGAGTCCAAAGACATAAGGCTTAAGTTGATGGGCATGTTGAATGTATTTGGTATTTAGATAATAGAAGATAACAAACATACCAAAATATACAACAAAAACATGTAACAAATGAGCAACAGAATACAACAGAACAAGAAAAAAAGATAGAAAAAAACTGCAAAGCTGCAACATCCATATACAGTAAACTGTGCTTCAGCTACTCACATTTGAGTGTTTATTTTTTTCTTCGGTTTAGCCAGCAACCCACTATTTTTTTTTGCAAATGCAAATGTGGATAGGCAGTTGCCTACAGAATGATCACTATGAATCTTATGTGGCTTTTAAGTTTCAAAGTTAAATTTACATTTAATATTAGTGCCACTGCCTCACAGCTCCAGAAAACAGAATTTGATTGTTGCCAAAGGTAACTCCTTGTGTAGGATTTGCAGATTCTTCACAGGTTTGTGTGGGTTTTGCTCTGAGATCTCCAGTCTTCAACCCAATATTTGAAAATCAGCAGATTACATTAACTGGCTATTCGGTATGAATGCACACAGGTGTACGCAATAGTGGGCCATGCAAGACTGGGGCTTATTATGGTTGTTTGTTTTATCTCCCACTTTGATGTAAAGTCCACTAATAAAGTACGGCCCTCCTAAAGTTTGTCACAGTTATGTGGCAGAAATGTGTTATATTTACAGGCCTAAGCAACCTTAGTGCTACAGCTGACATTTTCCATCACAGTCAGTCACATCTTCTGCAGTTAACACATATTTGCTAATTAACGCCATGTTTAATTAGCCTTAACCTTTCCAAAACAATCCATCAGACACTTTTCCAAAATGTATTAAATTAAGTATGTAATGCTCTCAGGCATTTAAGATTCTCAAGACTAAGATTGCTCATAAGGCATACGGTATATTATAATTCAAAATTGGAGCTGTTCATCGTGAATGCATCAGTCAACTATTATTCATAAGGAACACAAAAGTATGCATTAGATTCAGTTAAAACTAAAACCAAAATGGTGTGATTTCTTTGAATGCAGGAAGTGGTAAAATGAGGTATCTTATTAAACAAAGGTTTCATTCTTCAGTAAAAATGTGCCTATGGTATCATTAACAGATTAGTTTCATGTAATACTATGCTTGTTGCCATAGTCCCACAACTCCTTGAAGTCTAAAAGGGAAAGTAGAATATAAAGTGGCATATTTCAAAACTTTTCAGACAATCCAGTGCTGCACTTAATAAAACAAAAGCCTGCAAGATATGAAAATAAATGAGTTGATGCATGTAGTGTTACAAGATCAAACTACACAATGTTCTAGCTATAAGCTTACAGCATAAAAATCAAACGAACCACTCAAACAAACAAGGCTACTTTACATTTAAACTATTTTAAAGTACTGTACATTCCAATAAATGGAAAGTATATTTGGTGAAAGGTGTTGAGCAGCATCCAAACAAAACATTTTCGAAAATCAATTACTAATCTCTAATTGCAATGAAATTGCACATTGGGCTGAAGCCTATCCGGAAAGCATAGGATACAAGACAGGAAACAAGGAGAAAGACATGAACAGACCCATAACTCATACAACCTAACCTGCACGTCTTTGGAATGTTGGACTGAAACTGGTGTGACAGAAGAAAATGGGTAGAGTGCAAATTCCACAAGGCCAGTAATTGGGAATTGGGATTTTAACCTAGGACTCAGAAGCTGTAAGGCAGCATTACTAAGCACTGTAAAATCCAACCATCCATCCATTTTCCAACCCGCTGAATCCGAACACAGGGTCACGGGTGTCTGCTGGAGCCAATCCCAGCCAACACAGGGCACAAGGCAGGAACCAATCCCGAGCAGGGTGCCAATCCACCGCAGGACACACACAAACACACCCACACACCAAGCACACACTAGGGCCAATTTAGAATCGCCAATCCACCTAACCAGCATGTCTTTGGACTGTGGGAGGAAACCGGAGCGCCCGGAGGAAACCCACACAGACACAGGGAGAACATGCAAACTCCACGCAGGGAGGACCCGGGAAGCGAACCCAGGTCCCCAGGTCTCCCAACTGCGAGGCAGCAGCGCTACCCACTGCGCCACCGTGCCGCCCACTGTAAAATCCTTTAATTAAAAAAATCCTAATAATATAATAATTAGATACTTAAAAACAAATTTTACTTGGGCTCATGCAGTATCCATAATCATGAATTAATATATTGTATATTACATCAGGTTATGAATTGTAATAATATCCATCCATCCATCCATTATCCAACCTGCTATATCCTAACTACAGGGTTATGGGGGTCTGCTGGAACCAATCCCAGCCAATACAGGGCGCAAGGCAGGAAACAAACCCCGGGCAAGGCGCCAGCCCACCGCAGTTGTAATAATATCTTCCTTCCATTTTCTGAACCCTCTTATCTAATATAAGGTCACTGGGACTAATAGTAGCTTTCAACACAATTTTGTGTTATATTGAATTAAAAGAAGATAAATGACTTGGTAAAAACTGACTGTATTTCATTAAGAATGTCACGTCCAATATTCTTTATTCCTTTGAGGAAACGCAGGTAAACACAGACATGTAAACAAGGCCTAAACATCTTTCTTTCACTTCTTTAAGCAAACAACATAATGACAGGATTCAAGCCCAGATCTCTAAAGCTATATGGTAGCAATGCTAAAAACTAAAGGAACTGAATTTAGTGGGCTTGATAGAGGATGGATGTAAGTGAAACTGCAGATACATGTCTAAATTTTGTGTTATGCCGGACATGGGTGAGGAAAACATAATTTTGACAGGATCAGCAGGTGGATGAGAAGAACAATTGTCAAAAACTAAGTCGGTGTTGAAACTAAAACTAAAAATGCATCTAGTAACCAACCCCTATATGTAACCTCAATTGTCATCGACAATGAAGCTCTTACTGCTTTAACAGTTCAGCACTAATGACACTTTGCAACTTCCCCAAAGGTTTTTTGAAGGACTTGCCCTCAATCTCAGATACAAACAGAAATCCAAACACAGTGTTGCATCTGCTATAGCCCAAGTGTGGCTAGCGCTTCCTAACAACCGTCTGTTCTGTCAGACTGAGTGAGGCAGGAAATGATTTTGGAATGGATCAGAAGATAAGACATTAATCAGGGAGCAGGCAAAGATTTGTAACCAGGAAGTCAAAAAAACACGATTGTCAAACAAAAATCAAAATTCAAACTTGCAGCCAAAATTTATTAGCACAAGATTAGTTTTACAGGAACATTATGTAAAGAAATGTACACTAAGCAGTTTGTTTTTTCCATAAACTTGGATAATTAGGAAGAGGATAGTGCGACCTCTGCGGTGGGTTGGCACCCTGCCCAGGATTGGTTCCCTGCCTTGTGCCCTGTGTTGGCTGGGATTGGCTCCGGCAGACCCCCGTGACCCTGTGTTCGGATTCAGCGGGTTGGAAAATGGAAGGATGGATGGATAGTGCGACCTTTATACCGTCTTGATGGTGATGCCGTGCAGAAAGCACTTCCGGTACATTTTCATTGAAACTCAGTAGTAACAGCTCCACAAAATGGTGGTATGTGCCATAAACAGAATAGCATTAAAAATGTAAAAAATTTTGTTTAACTATAATACATTTAATAATAAAAAAATAAGTCAAGCAAAAATCTTTGTGTTTCAAAACCTAATATGAGCATTCACCAAACACTCTTAGTGCGTTTTCTTAGAAACTCAGTAGCTACTGCTACACAGGATGGGGGCACGTGCCATAAACTAAACAGCATACAATGGCCAATATAATTTAACGATAATAAATACATTTTTAATGAAAAAAAAAATAGAAGACAGAATCTCTGAATTTCAAAATCTGACATGAACATGAAAACATCTATCAAAATACAACAGGAAAGCCAAAAAAATGTAAATTGTAACCAAGTCATAACACGGGCCACAGAATATTGGCAAACTACAAGATGGTGTTGCCCCATGAAAACAAAAGAAGGTGACCCAGTAAACATAAAACAATGTTAAATAAAAGTAAATTAATTCTAGAACCACAATATGAATGAAATAATCATCCAAAAAATCCTTTGAGGTGCAAAACCCATAATGAGACATACCAGATGATCAGAATAATTTTGCTGACACAACAATTTTATGAAAAGAATTGTTACAGTGGACACAGAATGTTACTTTAACATGAGTTTAACAAGTATACAGAGACATAGCTGGAAACTTGTCAAGGGTAAATTTTGTATAAACATGAAAAAGTTTTTCTTCATATAGAGAACCATAAACATATGGTAGTGCTTTAGTAGTGTGGCAGACAATGGGACTTTTGGGACTGTCAATACTAGACTTGTTATGAGCAATTAAAAGAATAGGATTGGAAAGCTTTGTTGGGCTGAATGGCGTGTTCTCATCAAAATTTTTCGAATGTTCTAATTTGAACTGTACAAATCACTTTATTATACACATTCTCTGTGTATTTTCAACCCAAAGCCTAATCGTTTGCCAATATTGATCAAATCTTGGCTTACATGTTTCAAAGTAGTTACTCCTTGGCCGCATCATTAGTTTGCCATATACCAATCAGACATAGCATTAAAACCACAGACAGGTGAAGTGAATAATATTAATAATCTCATTACAATGGCACCTGTCATGGGGTGGGACATATTAGGCAGCAAGTGAACAGTCAGTTCTAGAAGGTGATGAGTTGGAATCAGGGAAAATGGTCAAGCGCAAGGTTCTGTGTGACTTTTTGACAAAGGGCAGATTGCAATGCCTAGACAAGTGTGTCAAAGTATCTCCAAAATGGCACGTCTTGTGGGGTGTTCCTGGTACGCAGTACATGGAAGGGCAACCAGTGAACCAACGACAGGGTCATGGGTGCACATGGCTGATTGATGTGTGTGGGGAGCGAAGTCCAGACCGTTTGGTCCAGTCTCACAGAGATGCTACTGTAGCAAAGACTGCTAAAAAACTTAATGCTGGCCATAAAAGAAAGGTGTCACAACACACAGTGCACAGCAGCTTGCTGCATACAAGGTTGCATAGCCACAAACTGGTATCAGGGTACATTGGGCATGTGAGCATCAGAACTGGACCAACGAGCCTTGGAAGAAGGTGTCCTGATCTGATGAATCATGTTTTCTTTTAGATCATGTGGACAGCTGGGTATGGGTGCAATGTTTACCTGGCGAAGTGAAGGTAGCAGGATGCACTATGGGAAAAAGTCAAGCCGACAGAGGCAGTGGGATGCTCTGAATAAAGTTCTGCTGGGAAACCTTGGGGAATGCCTCCTGGCTTTCGTGTGAATGTTACTTTGACACGTACCACCTACCTAATGATTGTTGCAGATCAAGAGTATTCCCTGATGGCAGTGATCACTTTCAGCAGGCTAATGAGCCCTACCACACTGCAACAATTGTTCTCAAATGCTTTGAGAGAACATTACAAAGAGTTCAAGGTGTTAACTTGGCCTCCAAATTCCCTAGATCTCATTCTGATCAAGCATCTATAGGATGTATTGTTGAAACAAGTTTGATCCATTGAGGCCCCATCTTGCAACTTTCCTGTAAGTTGCAAGATGGGGCCTCCATGGATCAAACTTGTTTGAAAGGACTTAAATGTATCTGCTGCTAATGCCTTGGTGGCAGCATCAGAGGTCTTGTGGAGTCCATGCCTTGATGGGTCTGAGCTGCTTTGATGGCATGGAGAAACTATGTAATATTAGGCAGCTGGTTTTAATGTTATGGCTAATAGTAATATACTGTATGGAAAGACTTTATTTAAAACTATATAAAATATAGTGCAGTGTGTTGGAGAATTTTCATGGTTTGACACCAACTAGTATTATTACTACTATATATGTGACAGTTGACATCACCTAACGCAACTTACAAAATCAAAATACTTTCCAAAGGTTTACATTTAAATACAGGATGTATTTACTTCATTTTAAAGGCAATGTCACGGGTATATTAGATAGATAGATAGATAGATAGATAGATAGATAGATAGATAGATAGATAGATAGATAGATAGATAGATAGATAGATAGATAGATAGATAGATAGATAGATAGATAGATAGATAGATAGATAGATAGATAGATAGATAGATAGATAGATAGATAGATAGATAGATAGATAGATAGATAGATAGATAGATAGATAGATAGATAGATAGATAGATAGATACTTTATTAATCCCAATGGGAAATTCACATTCTTCAGCAGCAGCATACTGATACAATAAATAAAGTCAAAAGCAGGGACTGAACCACCACTCTCATCATACATGCTCATTGTTACATCACACTTTCTTAATTCTGTTTATTGTAAACTAAGAGATTGTTGATTGTCTCTTTGAGCTATTAATTGATGTATGGAAATGAGTGCAGTGCTGCTGGGTTAATTTTTCCTTTGAAGACTGTAAAGAAGAAGGTGTAATTGGTCTATTAAAATGTAATATCAAAATGTGTTAGTTTAATAACTAAAAAAAGGAGGATATTTTAATTATATACAAACATGTACAAATACTGCAACTCTGTTTTTTATCTGAGATTTCAAATGGCTTAAAATAAACTTACATAGATTGTGGACGACATTGCATAACTTCATAAATAATCTGAACAACGAAGCATCGAAACTGAAGAATTATTAACTGCTTTAATGTCAGTGCCAGTTTTTGTTCTGTTTTCAGCAAGTCACAGGCGGCTATTTACAGTGCACTGTATGGTGAGGTAGCAGTGATTTGTACATTTAAAAAAAAAGAAAGAAAAAATAAATATAACAAGGTATTTTAAGCATGATGAACCCATGCACTTCACATTCCTGTGATGCTTTTTCCTCTGCCATTTTAAAGTCTGCTGAACCTATTTAAATCATTTCTTTCTAAGTCTTTCTGACAGCTGATTTATCACTCTGTGCCACTAACTCTCAGTTCAGCTTTAATTTAATGTTTGCCTTGCTGCCACACAACTTTGAGTGGAATACCAGTTAAACTGACATTGTCCTGTATAGTTAAACACTTTCAGGTTTATTGAACAAATGTTCAATACATTAACACCCGGGAAGGTGCAAAGGGTGGCAGCAGGACTGGGGAAAGGGAAAATACGAAAACAGTGACTACAGCATTAGAAAGTCCATTCTAATCTGAGGCTCTTGCAGTTAATTTGGGATGTCAGTTATGATCCTCCAGAAGATGGTTCAGTAGATTTGGGACATCTACAAGATGGCTAGCTTTATGCATTGTTTATTAGTGTGCAAAATAATCATAACAAAACACTTGGAATACTTTAGCATGAATTATACATAAGAAGATTGCATCCAATCACAGCCTATCACGTTATTGTATCTTAAACCTGCTATCTGAAAACCATATTTTCTATTCAGTCACATTTAAGAAGACCAATAAAACAGACACATCAAAACTTTATTGCATTCTTTCATTAGCACCAATTAAAGGGTAAATACATCCTTAATAGAAACTTTTCCATCACATAAAACATCCTATACCAAAGTAAACACTGATAAAGATCCTGGGGATGTTCATGCTGGCGTGAACAGATTACTTCAATTTCAAATGAAATTTGAGTCTGTTTCTATAAGCACAAGGCTTGGAGGAAATGGTGACCTCACTGAGCCGGAGACAGACAAGGGAGTCGGCAGAAAAATAAAGGCAAGCTCTACTGTATTGACATTCATTTGACCCTTTTGAATTTCCTTCCTTATTAACCCAATAAATTCATTGCACTAATTTATAATAATATAACATTTTCAAATCTGCTTAATCCAATTCAGCAACAGAGGATTGGACACTAACCCGGGTGCAAGGCAGAAATCACCCCTAGATCAGTCAGTTGCACACTTGTTTAATATCAATAACAATAGCAGCGCAACATGATTTTTGATTTTGATTTGATATACTTTGTTAATGATGGTACAGTGGGTAGCATTAGAACCTTGTGAATTTAGCATTCTGGGTTGGAATTCTGACACTATCTGTGTGAAGTCTGAATACTTTCCCAGTGTCTTCACGGGTATAGGTCTGGCTACTCTGGTTTTCCTCCCACATTCTCAAAGGCATGCAGGTTAAGTGAACTGATAATTCCAAATTAACGCAGCGTGAGTGTGGGAGTTAGCTCTAGGTATATGCATGAGTGGGCCCTTTTATTGACTAGCAGGCTATTTCTTTCATTGCACTAAATGGCTCCAGGCTCTCACAACTCTGGACCAAGCATATTTCACAAAAGTATGTTATTATTATACATAACTTATACAACATTTTTTAATCTTAGGAAGATTAATTTCATAAATGTGCATTCAGCATATAGTCCTCATGAAGACTTGGTATCTAAAACATTGTATTTCTAAGCTTCTCTTTGTTTATCAGTACAGATTTTTTTTTCTGATATGATACCTTTTGGAACTCTTCATAAATTCCTTCAATCACTGAGACATCCAAATATAAATTCTGGCAATCACTGCACTTTGACAGTTCTACCATGAGCTTGAAGCATCACTGCTCCAATGGCTAAAAATAATAATGCAGATAACAAATATTATAAAAACAAACTTTAATAAAATTAAGTAACATTTTCAATTTATTTCAAATGTTCTAAATGACCATGATTTAGCCCCACAACTTCAATAGTGTCTAAAACCCCATTAGCCCTGTATTACTAATATCAAAGTTAAAACAGATACACAGATTATTAGCAGCATGCTTGTGTATTTTTTATGAAATGACAAGGATATAATCATAATCAGAAAACCAAAGCAAAGTCAATACCAAAAGAACCAAAAAAACATGATTAAAGCCAAAACGCCAACAGAAGGAATAGTAATCGAAAAAGGGCTACAAGGGTCAATAACAAAGTAAGAAAGTAAATCACATGAAATGGAACGTTTTTATGCAATCTTGGATAGTGAATAAGTCTAAAGGCAATTCTTTATCTCGTCACACAACATTACGTCAACAATCATGCACTTCCCAAAGGATCATGGGAAATTGCCGTTACAATGAAGCAAACTAAAACCTCAAACATAGAGACGCCCATTAATGGAATGGGATGGAATTAAAAATTATGTTAAAATGATTAACTTTGAATAAGGCAGAAATTCAAATAACTAATAGCACAATTAGATTCCATGCGTAAAATAAACCCAACACAAGACAGTTTTGAGTTTTAATTATAAATAAAAACCCAGGAAGAAATAAAGAGTATTGCAAATCATAACATTGTCATGTTGTTATTTTCTTTCTAATTTGTGATTTTCAAAAGATCCATTTAAGGACTGCAGTTGCTAAAAATTATACCACTCCTCAGTTGCTGGAGTGGTCACCTTAAGTAAACTGTAATGCATGACTAAGTATAAGATTCTTCTGTGTTTTCACACCGATTCCAAGCTGTATGTTGTGCCTTGTGTGTTGTGCAAATTGAACATCATTCTGGCAGCCAACTGACATTAAGAAAAGCAGCATAAGTGGAAGAGTACTATGTGAAACCACACAAACACCATAGTGAATTTGGTTGCAGTGTCCACAACTTTTAATGCATTAACTCAATTTGCGTCAAGACTGGATACCATAATGTGTTTTAAAGAGCCCCAGGAGTCAGTGGTAGACACCTATGGATTACTGGGAGAGTGATCTAGATCAGTGCTCCGCAACCTTCTCTCACCTACGACACACCAAAGTTCTTCCTAGAATTCCACGGCACATCAAAAGCCAAAATATATATCAGTGGCGTGGGGGGGGGGGGGGGGGGGGGGGGCTGGGTTATCCGCTCCGAGCTCCAGCTATTTAGGGGCGTCCCAACTACGGTACTTGAGGAGGCGTAAAAAAAAATTTCTTTCAGCGTTGGGGTGTCAAATTTTTCACCCCCCTGGACAACATGAACTCCAGCTACGCCACTGATATATAGATATTAATTTAATACACGAATTTTACAATAATTTTTCATTTTTTATTATATGTATACATTTATTATAAGTATACATACATAAAAACTATACTATATTTACTTTTATGCAATCTTAATAATTATAACATAATGACTGATTAATGTGATACCTGCGCTTGTTTCAATGAATACAAAAGTTTTATATTCGGCTCAATATTTGACAGCGCAACCCGAAGTTCTTGGTCAAGATCTTTTAAGCATGACCGCTTATCATTTTTAATTAACACAAGAGTTGTTTGTCTTTTTTGGCGTAACTGGGATGGTTTGAATTTAGATGGCGATTTAGTTTACTGGGTGCCATTGCCTCGTTTGATAGCTGATCGCCGCATATGATGCATTGTGGCTTTGCAGCCGTTTCGTCACCACACCACGAGAATCCATATCGAATGTAGTCTTTGTTGTACTTCCTTTTCACAATTTTCTGTTTTGTTTTTTTTTGCAACACTTGTGCTGGGTTCTTCATCATCTGTACGTGAAGACGAATCTTTTCCACGTAAAAATGTATCCATATTTAAAGGGGTATAAAACTAAATATGAATCACACGAAGAACATTAACCGTACACAATTCAGCAACACAACTAATAGTAATGAATGATAACTACTGACGCAAGATAAGTGAATGCGACGTAGCACGACTAATACGTCGGCTTGAATTGAATCTATGTGAGGGTACGGAGCGCTCTGCCTATCAAAGCGTACTACGGAGTTGTCTTGCGACTACGTAGGGCCTACGTCTTAGGCGCCAGGCGATGGGATTTATTATTTCAGAGAAATGACACATAAAATTATGAAACCTTTAAAAGGCTATTTACGCGAATATTTCATTGCACGTATTCTCGTTATTGTGTTTCTAAGGAGGACCGTTGAAATATTATTTAGTTAGAAAATTGTCTCATTTGACCGCGTCACACCTGTATCGGCTCAAGGCACACCAGTGTGCCGTGGCACACCGGTTGCGGAGCACTGATCTAGATGACTGGATTGCCAATCCACTAATAGTGAGAGAGAAACCTTGAATTACCTAAACACTGACTTGTAACTTTGATATCTTTGAGAATCATATTGTAGATAGAACTCTTTATTTGCAGTGTTTCTAATTTATTCATTTTTGCTTTTCACAGGCGTAACCTGTAGCATCAAAGGATCTTGTTAATGTGTTTTGTTTCTCTAAGAAACGCATTTTAGAGAAATTTCTTCAGGACCTAGGTTTGAATCTTCACTTAATCACTATCTGTGAGCTTGTACATTTTTCCTGTAATCTTGAAGGTTGCTCTATGGGTGCTTAAGTTTATCCTCCTACGTTCAAATGACTAAGGTTAAGCTGACTGGCAACTCTAAGATGGTTTAATATGAGTGGGCGTGAGTGTGTTTGTTTGTGTGCCCAGCATTCAGGTGGCACCCAGCTCAGTGCTGCTTCTTGGTATATGTATTGCGTTACTGGGAATAACTTCTCCCTGCCTCCCTACAAATTAAAACAGGTTTAGTAAACTGATACTAACACAAACTGCTATGCTAGTCAAGCACCTTTTATATTTTTAAGTTATGATTGAATCTGCCAAAAAAACAGCTCTTATACAGTTTGTTAATCTTATCTTTAGACTTTTTGACACTTTCAATCCAATGGGTACCAGCAAACATTTTAAAACTTAGGTTGTTACTCAACAAAGTGTGAAAATGCCCACTCAATTTTTAAAAGGATCTACCAGAGAAGAAGAAAAAGAAGAGATTCACAAAGGAATCAAGATGCTCACAGAACCCAAGAGTATGAAGTTCTAACTTCCACATACATCCAAACATTAACATACTTTAATCCTGCAATTTCCCATACACACATAGTTCTAATAAAACAGCTTTGGCAGAAACCTGTACAAAGACTTTTACAAAATGTGGTGAAATTGATCAGTCATGGTTTTATTATGAAATTCAATGTATTTATCAAGCTTCAATGTATTTATTATTCTGTGGCTTTGTAGTCAAACACAAACTCACACACAACCCCAACCCTCAAAAAACAGCACTCGGGTTTCTTCCTACAATCCAACAACTTACATTTTAGTTTAACTGGTAACTCTACGCTGCTGGTGTGCTTTGCTTTTTGGACTAGCACTCTTTCATTGGCCAATTCTTGTCTTGTGATGAGTGCACAAGTACAGACTGCAGTCCTAAGCACAAACACCCAAATATACAAAAGATTCATGTTGCAAGGACAAAGTGTAACATGTGTTAGTTAGGATCGGCTCATGAATCTTAACAATCAAAACATGCAGAACAACATTAATCACCACATTCATGAGAATGTGTATCTGTTAAGAATGTAGCGTACAGCTAAGCAGTCCCAAAAATGGTACAGAATTAGCAACTTTGGTAATTAGATTGTTTTCTGACAAATATATTTTCCATTCATCCCAGAGCACAACATTCCCTATTTCTCAAAAACAGACAACATCCATTCATTTATCAAGCATACTTGCTTTGTCCAATTCAGGGTCACAGTGGCCAGAGTCTATCCTGGCAGCAACCAAAACGTGAATGGTAAATCAGTTCCACACATACTTAAAATAATGATTACAAAATTATAAAACAGAAGGCAAGGGTAACACTTCAAAAATGTGCTTTCTTATTGCACAACTGCATTCAGTTCTCTAGTTAGAGAGACTATGGACACAAATTCTTGTCCAGTATCTCAACTGTTCAGTAGAAGCTGCATTTTTGACAAAATGAAATGAAATATAGAAACTTTTCATCTACATTAGTCTAAATTAAAAATGTTTATCTTCTTGGTGATAGTGGGTCTGTAATTTACATAGAGGGGAGAAGAATGGAGTAATGAGATTGGTGTTTTTCTTGCTGTGATACTCTACTGAGAAAATGTGCCACACTGTAAACAATGCAAAACACATCCCCGTGGTGAAAGAGTAGGCGTTTTGCGAAGAGTCAGCCTTGACCTGCAGAATTGCTTGACCTGTGTATGACTGAATACAATTTTAAGCTTGACTTCACACCAAATTCAAAATGGGAAAGGCTTTGTCTTGCTTGCAGGATCGGGGATTCCCCCTTGTTAGGCGGTTTATTGGGCATCCTTGGCCTGAACACTTCAACAAGTGTACTGTATTAAAAATGTATCACATAGTTAAGGGATGAAAGCTCTAAAGAAGTGTTACTGAAGCTTCGTAGGTCACATGAATTTTCCATTAGTTCAGCAGATAGATAGATAGATAGATAGATAGATACATAGATAGATAGATAGATAGATAGATAGATAGATAGATAGATAGATAGATAGATAGATAGATAGATAGATAGATAGATAGATAGATAGATAGATAGATAGATAGATAGATAGATAGATAGATAGATAGATACTTTATTAATCCCAAGATGGTCGCTCATTCTTCTCTATCCACTGTATTCTCATTTTTTTCCTATATTCCCGGTAAAAGGTTGTTATGATAATTTGAAATAAAGAAACACTTTGTACCAGAACTGCTTCAATCACAAGACTTTATGCCATGCAGAATGTGGCTACGGAGAACATTTTTACAATCTTCACTCACTGCTGAAACACGGAGGACCATGTTCGGCTGAATGTGGTAATATCTGAAAAAACACACCAATGGTGCTTCTGTGTGTTCCTTAAGGCAGTTCACAGCTAACCCCTAGTCCTAAGCAGTGGGCAGCTATGAGGTTAAAATACAGGTTATTTAAATGTCTAGAATTGTATTTTGATGTCAGTACCACAAAGATCACAATGATTTTATTCAAAACTTGACAGTTTCACAATTGTGAATGCCAATACAGAAGGCGGACAGTAGATTGGTCACTCCCCCAGGGGAATCAATTTTCTTATTGAAACTAACGTTACAACCACAAAGATTTACGCAATATTCTGGAAACTACTAGTTCTCTCACTCACCTTACACATAGAAGTGTTGTATCAAAATTACCTAAATGGCTTTAACATCCACAAATTGCCAGCAATTTAGGAATATCCTGCTATTTTCAAAGAACCTAATGAATGAACAAGCACCCATACAGAATAGTGCATTTTTATTTATCTGGCAATTCTATACCTTCACCTTCGGAAACACCATATACATGATATTAATACAGTGGAGGAGTATTTGACCTACTCTACCACTGTGGAGGCACTGATATGCCTCAGTACTCTTGTTCTCGTTGTTTCATTCTTTAGTGCTGATGGAGTGACAAAGCAATTACAGATATACCTATCTATTTCCTTGAGACCAGTTGCATAAATCATTCTCCAAGTTTGTCAGCCACCGTGGAACTGAGACCACTACTCCATCCAATCTTAATAACTGGAAATGTGCTCACATAAGTTGTGTTGTTTGACACAGGAAATTCTAACATAAAATCATAGAGTCTTCTCCATGAAATGTCAGAGGTTACAAATAAGGTGGATAGCCGAGCTGATCAGAATGAATTCATACTTTTGAGCCCAAGAGCTGGGTATTTAGCTGGTCTATCACAAATAATTTACAGTTTTCAATAGAATGAATTAACTAAAAGCAAGTTTGGTTAATGGAGAACAACCAGTGGTGATTGAAAGAAGAAGGCCAGACATCCTGACTACACATTTAGCCTTAAACACATTTTCATCATTTTACAGCAGAGAACAAATGCCGGTCATCTTATTTTTTTTAACAAAATTATGCCTCTCGGTGTCTGGGATGTCTGAGGAATGTTCAATTATTTGACTTTTGTAAAGCTACTTCTATAAATACACACTACATATTTTCCTCCTTCTTTGATTCTTTGAGTATTTTAAGACAATCAAAATATTTTCTCAGTGTATTCAAAGAATTCCTAAATTTATTATGGACTTCTAGAAAACCTCTATTTTAACAGGTCAATGTTGTTAAGCAAGATTCAAAGAAATAGGAATTAGACTGAATATGACACTGTCATATGTTCCCGTTAATATAAATTATATACATATATACTATATTACTTGCCACTAGCTACAGTACATTACCTGTCAAAGACAGGTAATAGAATAAATTAAAAAATATTTGATATCTCTTCTTCTACGTGTGCCTTCGGCGTTTCTTGTACGCCTTTCCTCTGTATCCTATCCTATCTCATTTATAGGCCCCCATTACCTGCTGTTAAAACATCATTTGTCTTCTTGCAAATACTTTCTGTCTTTGAAGGAGCCTCTCAGCATTCATCCTACACTTTCCTCATTATCCTCGTGTGTCTCATCCTCTTTTTGCTCAGTGCTTCCTCTATCAATTGTGTTTGAATGAGCAATCAAATCTAAACTAACCAATCAAACCAAAACCAAACTGATCAATCTTATTGCTTGGAGGGTACGGTCTCTCACTCTCTCACACACACACACACAAAATAGTGTTTTATTATATAAAGTAGTAAATGGATAAGCTAAAGATGTTTCACCATTTGAAATTTCTACAGTAATACTGAGACATTCCCAAGATTCATTAATAAATTATCAAGATACTAATTGCAATAAAAGAGCATGGACAATCTCAACCAGTAATTCTTTACATTAATATTGGAAAATAATAACAATAAAAGAACACCAAGATAGATAATATAAATAACAATAATGATTTCTGTATGCAGGAAGAGCAAAAAACCAAAAGAACAGTAGGCCTAACTATCCATCCATCCATTTTCCAACCCGCTGAATCCGAACACAGGGTCACGGGGGTCTGCTGGAGCCAATCCCAGCCAACACAGGGCACAAGGCAGGAACCAATCCCGGGCAGGGTGCCAACCCACCGCAGGACACACACAAACACACCCACACACCAAGCACACACTAGGGCCAATTTAGAATCGCCAATCCACCTAACCTGCATGTCTTTGGACTGTGGGAGGAAACCGGAGCGCCCGGAGGAAACCCACGCAGACACGGGGAGAACATGCAAACTCCACGCAGGGAGGACCCGGGAAGCGAACCCGGGTCCCCAGGTCTACTAACTGCGAGGCAGCAGCGCTACCCACTGCGCCACCGTACCGCCCGTAGGCCTAACTACCTTTCACAAATCTATAAAATTAGAACTACCATCCACAAAGTGTAAAAGTGGGGTGCTGGAATGGTTTATAGGAGGGAAAAAACGCCTTGATTGTCCCTGAAACCTTCCATGGCACTGGCAGACAATTCTTAGAGTGGACTATATTGGTGCTCTGCACAATTTTGAGGAAGGTGGTAAACTACTTGCTAGGGTGTCAAGGTACCACTAGGTGGCA
Source organism: Erpetoichthys calabaricus (assembly GCF_900747795.2). Lineage (NCBI taxonomy): Eukaryota > Metazoa > Chordata > Cladistia > Polypteriformes > Polypteridae > Erpetoichthys > Erpetoichthys calabaricus. The sequence continues at coordinate 134,458,484 of NC_041400.2, read as the reverse complement.
ATAGTCCTTGATGGTTATAGTGAATCAGACATGACCCATGACCTGGAAGTGACCCCGGAGTGCTATTTAAATAACAGCCGCAATTACCTGGGAGAATGGCTATGTGGGGTACCGAATGAGGACTGTTTGAGAGTTTTGCCACATATGAAGACAATTACAAGCAGTAAAGAGGATCACTAAAGCTGTCCTGCCGCATTTGGTAACATTTCTTTCTTTCGGTGTTTTTATTATTTTTCTAAAACGCCCACTGCGTGTATTCTTTGAGCACCAAGGATGCGCAGTTGAGATACAAAACATTCTAAACACATAAAACAAACCATTTGTTTCTAGCCAGAAACTGTCGCACTTGTTTAAAAAACATGAGGTTAGTTCGCCAATCCAAATTACTTTTTTTTCCTCCGTTACATTTGATATATTTCTAATAATGCAATAATATTTATAAATATACTATTCCAAATTTTTGTGAAGCGTAGCAAGTCCATAAATATTTCTATAAGTGGACGGTATGTATTTACTGACCTAATCCGTGTTTTTTTCTTAACCGAATGAATCCAATTTAAAGGTCAGATGTAGCCGGAGTTTATCCTGTCAATCAGTTATGATAATAGGCGCATGAAAAATAACTGCACTTACAAATATCTGCACTGACTATTCGTCCCTCTTTTTAAAAGACTACAAACTACACCACACCACTGTCTTCTTCATATTTTACTGCACTTGTACAAAGCCATTGTAAACAACAGTGTTTCTGATCCTAGGGAAATTCATAAAACTGTACCCAGGATATACGTTCGTGCATGTGTGTATTAATCATGTTTGCCTTAAAATTGATTCTATCAGAAAATTTACAGCCAGCCAATATATTAAGGCATTAGGCTTTAATCCTAACAGTCTTGTTTTAGTCAATTGCATAAATTCCGTGCAGAACGTCTTGTGGTTATTTTTCTCCGGCATTTTTCAAATTAAATGGATTTCACAGTGTATCAGAGTAAGTTTTCATGCACCCTCGCACAAAACATATCATGTCACGTAGCTGTCTCCCAAAACCATAATCTGATGTTTGGCAAATCCCGTATTCATCCTTAAAATACAATATGTGCCGCTGCTATACATTTTTGCGCGAACCTTACAATACCGTCTACTTAACTGAAGTCCGTCACTTCTTCCCATTATTAATGGTCTTGTTGCTCCTTAATGTAACTAAAAAATGAAAGGTAAACTAAGCACTCCGGCAAGACTACGCCACCATATCCGTCTCACCCCGGGGCTCTTGTCTCTCTTCTTCTTTTTGTGACTAATACGTGTTGGAGATAAAATAACACCATAATGGATCTCAGCCTTCTTTACAGCAGTTGAGATCCCTGATCAGATTTCCAATGATTAACTCTACAGATCGCAACCCGCCTTAGCAAAAATCCTCTTCCTGATCCCTACCGTGTACACCCATTAGGACACAATATGAAATATGCTGCACGTAAATGTATATTTTTAAAATTAAACAAGAAAGTGATGCGAGGGCAGTGGCGGGGGTGATGACTATAAATTGGAGTCTGAACTTTAAACTATGGTTGTTCCACGGATCCAAAAAAAGATAAAATTGTTATTATTGAACAAGATCCGCTAACGTCTTTCCAGTCATCCCGACAAATGTACCCCTATTAATAAGCGTAACTCAAATCATATGGTCTTGTCACGTAACTTAACAGCCAGGAAAGAACTAAAATCACATGACAACCATGTCCACAAAATTTCTTGGGCCGGGGTTTCCCATAGTTTATTATTAATAATGAAAAGTTTTAGAGGTTTCCTGCTTCGCTGAGCGCACATGAAATCACATCCACAGTACTTCACTCCAAGTCTTTTAAAGTTAATGATCGCAAAACCCATCCAAGCGCTGCACAACTGACATCACGGGACAACTGAACTGTTTTTCCGTTAAACCATTTACACGACTTAACGTATAGAGTGTCCTATTGACCGACCCTTTAAGACCGTCGCCAGTTTAACTTTCTGTACGAGCATAAGAGAACATTTTAAATGCAATTTGATACTACTTTGTTATAGATATTATATAAAAAAATTCTGTTTAAATAAAAAAAAACTCTGGTAGTTTTACCGAGAGTACATGCACAATAGCAGTGGCAAATAAACTAAACCTATACCCAAAAAAAAGGTTTAAATGTAGTTATTTGTAGAAGCCTGACCCGTCTCTTGCAAGGATATAGCAATTCACATACCCACAAAAAGTTCGATCAGCAGGTTTTCATTCGCCCAGCATGATTAGAGAAATCTAAAAACTGTTTTTCTAAACCTGTCTTCAAAGATTCCTTTTTAATGGTCTCGAGTGGCATAAAATACTTCCGTACATCGGAAACCACATCAGTGATCACCCAGCTTTTGACACAGAAACTCACCAGCAATCCGGTCTATGTCTGGTAGCGATCCCAAGTAAACAAACTAATTTTCTCGCTGTCAAATATGAATTTGACACAACAAGACATTTTCAATGATCATTGCAGGTCTACACACAACGACTGACATAAAACAAAGTACAATAACCAAAAAAGAAACGTGTTTCCTTAAGCGATCGGTTGCGATGGAATAACGTGCATAACACAAACATTTCAAGATCAAGTAAGTGGCTCCAAAACAATTCACGATTGTGGCTCAACCACACACACTCATATATATATATATATATATATATATATATATATATATATGATGTACATATACGAATCCACGAATGAGCGCTGTGTGCTCCGAAGCTCGTACCTGTGTTGAACTGAGATCACTTCCAGCAGAGGTCCGGCTGCCCCATTCTCGGCACTGATATCCACGCTGCTTTTGCCACAGTGCAACGGATCCTGAGCACCGACAGGACTGAGAGGGGGGCTGCTTAGCGGACTGCCCTGAAGCACATCGTGTCGGATCGACCTTGGTGAGGTGGGTTGGAAGGCGCGAGGCGAAGTAGCAGACGAAGATACTTTCGTCCCGGGATCACACTCGTTCGTTAGCGGCAGCAGCAGCAGCAACTGCTCGGGTTTCTCCAGATCTACACTCCGGACTTTGCGCAGCTCCTTCCGCCTCCACTGGGATGATTCCCCTCGAGTCACCCCGAGGCTGCTGCTACTGCTACTATTGCACTGAGAAGAATGATTACTGTTATTCAACTCCTTTGCTCCCGACGACGAGGTCCGGCTCCCCGCCGCCGCCGCCATTTTCTGTCCCCGAGCTTATCATTCAGGCTCTTTGGGAGAGGGAGTGGAGGGAATTGAGGGAAGAGGAGGAGGAGCATCGCGGGACCTGGCCGTGCTGTTTACATACGATCCCCGTAAAGAGCGTAACGAGAGCCACCAAGAATTTAACCCCCAGCGAATGTGAGGGCAGGACGTCAACAATGGAGAAGGAGGGGGTGGGATTCACAGAAAAGCACTTTTCTTTGTTATGGACAAAAGTTAGAGAAGAGTTGCCGCCTGAGCAGCACGTTGCACTGTTTGCGCACGAGCGCGGGGAATGTCGCGTGGAGGTGTCTTTAGTGCAGGGATGCGGGAATCGTTGAGCAATTCGCCCGTCCAGTCATTTGTCACCTCTTGGAAGTTTTAATTCCAACAGATATAAAGAAAGAATAACTATCCACAGAATAGGACAGCTACAAACCGCGAACCAACTTACATGTGCGTTCTGTCAGTAGGCCGGACCCCTAGAAGCTTTACGTATTGACACGGGCTGTCAAGAATTAAAATAGTAATAATAATAATCGGTAAACGCCACCGTAAATTATTGGAGGCTTTCCGCACATTTTATCATCACACATTAGATGTATGTGCGTTGTTTTAGAAGGAGCGCCAATAGGCTATACTGAATATGACTCTCCAGTCATAACTTTAATCTTTTCAAAGGGCCACTATTCACTTCATTCTAAACTCAAATCCTTTTCATTTCTCAGGTTTGTTCCCTCCTCCTTCCCCGTCCTGCCCCCCTCTCTCACTTCTGTATTGGTTCTTTGGTTCAGGACATACTCTCACTGTTTATTTTAAAGTATGCCACTAAATTTAATTGATATTGTTTTGTCCCATTGCACAGAAATAACAATGCAACTCTTCACAGGTAATTATGAAAACTGGCCTCCTAAAGTGGTCATTTTTTGAAACAGACTGTGTTATATACGTTTGTGAGTATAATTTAAAGAAGATGAGACGGAGTATAGGAGTCAAGTGGAGGCTTTTATTTCTTTGTGCAAAGAAATCTGCAAGTTAACATCAGTAAAACCATGGAACTGGTTATTGACTTTCCCCACACCAAAGAAGTCTGTATGCCCTGTTACTATTCAGGGAGTGGATGTTGAGATGGCACGCTTCTACAAGTACTCGGGGGGGGGGGGGGCCCGCATTAATGACAGGTTGTACTGGTCTCAGAACACAGAGGAACTACGTGAGAAAGGGCAGAGCAGGTGCTTTTTCCTTCAAAGACTGTATTTCTTTAATGTGGGTAGTGACATTCTTCACATCCTCCACAACTCAGATGGCCCATACAGTTTTCTGTGCTGTGGTGTTCTTGACTGGTAACATCACTTTAAAAGAGACCCACCAAATCAACTAGCTAATTAAAAGGGCAGGCTCAAGTATTGGACACACTCTGGACCCCCTGGAGGTTATAGCAAAGGAGAGAATTAAAACAAAACTGAGTGCCATTATGAACAATGCTCTACATACACTCTCAGACACACTAACACCAAGTACTTTCAGGCAACAAATTATTCAGCAGAGGTTTGTCAAGAAATGCTACTATGGCTATTTTATACCAACAGCAATACTCATTTATAATGTCTCACTGTGACAGAGTCAGAGTATTTCTTTCTTCTTCAATTTTATTCCCTTTTAGTCATTCTTGTGTGTGCTCAGATCATAGTGCGTGTGTGTGTGTGTATACATATGTTTTGATCTATTTATATATTTATTTATTTAAAGAACTTCTGTAAAAAGCTAAATTTCCCCCAGGGAACAAATAAAGTTCTATCTAATCTAATGTAATTTGGCCAACAATGATTGAGTCCTGCAGTGGTCTGGTGCCCCATCCACAGTGGGTTCTGTCTTATACCTGATGCTACCAAGATAAGGTCCTGGGGCCTTGTATATAAAACCTGCTTGAGCTCAGAAACGTACATAAGCCATTTCTTAGCAAAAGGTGGGATTTAAAAAAATGAACTTGGCATGGAAATTGGATTAAAGTTATGTGTAAATTTTAACACATACTCTTTTGGTGTTGGCATTTCAGTAATTCCATGTGGAAGGACAATGAAGTGAACAGAAAATTTCTTTTCTTTGCATATTTCAGTGACTCATCAGTCACAAACCAATGTTGTTGAACTCATTCTATCATACTGTAGTTAACTGGTATGTTTTATCAATACAGCTGTCCTTATTGTTGGTAATACTACCTAATACATATGGTTAATGTGAATTACTTTTAGTGTGTTGCCTGTCTATTTTGTATATAAAAAGGATGTGCTGTGTGTGTTTTGCAGTATAAGTGGCAATGTCAGCACTGGCTCTTTTGGAGAATATCACCAATGACTGTGTAAAGCAAGTTTCAGGAATCGCAATGAATTTTTGGCTCATGATGATGTCTGGCTTATAGGCCGATTTAGACTTCCTAGAGCCATTCTCTCAGAGTTGCCTGTATTACAAAGACCAAAAAACAGTAATCATGTGATCTCAATTCTGCTACAGGTTTTAACAACTGTAGGGTATTTGTTGATGGCCACTATTCAGCGTGAAATGGCTTACCGTTAAGTTCGACTATCAGAAATCTCTCGGGCACAGAGTTGCGTCATGCCATTTGTATGAGATAGAATATTTAAGATGTTATTAAGATACTTTACATGCAATATCCTTACCATTCAGGTGAGCAAGCTGAGATCAAAAAGTAATTTGCAGCAATTGCTGATTTTTTACTAAAGTAATCACCAATTACTTCCCACATCATCACAGAATAAATTTGTTTTTGTAAACAGAAAGTGCTTTTATTTAGTTAATAAACAACTAATATATGATGCTCAAATGTGTCTGACTAATATTTTACGGTTCATCCCATGGTTGCTTTATGTTTATCAAACAATGTGGGAAACAAGCTTCAGGGTCATTCTCTGCATGATGCTTGGGTCCTTGATGAACAAGCCTACAGTAATTGACAGTATTGCACCAAGTTTAATATATATTATAGACAACTTGTATACTTTTTTTTTCTTCCAAGTGTAAGTAGGTACATCACAAGGGAGGTAAAATGAAAGGCCCATCCACACATAATTAAATGGACCATTGGTTTATTAAACAGTAGATGGTGATATTTGGACTTGTTGAGTGGTACAGCACCACAAAGGTTTGCTGCATTGTGATGGCTGGTGCAGTAGTGCAGGACATCAACGCAATAACAATTAAAGAACATTTGGATGTTGTACCTAGGATGTTGTACCTAGTTTTTAATATCTCACTGTTATGTGCATTCTGCCTGTCTCGATTCATGCTCTACTATTGCTGTTTCTACACAGCTGCTTCTAGTCTTTTTTTCTTTTATATGCGATTTCCTCAGAGAGATCAGCAGAAATAATGTTTTAGCAATTCTCCACTTCTTTCAGTGATGCCTGAAGTTCACAGTCACCTAAGTTTCGTTTTCTGCCATTTTCCCTCTGTTCCTCTATGGTTTGTAGTAAAGAGGTCACTTAGGAACATGGGCAAATTTTATATGGTGATCAGATTGTGAATATTCAAAATAATTTTTACCCTATATATGATTATTGACTGGCAGTGATTTATAAAGGATTTTGGTGTGGCACACGATATCTGCATGGTTTTGTAAATCCATTTTTTTTTGTATGGATACGCTTTTTTTGCCTTTGGAGTGTAAGTAGTATTTTAGTGTAGAATCTATGCAAAATTTTATACATGAGGACCAGCTCTTCAAACTCTGAATTGGCACATGCTGCTTCAGGAAATTCTATGGGTGGGTGGAATTATTTTAATGTACTGCATGTTGCCCTTCCTAATGTGCACTTCACAAGATTATTGCAGTGCTACAGTCAAAAAATAGTAGTCTGTTCATTGGCACTGTATTAGATGTACTAGTGAAGGTATAGTAACCTTTTTAAGTATGCTGTCAGCATTCCATGAAGCTAAAAAGATGTAATGTTGTTATTACGTGCAATAAAGTAAATGTTAAGTTGGATCTAAATGTTAAATCGTGCATAGTTAAGAACAACATAATAATCTGCTGTAGTAACTCATTATTATTCCATATTATAACCTTTTATTGTGACCTTTGCTTTTTTCACATGTAATTATTACAGTTATAGAAAATAGAATTTAATATTTCATAACATGTATAACTGAAGCCAGGGTGCTATGGACACATTATACATCTGATAGTATTAATTTTTTTTTTTTTTTTACACAGGTGATAGCACTAAAAATAATGACAAATATACAAACCTTCCTTTTATTTCTCCTTCATCTCTCCAGCCGAGCGTTGTCCTCCTCCACTTCTGACTCCAACTCACCAGAGTGAGGCGCAGAGCTGTTTTTTAAACCAAACCCAGGAGTACGTCTGGCATGTCGGCACGGTAACTAGGATGCATTTTTGGGATAGGAGGAACTTTCATCCGATAGGGAAGCTTCCTCTCTATAGTTTCCTCCAGTGGCACCCAAGGACCCCAACAGTCCTGCTCTCCAGAATTGTAGTTATATAAACATGAGCCATGCCAGAGGGATACTGAAACCCTGAGTACTAGGGGAACACTGTCTCCCATTATACTAGCTTCCTGCCTTGGAAAGGAAACACCAACCATCCTGGCTGGGAGACCCATCCTTTCATGGTGACATCCAACACATCAGCACAAAAATGCACAGAGCTCTGAAACTGCATAGCTGGAGATACAGTTGCAAGTAACAAGGTTCTAGTCAAAGGGAGCAGAATTGAAAGAGAAGTCAAGAGTGTTAGCATAATTTAAATTTATCAGTGGATAATATGATCATACTCTTTAATTCGTAACTGCAGCAGGGAATATTCTTGGATTGTGATATCCAAAGTTAGTTTGAAATCAGGGCTAAACAGTAAAATAAATGTAAATGATTTATTCATCAACTAATTTTTCTGAACCTGCCTTCAGAGTTGAAGTGTAATGGGATCCCCAATAGAAAAAATCCAGACTAGGAAAGAGACAATACTACATCGAGAAGTCCAGCTTTAGAATTTGTGTTTTGCTTAGAGGCTAGTTAATATGGGCTAATCTGGCATTGTTAGTCTTCTGCATGAGCTTGGTTTCTTTCCTTAACAAAAGTTAACAGTCCAATTCCCAAGAGCTATATTTGGATCTGTTCTGCCATTCCTGTCACCTGACTAACATTGTGTCTGACCCCCATTCTTCACCTCATGGTGGTGAGCCTGTATGGCTTCTAGGATGGATCCCAGCATCGCTGTGGTTAGATGAAATGTGATAGTAAAATATTTGCATTCATATGGCTTCTTCCCTTAGACCAACCAGTATGCCATGGGTAGCTTTGCTAGGAGAGCAAGGCTGAAGACAACAGATCATTGAGGTACACAAGCCCCACTGCTATGTCAAGGTCGCAGTCTAAGGAGGTGAGCCGTTATGCCAGCTGTGTGCAACCTGCGGCCGTGGGCAAGGACTTTGGCGGCCGTGGACGTGTATATTAAAGTGTACGTAATGGCGGCCGTGCAGGTGTAGGGTCTCTGGACTCCAGCGAGTAAGGGGTCTCAACGCCGCGGAATCTTTGTCGGCCGGGTCGGTATGGTGACGCCGAAAGCCGATTTGGACTCTGGGGTCTCTAGACTCCTGCAAGTGTAGAATCTCAAACACCGCAGAACCTTCCTTAGCCGGGTCGGTATGTTGACCAAAATGTTGCCCTTTATATATTCATCGAGGCCTAGGGACTCTCGAGCTTACTCCGCCTGACCAAATTCCTACCGTCCGTTTTTCGGGCACTTTAGACGGGCTGTTGCAGGAATTCGCTAACCGTTTTCAAGATTTCGAAAAGATTTCAGCAACAATAAGACTCGTTGCTTCTCCTCATCTGGTGGAGACAGAGAGTGCACCGTTACATCTACAAATGGAGCTAGTAGAGTTGAAGAACAATGAGCAGCTTGTGAAAAAGTTTACGGAAGAAAGCGACCTGCTGGATACGTGGAAATCAGCAGTAGAATACCCACAACTACGAGAACTGGCCAGGAACATTCTCGTTCTTTTCGGAAGCACTTATTTGTGCGAAGCAGCGTTTTCCAGAATGAAATATCTGAAAAACAAGTACCGAACCCGATTGGTAGACAGCAATCTAGAGTCTGGAATACGGCTAATGGTCTCCAGCGAGTCCCCTGACTTTGCAAGTCTGTCTGCAAACATGCAAGAGCAAGGAAGCCATTAATGGCGATGTTTTCCAAACTTCCTGAAACAATTGCTGTAAAGGTTTTTTGTCCTATATGACGTTTCGTAGACATTTTTTTACATATGTAGACCAGTAAATTGAATATTGTCAGATATATCATACTCTGTTTTAATGTGTAATCTGTAAATTTTTACATAAATCATAACACATTATTAAGTTTACTTGGACTTACTGGCGGCCGTTATTAAAGTAAAAAGTCTGTAGTGCGGCCGTTATTAAAGTAAAAAGTCTGTAGTGCGGCCGTCAATAGCGGAAAGGTTGCGCATGCCTGCGTTATGCTCATTTTCATGATTTGCTTGGCTAAAAATGTTATGTGGTGTCAAAATATAATATAGTGAGAAAGCTTGCAAATCAGAATTGTTCTGTAAATTTATTCAGCATGTAATGCACACAGATTTTGGATTTAAGTATGTTTACTATTAAACCCTCATATAACTACCTTTCTTAAAACTTAACACAATACATTTAAGGTGCCTACATTACTATTGCTGCACATGTTTTGCATAGTTTTAACAATTAATCTTTTATATCTGATTTAAAACCAATGTTAAACCTGATTTTATTGAACACATAATTGTTGACAAAACATTCTAAAACCTAAGTAAATCAAGTTTCTAATTTTTATTTATAGTTAGGGCCCAATATTCTACCTTCAATTAACTTGCTAGTCTTGGATACCTATTTTATACTGTCTGAGGCAAATTAAAAACAACTATCAGGGTTAGCTGTTGCTGCCCAGGGTGGGGGCACTAACTACATTTCGAATTAAACATAGCCTATGCTGTTTCTTTGTACAAAGGGGGAATCTGTTATGAGCAGAAATACTCTCCAGACATTATAAAGGTTTGGGGCAGCCACCCATATATATTATATCCTGGCTGCAAAAGTTTGAAAATAATTGAAAAAATATGTTCACAAGACTGAATCCAAAACAGGACTGCCAGATTGGAGGTAAGATGGAAGTTTTAAAGGACGTGAGAGAGGAAGTGATGTCATCATGGCCGGAACCGGAAGTGACATCATCCAAAGCTTCGAAACCGGAAGTGACATCATCCCATGCACCAGAACCTGGTGGGATTTCCTTGGAATGATCTGCAAGGAACTGAGAAAGACCATTCTGGTCTGATATGGTATTATCATTACTCAAGCTCTTTAGCTGTCTCCTAATCCAACGTGTGTGACGCTGTACAATGGTGTACGGCTGTGTGTGATGAAGATAGGTTAAATGGTGCAGATTTGCATACTGGACAACCATATACATTCAGCTTTATATATTACATATAGTACATAACTAAGTTAGAGGTTAACTGCCCTTTGAACATGAGGTGACTTTTTTGCTTATTTTTCTGTTGTGTTGCGTTACAAATCTATGTATAAAAAAATATATTTCTGGTTATCAGTCCTTTGTTTAATGAATGGTGTTTTCACATTAAAAGCTGGATACTGAAAGAACTACAATATGTCTTAATAATCTTCTAAAGTGTACATTGCATGATTTCATTTTTCTTAGACTGCTTAAATATCCACTGCATACTATGTCTGTAAAGTTTAAACTTTGATAAGTAAATAAAGTAGACTTTTGGGTTCATATTCAGCTTGACAAGTAATAGTGTCCCCCTTTTACTTGTGTTCTTTTTAAACTGCACTATTACTTTCTTGTAATTCTTTTGATCTCTGATCCACATGATTCTTGCACAATTTCAATAGAAATTTTTAGTTTATCTACCATATTTCTCAATTTCATTATTAGTTGATGGACATAAAGTAGCTCTTAAGTGAAATTTTGTTTTGTCTTGGTGATTGACATTGCTTTGTCATTCTGTCTCACAAACTTCATTACAGCTGATAAGTTTTCCCACAATTTCCTTAAAATGCTGTAACTTAATGGTTATCTGGGTATCCTTCACTTATAACCAAACCAGACATGGTTTCTCTGTAATGAAATTGCATGATTGTCACTATCATGTGTAGCAGGGCAAATGATGAGGCATTGGAAATCCAGAGCAATTGGGGTGCCAACTGGGCAAAGCCCAGTTTCATTCAAATGAAAAAAAGAAAGCTTCTAATGAAAATATGTACTCTGTGCCAATATATTGACAAGCCAGTTGCTTGTCCTCAAGGGGTGCTTTCGAGGCTGTGAGTTAAAAAATAGACAAGACTGTTATCAACAGCGCCCCCTATTATCCCCAGAGTGGTACCACATACCTTAGCTGTGCCCGGAAGGTGGTCCTTTGGCATGTCTGTGTGACATATGTTAGATCCATCCATCCATTTTCCAACCCGCTGAATCCGAACACAGGGTCACGAGGGTCTGCTGGAGCCAATCCCAGCCAACACAGGGCACAAGGCAGGAAACAATCCTGAGCAGGGTGCCAACCAACCGCAGGACACACACAAACACACCCACACATCAAGCACACACTAGGGCCAATTTAGAATCGCCAATCCACCTAACCAGCATGTCTTTGGACTGTGGGAGGAAACCGGAGTGCCCGGAGGAAACCCACGCAGACATGGGGAGAACATGCAAACTCCACGCAGGGAGGACCCGGGAAGTGAACCCAGGTCCCCAGGTCTCCCAACTGCGAGGCAGTAGCGCTACCCACTGCGCCACCGGGCTGCCGCTCATTTATTTTTTACTTACATTGCTTAAGAAAATTGTGTGATGTAGTGGTCTCAATTTTTCATTCTCATTCTACATATGATACTCCTCTGAGTTTAACCTTTTAGAAACAAATGTTGAAGACTATTCCAGATTTAATTTTCAGACTGTTTTAAAGCTCAATACTAAAATATGAAAAACATTCTGAATATGTACATTCTTCACATGCCCTTGTTTTACCTCAAAAATTAAAGTGGGACCAGAAATTTGGGTACATATGACCAGGTACCAAAATGTGCAAAAAATCCTTAAATATCTAATTGTGGTATTTAATTATTAAATCACATTGGTCAGTTTTTCTTTTCACATTATTTTAAAAACAGGAACTTGGAACTTCAGTGTTTAAAATGTAAATGAGATCTTCTGGCTCAAAGCAATTATAGTATAAGTAGTCAAAGTCACAAGATTTGTTCTGTGAGTGTGAAATATTAAAAAAAAGAGTATCCACATATGTAAATTTTACACTGGCAATTCTGCTTTGCTCTTCAGTCATACTTTGCTGATCTGTTCCCATTCAGTTCTCTTTCACAGCTGAATAGGACAAGGTTGATTTTACACAGGCCTTTCTACAAAATTTTAGATTAATACAATCATGTAAATTATTATCCCTGGCATCACATTTGCAAGCTATCCTAAGCTAAATATACCATAGAAACCCATGGTTTGAGCTGTACATTGCTTGCCTTCAGCTATTGAAATTGCCCTGGGCATGTTGTTTTTGAGCCGAATTAATGTGTATTGGTTGCTGGAGATGTGTTTAACCATTTATCAAAGGACTGTCATTCTCTTTTTTAATTTAATAATTCCACCTGGACACATCCTTGTATAAAGACATCATAAATGTATCTGCATGCCTAAATGTATCCACATCAGTTATATATGCTCAAGTTGTTTTTATTTTTTTCGGGAGGGGGCAGAAAGGGCTGATTCTAAAAACAATGGTGTCTGGCTATGGTTTTCTAAACGATTTTATACAATAATTTCAGTAAAACACATCTGGTAATATCTGTACGCAATCATCCAGAATGCATTCCCCTGAGCAAAAACCTCTACCCTGCTAATTATGAACTCTGTTGCCACAAAGAAGCTGTTGAAATTAATTCGGCATTGTGAATATTTATACAATGATATCTGCCAACACATTGGTTAAACTGCATACTGCACATTGTCAAAAGGGAAAACATGAGTGGAATATACTACATCAGGAAAATTCATCATTTGCAAAATAATCAAGTGCTAGTTTTGTATTAATGTATAAATTCTTATGGTTTGCTCTGATTCTTTATAGCACATTTGGCTCACAGATTCTGTTAATGCAAGCATACTGTCAGATGAGTTCTGCTTTGTGTTGTGCCTTAGTCAAAATAGGGTTACTGCATACCACTCATATAGATTATCTAAAAACATACCTACTTTTTAACTGAAGTGTGTTGGTATGGGAAATAGTGCTGAGAAAAAAATGTTTGAAACCACAAACACAAATTCTATCAGTGAGTCAAATATGTTCCCTACTTTTGTTAGCAAACTGTTTTTTTCCATGTTTTTCTAAACTATTAATTTTCTGTAACCAACACTACTTCTTGTTTTGTAATGGATTGGCACCTGATACTGCCTGGGGAGGTTTTGGCCCTCTTCAACCCCAAAATTTTGATTAAGCACGTTCAGAAAGTAGATGGATGCAGCTATTTTCATTTACTGTATGTTTTGATCACCAACTTCATTTTTTTTTATTTCTTATGCTTTTTTGTGACTGTGTCCTTGATGTTCTGGATTATTGTAATCTCTTGCTTTCTCAGGTGGTGGGATAATGTTGATTCTTCACATATGTGATAATGAACTTCCCTTTTTCCAGAAGAAGAACTGTCAAGCTTTATTCATGCTATAAGTCCGCTTCCTCTCCATTACATCTGGCAATGATAACAAAAGCTTTAAAATAATGTTACAGCCAGACGTGACATCCTTTAAAATTAGTATCCTGTTTCTAATCTTTCTTTCCGTGTTAAGGATTTGAAGAACACTTTGTGTTATAAATTGTAAGAATATTTCTATCTTCCTTTTGAAAATGTTAAACCTTTCATTCAGATAAACCTATTCTACTAACAGGGTCTGGACTGATAGCTAGGATACAGCAAGAGTTTGTTGTTAAAGACTGACATCTTAGTTTCTGTTGACACAACTAATCTTTAAACTGTTGTTGGCTGAGTTTAGTGTGCAGTACTAGCAAAACTGCAGGTGTGTTGTTGCCTCACAAGTTTCACAACATGTGTGGGCCCACCTTTGATTCCAGACTAGAGCTTGCATGTTTTTCCAAATTTGCATTAATTATTTTTTTCTAGAACTCTGGCTTCTTTCCATAGTTCAAAATCATTCTTTAGGTTCATTGGCAATTTAAAATTGCTTCTGTGTTTGGGTGTTTGAGTATGTGAAAGCATGAGAGAGAGAGAGATAGGCTTTATTTGTGTAGGATTTACACAAAGAACTATACATCAACCAGATTTACACATGCAAGTATACACACATATATACACACCATTGTTATTGGCAAAGCTATTTATCAAGTCATTAATATACAGTACACATACATACTGTACAATAAAGTTGTCATGTGCAGATGTGCATGGTGGTCATCAGTCGTGAGGTTGCAAGCAAATATAATGGAAACCAGTTTATTCATTTAAAAATTCATTTTCTGTCAGGAACAGAAAATGTTGGGAGTACAGACATTTATTTAAATTTGGTAGGATAATGTTCAATACAGTTTAAAAATGACCACCTAAAAATTTAATGTACATGTATAAATAAGAAAACATAGTGTGCTGTATAAGTACTGTATATTTATAAGAAATAAGTGATTACATTATTACAGCATATTATTATACAGCATTATATTATTACAGCATACACATAAGAACAGTAGCAAAAACAACAATGCTAAAAGACTAACAACAACAACAACATTTATTTATATAGCACATTTTCATACAAAAAGTAGCTCAAAGTGCTTTACATAATGGAGAGAAGAAAAATAAAAGACAAAATAAGAAATTAAAATAAGACAACATTAATTAACATAGAAAGGAGTAAGGTCCGATGGCCAGGGTGGACAGAAAAAACAAACAAAAAAAAAACTCCAGAAGGCTGGAGAAAAAAAAATAAAATCTGTAGGGGTTCCAGGCCACGAGACCGCCCAGTCCCCTTTGGGCATTCTACCTAACATAAATGAAATAGTCCTCTTTGTAGTTCGGGTTTTTCACGGAGTCACTTGATGCTGATGGTCATACAGATTTCTGGCTTTTAATCCATCCATCATTGTTGGAACATCATGGTGCTTTGGGTAGATGGTGGTGGCACACGCCACCACCAACAGGACACCGGAAAAGGAAACAGAAGAGAGAGTAGGGGTTAGTACAGATTTTGAATGAATAGTTATTATAATGAATTAGATATACAGAGTATCAGGATTAAATTACAGTGAAGTTATGAGAAGGCCATATTAAAATAATGTGTTTTCAGTAGTTTTTTAAAGTGCTCCACTGTATTAGCCTGGCGAATTCCTACTGGCAGGCTATTCCAGATTTTAGGTGCATAACAGCAGAAGGCCGCCTCACCACTTCTTTTAAGTTTTGCTCTTGGAGACACTCAGTTGAGGATCTGAGGTTACGATTTGGAATATAAGGTGTCAGACATTCCGATATATAAGCTGGGGCGAGATTATTTAAAGCTTTATAAACCATAAGCAGAATTTTAAAGTCAATTCTGAATGACACAGGTAACCAGTGTAGTGACATCAAAACTGGAGAAATGTGCTCGTATTTTCTTTTCCTGGTAAGGATTCTAGCAGCTGCATTCTGCACTAGTTGCAAACGATTGATGTCTTTTTTGGGTAGTCCTGAGAGGAGTGCGTTACAGTAATCTAGCCGACTGAAAACAAACGCATGAACTAATTTCTCTGCATCTTTCGATGATATAAGAGGTCTAACTTTTGCTATGTTTCTTAGGTGAAAAAATGCTGTCCTAGTGATCTGATTAATATGCGATTTAAAATTCAGATTACAATCAACGGTTACCCCTAAGCTTTTTACCTCCGATTTGACTTTTAATCCTAATGCATCCAGTTTATTTCTAATAGCCTCATTGTATCCATTATTGCCAATCACTAAGATTTCGGTTTTTTCTTTATTTAATTTGAGAAAGTTACTATTCATCCATTCTGAGATACAAGTTAGACATTGTGTTAGCGAATCAAGAGATTTGGGGTCATCAGGTGCTATTGATAAATACAGCTGTGTGTCATCAGCATAGCTGTGGTAGCTCACGTTGTGCCCTGAGATAATCTGACCTAATGGAAGCATGTAGATTGAGAAGAGCAGTGGACCCAGGATAGAGCCTTGTGGAACACCATATAGAATATCATGTGTCTTTGAGTTATAATTACCACAACTAACAAAGAATTTTCTCCCTGCCAGGTAGGATTCAAACCAATTTAAGACACTGCCAGAGAGGCCCACCCATTGACTAAGGCGATTCTTAAGAATATTATGATCAATGGTGTCAAATGCGGCACTCAGATCTAAGAGGATGAGAACAGATAAATGGCCTCTGTCTGCATTTACCCGCAAGTCATTTACTACTTTAACGAGTGCAGTTTCTGTGCTGTGATTTGTTCTAAAACCTGACTGAAATTTATCAAGAATAGCATGTTTATTGAGGTGCTCATTTAACTGTATAATGACTGCCTTCTCTAGAATTTTACTTAAGAAAGGCAGGTTAGAGATGGGTCTATAATTTTCAAGAGCAGAGGGATCGAGATTATTTTTCTTGAGTAGGGGTTTAACTACCGCAGTCTTAAGACAGTCTGGGAAGACCCCCGTATCTAATGACGAGTTTACTATGTCAAGAACATTATCACTAAGCACGCCCGATACTTCTTTGAAAACATTTGTTGGTATTGGGTCAAAGGCACACCATGCAAAGGCTATAAATTAATAATTGGATATGTAATACATCTTTCAACAACTTGTTAAAAATACAGTATTGTGTACATTTTAATTTCTTTGTATAAAATTATCAAAATTCACATAAATGTTTGCAGTATCTTAAACCTATTTTGTCTTTACATCCAATTTTTATGTCGTCTTCTTCCATTTTAGAATCACAGAGAGATGAAATCAACCATGAAAAAGATCATATGGGTACATTTCAATGAACACACACTTATGTGCATTTATACTGGGGCAAATAAATGAACATGTATGTTTTTGAGATGTTAAAGAAAACTTTAGTACTCTGAAGAAAACTCTACAGATACGAGAAAAATGTAGAAACTCCGCTGGGATTCAAGCTGAGATTCTACCTGTATATTCAGTAAGCAAGTTTTTTTTTATTTAGATTGAACAGTTCTTAGCTGTCAGAGCAGTCAAGGAGGGCGGCAGCGTAACGATTGATTAATACGAAGGAGTACAAACGGTGTGAGTGGAGAGCTTTTATGTAAGGAATAAGAGGAATGTTAAGTTTGGAGAACAGACAGAATAATAAAGTAACCTCGCAGAAGAACAAACAGCAGGCATTCAAGAGGGAGAAGATTACAGGAGCTTAGGGGGGCAGAAGGTGTAAAATAGCTATTGCAGTTCTATAATCTAATTCCTTTGTCTTAAATTCTTTTAGGTTCACCATTTAAATTAAATCAATTAATTTTAATTTAAAAAGGCAGTTTTTGTAATCCTAAATCAAATTTTAACAATGAGGCCAGTGCAATGCAAGGCCTGATGAATGCTGGACTTTTTAGATGATGGCTTGGAGGAGCCAGTCTTCTTTGAGGGCTACATCTGCAGGACATGCCTGGTGATCCAGACCTCAAGCTCAGGGTTGCTGAAATGAAGGAGGAGTTGGCTGGCCTGTGTTGTAGTAGAGAATTGGCTGACTTGGCCCAGGTAACCTTTAGAGAGAGAGTGTGCCCCCTTAAGGTGGCGCAGAGTGAGAATCCAGACCAAACAGGTAGAGATTGGTGGGTCGTAGTCACAAGGCATAAGGTAAAGGGTGCACACTGTCTGGGGCCATCAACCTCATAATTGGAAGTGTCAAACCGTTTTCAGGTCCTTGAGGAGCTGGATGGTGTCTCTGAAGATTCTGAGGTGGTAGGAAGGGATGAGGAGCCCCAACAAGATGCCTCAAAACCAGTTCCCAGAAAGGGAGAGGTAGTGATTGTTGCGGACTCAGTCGTTAGGGGGATTGAAGCACAGTTTTGCTCAAGAGTTTCACATGGTCTATTGTCCTCCGGATGCACAGGTGGGAGACCTCCCTGGAAGGGTGGATAGGCTTTTGGCTAGAGCAGGGGTGTTTCCAGTTGTCATTGTCCATGTTGGAACAAATGGCATACATAAGGGTAGTCTGTCAGTTCTGTGATCCAAATTTAAAAAGTTAAGTGCCAGGCTGAGGAACAGAACAGACATGTTAATCTTCTCTGAACTTCTGCCTATGCCACGTGCCAGTGCAGGTAAGACTGAGGAAATCAGAAGGCTTAACATGTGGCACAAATTTTAGTGCAGGATAGAAGAGTATAGATTTATGGGGCATTGGGACTCATTTTGGAACGGATGAGACCTGTTCCACCATGAAGGGTAATATCTGAACTGTAGGGGCAACAATGTGTTTGGGAGGTGTATGAGTAGGTTAGTCAAGGATTGTTTTAAACTAGGGAATGGGGGGAGGCAGGGAGTTTATGGCAGGCCAGGTTTAGAACTGTACATGGGGGAACAAACAATATTGTTAAAATAAAAATGCATAATGTAAATTCTAACCCAACATTTAAATGTAAAATTAAAAGGAGTAACACATTAAAAATAGCTTGCCTTAATGCTGGAAGTATCAAAAATAAAACAAGTGAGTTGAAGTTGTATGTAGTGGAACATAATTATGATATTATAGCAATAACAGAAACTTGGCTAAATAACAATCATGGGGATGAATATAACATAGAGGGATACACATTTTTTAGGAAAGGGTAGCCAGAACAGAAAAAGAGGTGGGGCTGCTGCTTATGCCAAACAGAATTTAAATGAAAGTCCTCTTCATTTGGAAGATGAGCCCCATCTTAGTGAGGACATGTGGATTCACCTGGAAAGCATTAGGGAAAGAGGTCTTATTTTAGGAGTGTGTTATAGACCGCCCAATGCAGACAGTAATTTCAACACACATTTTTAGCAATATTCAAAAGGCAAGTTTAATGGAGGATATCGTATTCGTGGGGGACTTTAACTCCAAATATTAACTGAGATAACCTTGCAAATAGAGCACAAGAGCAGGAGTTTTTAGAAGTAATCAGGGACTGTTTTTGAACTCAGTATGTTAAAGCACCAACGCAGGGTGAAGCCTGTCTAGATTTTGTTTTTTCTAATAATTAGAATAGAATTGAGGGTGCAGAGGTGATTGAACCACAAGGGTCAAGTGACCATAATATAATACAATTCTCAGTGCTTTGTAAGAGTGTGGATGCAAAGACTAAGCTGGTTAAGTTTGCAAATGATACCAAAACAGGTGGATTGGCAGTTAATTTGGAATTGGTTAAATGATTACAGAGGGACTTGGACAGCATACAGGCTTGGGCAGATTTGTGGCAGATAAAGTTTACTGTCAGTAAATGTAAACATAGGAATGTATTACACATAGGAGTAAAAATGTTAGGTTATTAAGATTAAGCAGTGACGTGATTGAAGTGTTTAAAATTATGAAGGGAATTATACAGTGAATCAAGACTGTTATTTGAAAATGAGTCCATCAAGAACAAGGGGACACACAAACATTAGGACGTTTTTCTTTATACAGAGAACCATAGACACTTGGAGTAAGATACCAAGTAGTGGTGTTAGACAGTAGGATTTTAAGGACTTTCCAAACTAGAAATTTTTTTTAGAAGAATTAAGTGGATAGGACTGGCGAGCTTTGTTGGGCGGAATGGCCCGTTCTCGTCTAGGTTGTTTTAATGTTCTAATGAATTAGCCTCGTTAATCCTTGTGCCAACACACGCTTAACTGCACTAATGTTAATTAATAATTTGTAATTTTATGGTATTCAGTTTATTTCAGTTTATAATGGGTTAATGGCCCCACTTAATGATCTTTAGGTCTTATAAAAAAAATAAAATTTAGTACGTAAGTACTGCACAGTGATTTTTTTTTTTTTTGGCTACATTGTGGTGTTGTGTTGGTAGACATGCAGCAACAAAATGAAAAATCATAAGAAAAATTCCTGTTACTCAGAAAAGGTAACATAACCTAAAAGGTGACACCTGTTATGATCTTGCTCTGTTATAAATTTTTTACTGGCTTTCTGAATGGTCCTTTTATAAAATGTATACAGTTGTTATGGTTTTGAGAGCTGCTGAATTAATTTCTAATTATTTTTGTTTTGGTTTCAATGTCTAATATTTAAAATTTTTTATATCTTTTACCATTGCCATTTTGGTTGTCATGGATGCCACCAATTCATGGTGCAGTGTATAAATCAGACCAGAAATGCATGCTGCAAAATACAACTTGAAAGATGGTTAGTATTGAACATTTCCTGGCCGAGATAGGATTTATTGTGAGAGTCTTAATGTGTTTTTAAATAAATTATTTTCTGGTAAATTAATTATTGACAGGATTAGGATTTGCTTTTGTTTTGACGAAGGATTGACTTGACCCTCTGATAAAAAACTAGCCTGGCAGTTAGGTTACGTATCCTCTTCTGCTCCTGCTGTTGATCAGTGAAAATCAACAAAGCATTTTTCACAGTGAATATGCTGTGTTTGTCAAAAAGTTTCTTGGAAATACGCCTTGCGGACAGCTTAGATTACATTTTTTTCCCAGAGCCCTATGATGTTTTGCAAGGTCAGTGTGAAATCACAGAGTTGTAGCAGCCATGTGCAGAACTTTCACACATGGCTACTGTGCATGAGTTAAGAAAAGAAGAAACAAAAACTTGGCAATATTTTTATTTGAGGGGGCATTAGCTGTCTATAGCTGGGGCTATAGTGTGCTCCAAGTCTGGAACTCTGTCAACACAATGATCTGTATTTTATTTACTAACTGCTAGTTTGTGGCATTCCTTCCAGTGTGCGTCTCTTGTTGTATGAGGCATGGTTACACAGTGGTTAGGAGTGCTGCCTCATAGCTCAGGTCACAATTTTGGCCACAATAATAGGTCCAGCATAGTTGGCAGATGCTTCTCTGGTTCCCAGGAACACTTAGAAACCCATTGCACCACTATAATCCACTCAAAACTAGTTCAGTTTCTCCTTCTCATTTGACTTTCAAGCATTATGTGGAGTTATTCAAAGTTCCCAAACATTTCTGTGATTTCACAAGCTCATGGCGAACTCTGTGTGGTTCTCTTATCACTAGTCCTCATTAAAATCAATTCTGCTCTGTCTAAGCAGAACAACACCACACATTGCTTCAGGCAGTAAGCACCATGCTTAATTTTGGCTTAAATACCACAGGATCCATATAACAAAATCAGTGTTATACATTGCATATTCCTGTCATTTAAAACTACAGCATTTTTCATTTACTCTTGTGTCTGAGTGAAAAAAGTATTTGTGCAAGGCCACAGTACTAACTCATTGATTGTAATATGAGAAACGCTTTCATGATTATGTGGAAAGTCAATTTTTGGCAGCTAGCTCACAGCACAAGCATCTTGCAGTGTAGACCAAAAAATGGAGAATTCCTTTAATAAAAAAGCTTTCAACTCCTATACTATTCTATACTTGTATGTGCAATGGGGCTCATGTGTATATTGTGCAGTCAGGAAACCAAGAAAAATATATCCTAATCAAAATAATGCAGTAATTCAGTCTCCCTTCACATTCAAATCAATGCCATCAGACCTACCAATGAACTAAAGTGATTCTTAGTGGGCTGTGTAGGTTTCTGGCAAAGGGATAGATGCAAAATTTGTAAAAGCCACAGAAAGAAATGAAAAAAATCAGGAGTGGTCTCCCCGAGACTTTCTTGTATACTCAGATATGGGGATGAATACTTGAGGAGTAAACTGCAAGACAATGATTATATTTTTATATTATGTACATTAAAGAACCAACAACATCAAATCAAATTATTAATATATTGAACAGTTATTATAAAATTATAAAAATAAAAGTTGAATAAATCGGACTTTGCAGCTGCATGAATAAAAGGTAAAGTACCACGTCCGGTTAGCAGAAATAGCCAAAAAGTTGATACAAATCTATGTTTTGTACCTAATACTTATATGCAAAATTTGGTTGACCCAAGTGAAACATAATTCCAAAAATGGTATTTTTGGACTAAAATGTTGAGATTTGTCAAAATTTCAACGTCGAATTATTGGACGATTACAATACTTTCCCTATACTTCGTATACAAGAAAGTAAAAAGAAAACTGAACAAAATGTTGTTGCCTGTACCTAGATTTATATGATTGTTTCGTCCTAAGGGCATAGGTCAAACTATGTGACAAACGTTTTAAGACCTAGGAAGAAAAAGTAGCCTCTAAATAGATGTCTGCTATAATAGCATTGGGTAGCCTCTAAATACCTTATTCAGATTGCCAGTATCTCATTTTATTTTCTTTTATTTACCATTCATTTAAAATATAATAAAAAAGGGGGAGATGAAAATTGCTTTTAGTACCATATGTGTTTCGTTATTGTGTACCAGAACAGTTGCAAATGGTGTACTCAGTAAGAGGCAATAGAAATCTGAAAGCTACATTAAACCTGCTGGATGCACACTTGAAGAGCAGCACTTCTAGATGTTAAGAATAGGATGGTGCTTCTAAAGAATCAAATTAATCACAAGAATGATGAAAAGAGAGAGTATACCTTTGACAGTGAAAGGCTTGGGTAAGAGAGGCTGCATGGCTTGTAGGCTTAGGAGAAACTAAGCTAAATAAGCAGAATTTGAATGCTGTGGTGTTCTGGAGACTAATCTCATCTTAACAGTTAAACGCCATATTCTGAGGTAGGGTTATGGAACTACTATAACATACTTTTAAAAATTTCAGAACTGGGCATCCAAATACAAGAACAAGTGATGTTCATAGCACTGATAAGATGACCAGAGTGAATGTTTTATTTTTCACAATTCTCTGCTTTAACCTTCAGGTTTTCATAGGGACAGAGTCAGCAGAAAAACAGCATCTTTATTAAGAAGAATTATCTTTCCATTTTAATTGTGTAAATGAATAGCTCACTGCATATAAGAGGAAGATAATGGAAGGAACTTTAGCTTAACGGTAAAAGTAACTATAATTCAGATTACATCAGTAAAGAAATATTCCAGTATTTCTGGAGAACACCACATGATTTTGAGTCTATGGTTATGTTTTTCTTTACACAACCTAGACCTCACTAAAGATGTTTGTGTATGTAATATACTGTATTTTACTTCATGGACTATAGGGTTTAGTCATTACCAACTAGTGAAGCAGATATGCAACGTCGTTAGAACACCTAATAATCAGTTTAGATTAACTTTAGCAGGGTAAACTTGGGAAGCTAATTTATAGCTAGTTTTTTTTCTCTTCTACTTTCTGAGTTCCATTTTAGGTTTAATAAGACACCACCTTGTTTTGGTTTGGGCTAATTTTAGATGATTCAGATCTCCCTAATTCATCCCAAGCAAACCACACCTTTAAGGCAGTTTCCTTCATTTCGTGAGTGTTTCTAGTTTCTGAAGTCTTTGCTATCTTATATTACTTATTGTATCTTGAGGGCTTTGTACAAACATGTTTAGACAATGGGGAGAAATGCAAATTTGAGCAAATCTGTTCTTAAATTTAAAACCATTTTAGCTGTCTTGTAATCAAATGTGTCCAAAAACTAACATTTACAATAGCCAAAAATAGACATAAGAAAAATGTAATATAATAGTATTTAAAGAAGCAGTACCTGGGAGTTATAATTTAATCTTTTCAAGTCAGGTTAGTAAATTTTCCATTTCCTTAACATTATCTCTCAAAGTTTCCTTTGTTTACTATTTTCTTTTACATACATATTGTCTATTATAAGTTACTTTTTAAGTGAGCGACTAACCCATTTTCACCTTTATTGTCGCTTT
The DNA here is from genome assembly GCF_900747795.2 of Erpetoichthys calabaricus. Lineage (NCBI taxonomy): Eukaryota > Metazoa > Chordata > Cladistia > Polypteriformes > Polypteridae > Erpetoichthys > Erpetoichthys calabaricus. The sequence continues at coordinate 134,434,284 of NC_041400.2, read as the reverse complement.
AATTGTTTCCAGCATTGCAACAACCAGACCTAATTTCAGGTAATGTTAAATTAAGAAGTATGGAATGTACTGTACCTTACATGAATGAAGATGATTTGAGATTGTTGGTAAATAAGACTGTTAGAGAAACTGGTAATCACATCCTTTATCAGCTCATTTTACATAAGTTGTTACAGTTGTGGTCTGTACCCATAAAGTCATGTCTGGCATCCTCAAAACAAAAACTTAAAACAGCTGTGAAAACACCTATATAACTGAATATATTGAAAATGAAAAATAATTTTAATTTTTCTTAATGGCCCTTTTTTGTTATTTTATACATTGCAGTTTAAATTAAAGATTATCTCTTTCACTAAGATAGGCTTTTTTCAATTTACTTTTAAATAATGAATACTTTTGAATGTACATTGAAAGCAATACACCTTTTCTTAAAATGTGTTTATTTATTGTGATATTTTGCTAGTAACACACAGTGTAATGTGAATCTACTATGTAGATCCTGCATCTAGGTACTGTAGCAATGGCTCTGTGCATGATGTTCAGCTCTGGCAAAGGTGGAAAACAAATAAAAGAAATGCTCCATTCTGATGTTAAATCTATGTTCCACTATGTGTTGTAGCCATTCTAGTGGTATTAGCTGGTATACCATTTTCTCCTTCTTCTTCCTCCTTTGTAATTGTGTAGTATTGGTGTGAGACAACTGCTATAAATAACACCACACCAAATAAAATTAATATGACTTTGCTATGTATATTGTGAGTGGGTTCATGTAGTAGCTTGTCTGCTACTTTAAAAGAAGCTGTTGAATGTGCTGCTTATTGTTTTCCAGCCACGCCTGAAAATATAAAATATATGTCTCTTTAAATCTGAAATTTTGGCCTTAATATAAACCTTACATGCACTTAATGTGAACTCATTGTTTAGTTAGGATTCATTTCTTATACATAGTTGCAGAAGTCATAAAGTGTAAGGAACACTTCTGCAATTGCATATTTGCCTCAGCTTGTTGCCTCTTTACTGATGGCACCAATCCATTTTTGCCTGTCAAATTATATAAGGAGTCTTTGTAATCAATAGTAGCAGTTAACCTTCTACCTGTTTAGTTATTGTATATGGGGAAGCTGATTTTTCCTACCTCCTACACAGCATATCTGCACTTGTTGTGTCACCAAAGTACAATATTCTACTGTAGCTTTTAAATATATAAAGATTTGTTCATCTTAGTCTTTTCTTATAGTTACTGTTGTCAGAAGAATGACAAACAGTCATTGAAAAGGTTTGGGGCAGCCACCCATATAATGTTTCCTGACTGCAAAATTGATTAAATTGAACAGACATGTTCACAGGTATGAGTTCAAAACAGAACTGACTTGCTGTCTTAAATTGGCAGCCTTTAAATACAAGTAGAGAAAGTGATGTCATCAGGGCCTGAACTGGTAGTGACGTCATCAGATGTCCCGGAACTAGGTGGGATTTCCCGAGAATGGTCTGTAAGGAATTGAGAGAGAGAATCAGTGCACTTAGCCGCCCCCTGGTCAGGCATACAAATTACTTTTATTCAGGCCCTTTAGTTGTCTCCTAATCGCGCATGTGTGACACTGTCTTTTAGATCACTAAAACAAGGGGGCTTCGCCCCCTGCTCGCTTCGCTCACCTACCCCCGGCGTTTTGAACCCGTGCCCGCTGGGCAGCCACGTGTGAGGATGACGCACGTTTAATACGGAGCGTTCGCCCGTGTCACTCTGGGGCCCCCCACTGTTAATACGGAGCTCCGTCCGTACTATTATGCGGTGCATTATGGAGTACTGCGGACCCCGTAGTGTTTCCCATTTCAGTTTGTATCTCGGTCAGTCGAGCTTTGGTTTTTGAAGCTTTTGAATTCCAGTCTTCATTATCAGTAACCTGCTGTCCATGTGTTTGGCCCCCTCGTTTAACCTGTTTATGACGTCTTACTTTGCTTTCTACTCTGTCTTTCATTTCTGATCTTGCTTTATTCTGCCTTTGTTTCAATGACACCTGGTCCATGGTGAATATAATTTCCCTTTTTTGAGTAAAAATTTTCATTTGTTTGCGATACTGTGATGTTTATCATACTGTTAATAATACATCACTGTAATGTGATTCACCTATGCTGTATAGGTTAGATGTGTGAGGATGACGTATGTTTAATACGGAGCGTTCACCCGTGTCATTCTGGGTCTCCCCACTGTTACTACGAAGCTCTTTCCGAACTATTATGCGGTGCATTGTGGAGCATTGCGGACTCTGTAGTGTTTCCCGTTTCACTTCATATCTCGTTTAGTCGAGCTCTTTCTTTTTGGAGCAGTGCCTGCCTGGTCTGCGGCATTTCAGACGCACGTTGTAGGCGCCTGCGTTCATTAATTATATCCAGGCAGGCGCGTGTTTGTATCTTGGTCACTGGAGCTGTGTCGTGTTGAATCCGTGCCTGCTTTGCCTACGCAGTTTGAGACGTGCGTTGTAGGCGTCCACGTTCATTAGATCTGTCCACGCGGGCTCGGTGTTGAAGCTGTGTTACTTGCTGAGCTGTTTGGTTTTGGAGCCGAGACAGTTTTGTTTCCGCGGTTTCAGACGCGTGTCCGTACCATCTCGGGTTTGATGTATGAACCTTTGTGGACTCCGTAGGGGGCGTTGACTCCTCTTGTTTTACTATGTCTCCTCCTGCGCTTTCACCACGCATTAGTGCCACTCACAATATGGCGGCGACGCCTGCGCTTTCCGTATTATGTCGGTTTTTACCATGCTGTGTACCTCCGCTGTGTGATGTGGACGTTTAACTGTCGTTGTTTCTGCCTTTATATTCTGTATCTCGGTGTGCATGTGTTTTGTGCCTAGGTTTTTTTGAAGCTGTTGCATTCCAGTTTTCATCATCTGTAACCCGCTCTCAATGTGTTCATCCCCGTTCTTTAATCCCTTTATAAAGTTTTACTTTGTTTCCTACTCTGTGTTTTATTTCTGACCTCGCTTTATCCTGCTTGCGGCATGTCAGACGGTTCGTAGTCTCTCTTGTTTTACTCTGGGCAGGGGGGCTTTGTTCTGTAACCTGCTCTCCATGTGTTTGTCCCTGTTCTTTAACCTCTTTATGACGTTTTACTTTGTTTCCTACTCTGACGGTTCGTAGTCTGTCCCGTTTTGCTCTGGTGGGGGGGGGGGGGGGGGGGGGCTTTGTGTGGCACTTGCGCACTATGTCTTTTGCGTCCACGGGCAGGTCCCTGCGTCCATATCCGGTTTACCATTCTCGTTTAGTAATATGGACAAGAAGCCATCCAATAAAACATCATCCAATTACTTTCATTCCTACTTATCCAATGAGGAACAGGAGTCTAATGTAACCGTAATGCCCAAAAAAAGCAGAACCAGGCTTAGATGGAATGCTGGACACACAGCAAAACTTCTGACAGGTTTCAGTCTTCAATGACCATATACAACAAAGACAGAGAAGGCAGTTCACAAGTCAAAACTTGTGCCGGCACTCCCATTTTGAAATGAACCAAGGTCTTATCTGTTTGAGACAATAACATGTTAAAAATCAACTTTTAAAAGTCAAAAAGAAACTTTACCTGGAGGCTTGGATTTTCTATAGCTGTTCCATTTAATCTGGCAAATAGAAAATTTTATAAAAAGAATGACTTTTTAAAAGAAGTATAAACCAAAGTCTTGAAATAATTAATAAATAATGAAATAATAGTCTCTTTATAGGTAGCTTGACCCATAGTTATTTATATTGGTATAAAACATTAGTAACCATTAGGAGTTTGCCTACATTTTATCAGCTTGTAATCGCATTCCACCCAACTGCTGACATTGTTAACTGATTAAATGCATGGGTTAACATTAAAATTCAACCTTTGTACCTTTGGGAATTCTAGGTATTTTTATTACTTTTTCCTGAGCAGTCACATGGAGTGTGAATAAGTCTATTGAGTACATGTATATGCAGTCCAGCTTTTCACAGAGATTATTAGTACAGTATATTATTACAGAAATGAACTACTTGTTAGGGTCAGATTATAGGAACCAGTTTTAGGCTGCTTTTGGCGGCTAGCTTTATGTTGGAGTTACTTGGGAGAAGTATTTATTTTCCTGCATTTTAGTATGTATCATCTAATACTAACTTGTATACCAGTCTGTTGTTCACTTATGAGATATGTACATGGATGTTATTTGGAGGAGTGAGTCAATGTCAGGTCAACCAATCAGCAGTGAAGGTGTAGTCTGTATGTATGAAAGATAGCTGAACAAATGCATGAGATTCAGGAATGGACTCAGCAGCTGTGATGTGGAACTTGTATTAAGAGTAGACTCGTTTTGGTTTTAAAAACTATACTGGAGTGGCTGAACAATCCAATAGTCTGATAGTTAAGAGTTTGCTTACACAAATTGGCAGCCTAGCTTTTAATTTCGTGTTTATTGATGTTGTAAATGAAGATTTCTTAAAATACATTTGTTTTATATCATAAAGGATCCTAATGAATTTTTAAAGACATCTAAAATATAGTTGAATTTAAATATCTTCAAATGTACTTCAAGAGTATAGTCATTTATTCAATTTTCCATACACATGGTTACTAAAAGCTGGACCGTATCATTGCAGCATAAGGTGCAATGCAGGAATTAACCCTGCATGTGGTATCAGTCCATAATTGGACACATTCACTTATACAATGCCAGAAATCGGTCAAACATACCTGTCTTTTGGAATATGAGAAAATATCAATAATGTGGAGAGCGCACAAACAGCTTATGGGGAGTGTGTGTGAACTCCACAGACAGCAGACGTTTTAAAACAAGACTCTCTATTTGTCTTGCGTCTGTATGTTCTCCCCATATCTACATTAATATTATCTGTATGTTCTGTCTCTGACATACATTCCAAAGCCATAGAGATGTGGTTTAAAAGTTACAGTAAAATGGCTGTGTAAAGGTGTACATATGTGTGCTCAATGATAGATTGGTGTCTTACCCAGTATTGGTCAGGGTCCAACCACACACAATGTACTAAGTGAATTCACAAAAAACAGAAATATGAGTAGGAATAATAGTAAGATACACAAATACAATGTTGCAAATATTTGTTGAACACACCTTGGTAATAAAAAATCTATACATGCACCACATTGCCTTTAGTGACCCTGAATTCTAAAAAAAAAATTCTTGTCATAGCTAAATTATATTATATTATAATTATATTTAGGAAAATCATGGTATTCCGGAATTATTCATTAAGTGACTGACATAAAATCTTTTAAGGGTTTGAACATTGGTAAGTATGCTATTTATTTAATAAAATAGCGAAATTCCGATTTTAGTCTATTTCTAATTTTAGTTATAATAAAATGCTTACTTTATCAGTTCAACAGTAAATTAATTACACAAACAAGTAAAACTGGAACCGCTACATTTGTGCAATCAATTCTGCTGCATATTTTACAGAAAGAAAAGTGAAAAGTTCAAGTGATATGTGTATCTGCAACTTCTTTGGTGACTAAAGCTGGTTAAATGGAGTGTGCATAATTTTTTATGACTAGTTCCAAACAAAATCTGATAGATTATAAAACTTGTACATTTATTTTTATGAAATAATTTGTTTGGCACCGCTGCATAGATTTTCAAGTTGTTGAGTTGTTAAAAAATCCTAAATAACATTAAAAAGATCAAGAATATTCAAATTGAAAATCAGTGTCAATCGCATTGGTCAAGTCTGCTTCTAAGGGGGAATAATATTATTGGTGCACTGGGGGTGGTCTTACCACCTTCTTTTTCACCTTCAGCACCAAAAGTCCAGCCCAGAAGAAGGTGAGTGACCTCACATCCAGTATCCCCCTTTCCAGTTCAGCCAACATAATAACCCATAAAACTAGTGTTTTTATATTTTGTGGCGAGCAGCTGGGGGCGGTACCCAGCTAGGACACCTGGAAAGACCGGAGGAGGTGTAATCCACGAGGGGGTGACCGCCCTGGTGGCTATGGGGTCCACGGGAAAGGAGCATGGAAGCTCAACCCTATAGGGGCCCGTGGTCACTGCCAGGGAGCGCCCCGATGCCTGAGGAGCCCTGGCCCTCAGTACTTCTGCCACACCGGGAAGTGCCTGGGGAAAGAAGACCAGGGACACCCAGGGTGCTTCTGGGTGCACAGCCGGCACTTCCGCCACACCAGGGAGTGCTGGCAGGAGCACGTTGGGAGACACCTGGAGCACATCTGGGTGGATATAAAAGGGGCCGCCTCCCTCCATTCAGGAGCTGGAGTTGGGTGGAAGAGGACATAGCCTGGAGGAGAGGAGTGGAGTGGAGGCGGTCAGAAGGAGAGGCATTGAGGAAAGAGGCCTGGAATAAAGGGTGATTGGTGCAGTTTACCTTGTTGTAAATAATATTATAAATAAACGTGTGTGGTGATTTAAACGATGTCTGCCTGTCTGTGTCCGGGCTGTTCCCCACTATATATATATATATATATATATATATATATATATATATATATATATATATATATATATATATATATATATATAACATATTCCTCATCTGCCTCAGATTTTGTTTTAACATGAAGCCCTAATCCTTTATGATTATTGCATGTGTTTATTTTCATTACATCAGAATCCAAGGATGTTGTTGTTTCTGCTATAGGTGTTTTTCATATGAAAGGGTTTCAGACAATCATGCTTTTTTGTTGAGACATTGCTATCTTCTGGCTTGCATTATGAACATCCCATTGGTGGTATTCACTAAAGTGTGCTGATTGACAGTAAATGGCACAAAGTATTACAGCTAAAAGTCAAGCTATGTACATGTAATATGATTTCTTTTAACAACTTGTTATTAAAGATGCTAAAACTGAAATGTTCCAAACTGCGTCAACTCTTGGCAACCAAGCCAGCATTCTATTTATCTAGAAGTGTAAATGTACAGCTTGTGTTGAATGCTTAATCTACTTTGTGTCAACCACGCTATGGAAAGCTCTATTTGTGTTTGCTTGTGAAAACTCCTCCTCTATACTTTTCATCAACTGTGTTCACATGTCACCCAAATCATAATAATAATATCCAGATCATATACAGGCTAAAAACAAACTTGAAAATCATGAATATTCAGTGAAATGAAGCAAACTAATCTGTTTCTTTTGAATAGTAACCAAATAATAAAGAAAATGTGCAATATAATCACTCTTACAGTAAATCCTATATATGAATGAATGTAATCCCTCTTAAGGCTTTGATGAGTACTGAAAGAATTCATGAAGAAGTTTTTATCATTACACACCAGTAAAGTACATATAATGTGTTCTGTATTTGGGTCCCTACTCTACTGGCTCAATTTTAACTTAAACAAAGATATGAATACATTATGGTACTATCAATGGAAGTAAAGGGTTTCCATGTGGATACTAAACCAAGCCCTTCTAGAATACAACAATCTGGAGCATTCTTCTTCAGCATCATTTAAAGAAAGTATAATCATTACACTATTACAACAAAGCTGAAATCCATCAGAATGTTCGGTAGCGCTTTAGTTTAGGTAGTGCAAAAATGCATCTATTACTCCTTTACTCTTGTGTAATAATACCTTAACAAAGGCTTCTTTGGTGTTAATTATGCTTATAAAACATAAATTAAGTGGTTATCTCTGTGCAGTGTTACCCAATATTCAGTTCATGTTAATATACATACAATCGGTCCAATCACTGCACAACAATTTTTTTGAAGTCTTGCTTCCTGAAAAGTTTTTGCTGATTGTGACAGGTGCCTACTGGGTATGCACAAATATAGTTTTGTTTTACTGCATTACGTAGGAACTCTGAGAAATAGACATTTATATGTTTACTGACAATAACGTATTTAGTCACGTTTATGTTTCGCATAAGCTATTAAATTCAACAGAATTAAAAGTGTTTTGCTCCTGATTTTCTTTTGTATTCAATGTCTGGTGCATCACGTTGCAGTGTCCAACAGTAGTCAGCAAGCATTGACGGATTCCAGTTGCCCTGGTATCGTTTCTCCATCGTAGCAATGTCCTGGTGAAACCTTTCACCGTGTTCGTCACTGACAGCACCGAGATTTGCGGGGAAGAAGTCCAAGTGTGAGTGGAGGAAATGAATTTTGAGTGACATGTTGCACTTCATTGTCTTGTATGCTTTGAGAAGTTTGTCTACCAGCTGAATGTAGTTTGGGGCTCTGTAATTGCCCAGAAAATTGTCAACAGCGTCTTTGAAGGCTTTCTAGGCAATTTTTTCCGGCCCAACTAATAGATCTTCAAACCGCTTGTCACTCATAACATGTCTGATCTGGGGGCCAACAAAAATGCCCTCTTTGATCATATCATCGGAACAGCAAACGACATCGTCTTTCGAGTGCCTCTGAGCCAGGCTCTCAGACTGACAGCACATGTTGCACAGCAAATGTGAGGCGCCCATTCCTTGTCTTGATCACCAATTTGGCAGCCGAACTACAGATGATAAGCTTTCTTCAAAAGAGCAGTCATCCAACGTCTCTGAGGTGCAAGTCTATATTCGCCACAGATATAGCAGAATGTGTCGCAGCTGTTACGACATTGACGAGACATCTCGCCCGACACCAAAATGTCTATAGCATCAAGCTTACTTACTGTTATATTCCTACAGATACTATACTGATACTATGTATACACACTGACTATCTATCTATATTAACCAAATGAGCAGGATTGGTGTATGCAAGTCACCTTTATAGCATGCTGAGACAGCGTCAAGCTCGTTCAGACCTGCCCAGGATGTCAACGTCCACAGAACAGCTTCCAACCTGGCCTGATTCCATGCCTGGATATACCCAGGCGGCACAAACCGTTGTTGATAAGTCACTTACGGGAGCGAAAATGTTTGGATACAAATATAAGAAAAAATCATGACAAAACTGAAGATTTCTCTAAAATGGTGGGTAAATTTTGATGTGATATTTGTGATCAGCACCCAAAAATCTATAAGAAACACCCAACAGTGTTCAAGAAGCAAAAACTTTGTTGTGCAGTGAAATGATCCTCATAACAATACAAGAGGCAGATCCAAAACTGCAACACACATTACTGAATACTCCAACCATGTGGATTCCAGTGTCCACTTTAAAGTATTTAATCATATATTAAGTACAAATATGTAAACTCTGATCTTTTTATCACGATGGAAGATATGACAACCATATTATAATAGATTAAAGTGTACATTGTAATATAACACTTTAGGTAGTGCAAAAGTGCATCTATTACTCATATTTTGTTATGTAACAAAACACAAATAAATGCATTTTTGGTGATAAACACGCTAACAAAGCATCAACAAAGTGTTTATTCATCTGTGCAATGTGGCCTGCTAAAATAATGTCACTTTGGAACAATCACAAGTGGCCTACGTGAGACAGTTCTCTCAACATTGCATACTTCAATATCAGACCTGTGAATCTTTATTTTCATTAGTAATTTTACCAGCGTATCACAGGCTTTTAATATGCCATGCTGCACAGAGATGAATATCCACTTTACTGATGTTTTAATTAATACCAAAAGAAGCCTTTGATAAGATAATGTTACATAAAAGTAAAAGAGTAATAGAGGCATTTTTGCAGTACCTTAACTAGTGTAAGTGTTACTCATTATGTAAAAACAAATGACTGATTTGCTGCCTTTTCTCTACAGTTTGTCATCTTTTCATATTTTTAATATATAGATTATTAACAATTTATGAAATGATTTTTAAAATATACTATTTATACATTTAGAAATAAGATGAAGATATATCAATTCAAATAAAGTTGTGTCTGTTGGTCTATTTTGACCATGTCACTCATACATGGTTGGATACATATCTGTTAAATTTAGGTGGCATTTGTAGAATAATACAACTTAAAATGTTACTTCACCATATGTGTTGTCCTTCATTTTTCACAAATGCATACAGCAAACTGGCAAGCACTTGATTAGCATTTCCTTTTTTAGTGCCAGAAAAAAAAACCTTTCACCAGACACATTTAGATGTAACCCAGAGCAGGAAATAAATAAAAGCCATTTGGAGAGGGAGTGGTGGGTTACACTGAAAACTGGAGTGATGCTAATCCTATTATTCAATTTAAGCCCTCCATAATTGTTTAATGGGACACAACTTCAATTTAAAACCCTCCACAAAAACATGACTGTGGCAACAGTTTTAACAGGCTTGGTAAAAGGAGTTGGTATTCATCTCCCAATTTCCCTTAATACCCATTAATTACCCATTCAAAATTAGACAGAACCAGTTTCCTGCCAGCATCCCATTTGTAAGCATTATGTATAAAACACAGACATCCACATACATTCAAGCTGCTTCTCTCATGTCCAGCTTTGTAAGGCATGTGTAATAATGAACAGCAGCATGGATTTTTTCATATATTCCCCTACCACAGAGTAAAATGAAGTTTATTACAGAACATTACACTGTCATGGATTATATGTATGTTGCAAGATATGAATATACTGAGCTGATTTAATGATACATCGGTGGCAGAGGTGTTTAAAGTTAAGACATTTATTTGTGCTCAGAATGGGTGGCACTGTAATATTTCTTTAAAATGATTTAAATTTTAATTTTTAAACTCTGCTTCTGAAAGTATGTGTTTCAACGTTATGTGAAATTGATATCTCAGCTAGTATGCATGAAGTAAAACCTTAGTAGAGGGATGCAGTTTCCCATGCACTGAGAACACTAAACAAGTTAATAAAGTTCATAGGGTCAATGTTGACATATGTACTGTAGAGTGAAATGCAGTGAAATTTTTATGTGCAAGGTCAATCTAGATACTTTATAGTATGTCACTGTTTCTGTTCATGCTTGTAAAAGTTGTTATAATGCTGGTTTTCAATCTACCTATTTGGGGTTTTTTTTAATTCTTTTTCTTTTAAGTGTTTGTTACTGCTTGGTATTTTACTAGTATAGTAAAGAGCTGTTATACTAGTATATTTCAAGTGCTATTCTTCTGTAAAGCTATGGTGTAGTCTCCTATAATTGTGGCACTAGCTTACTAGCCACATGAAAAAACTGACATTCCCATCCATAATTGGTGGTGTCAAGATATTTATGGTATTTTAACCATAATAATTCTCCCAACTAAAATGAGATAAAGGCACCATCTATTAATATCTTATCAATATCCCTTTGTTCATATGAGTTTTCTCCATTTCCTCTGCTTCCCCAAATCTTATTAATTTAGATTCTCGAAATTGAACCAATATAAGTGTGTTTTGTGATATCAGATTTACTTCTTTCCCTTCTTGAACTGATTCCTGTCTTGCATTAGACCCCACAAACATTACCTCTAGACCTCTGTAATTAAAAAAGCAGTTTCAGAAAAAAGCTGATTGGATAAATTATAGAAAGCAAACCTCTATGGTTACCCTATTGGTTAGAGTCCCTGTTTCCTAGGTGCATTTGTCTTGCCAAAAGGGGGTTCTCTTTAGACACCCAAAACACAAAGGCAAAAAAAATATCCTAAGAGTAGACAAGAAGTTTTAAGAAACAAATTGTTTAGTTTCACATGTAAAGACTAATAAATGATTTATGAGGACCTGATATATGCCTGAATGATTCTATGCTAAACTTTTTATACTCTAGGATGAGTTCCTGCTGACATCTTTGGACATTCACCCTCCACTTCTTGCAAACTGCTGTACACATTGCCTTAACATATGCTAACATGTGCAAAAGAGGTCTCCCTAAAAGACTTCTGCACAGATTTCTCCATTTTTGGTGCTGTCAATCACTTCATTAGAAGGAGCTTATGGACAGAATCACAGATCTCTGCTTTCAAGTAGTCTTTATTCTACAATGTTCCTAAGCAATTATTTAGACAATGTATTTATTTGATGGAGCATTTCATTGGTTTGCAAAACGAACATTTTAAAATTCAATTAAATAATGCTTGAATACTAAGAAAGTGAAGCATGTAGACAGTACAGAACAAATAAATCAGGTCAGTAGGAGGGCATCATATATGGCACAATTTACATAGAAATAGTGAATGTTTTTCATCGTATTATTAGGGCAGGCACTGTCACAGACATCATAGGCCAACAGCTTTATATTTATTTTTAGCTACTTCGTGTTTTCTCTCCCTTTATTTATCACACCCTTTATGTACTTATTTTGTTTAGCAAACTAATCAATTCTCATAAAGAATTTGTTTTATTATTATTTAAATCCAGGCTGAGGCATCACCGAGTGGTTCACAGATAACACAGGAAAGAGAAATGAAAGTTAAATTATTTCAGTCACTGCTTTCACACTGCAGTAAGGAACCATATGTAATGGAAGATTATTCCTTAGTTTTCGCTATAGAGAATATTCAACAATATTAATATTAATTATCATACTCTTTCTGGCACCCATTATCCCCTATAGGGTATCTGAAAGCTAAGTGTAAATGATGTTCAAGTTCAAACAGAGTAATTATGTACAGTAAGTCAGCAAAACTAAACATAAACTCACAAGTCTGATGTGGCAACATAAGGAGTGTCTTGAAAAATGAATGTTTCAAAAAGTGCAAAATGATTGTATTCATATGCAGGTAGTCCGAAACGGCTAATCAGTTCATCGGCAGACAGCATTTTTAAATATATCTATAGGGATGCTAGTTCAACCTGAACTTTTTTCAAAGTCATATTGGACAAACAAAATCATCTCTTTTGAACCTGCTTAAGAAACTTCCTATCCCAGTTACGTCGAGCACTTTTCAGGAACCAGTACCTGGATAAAAGGCAAGTCTGTCTCAGGTGACACTTACTTATATAACACCAAGTAAAGCTCACCTATTACTGTAATACACAGGTGTTTGGGGGGGAAAACACAGAGATAACGCTCAAACTCTAACAGGTGCCAAGGCGAGAATTCTAACCTAGGCTGCTGTAGCTGGGACATGTAACACAAAATGTGAGCATAATTAACATGAAATTTCAGATTTAGTTTTTTACTATCAAATCTTTGCAAATATGTTTTGTGTCCCTGTGTAAAAGGTTATCTGTTAACGTCTTTGGTCAACTCTCCCAGTAGGCATGGAAAAACAGGCAATCTTATTTTTTTCTCTTTTATCCATATACAGTCACTTGTGGTAGGCAAACAGCATAATTTTAACACTGAAACAGTTTTTTTAATTTATTTGCTAACAGATGTATCAAAGTACAGTGCCTGCCACATGAATATAACCACTTTGATAAGATTATCTTTGAAACTGGGGCCTATCTGTTTTCCAGTTGAGTTGGGCAGGCTTTAACAGGTTTATTCTGTTAGTCTTTTTATACATTCAAGTGTTCAAATGACCAGTTAGAAACATATTTGCTTATTCTTTGTAATGGAATGTGATTTCCCTTGTACACATTGCTTCTGATACACCTTTAGATTAAGTCTGTCAAGACATGCATTAGACCACTGAATGGATACATGAGGAAAGATACTTTGCTACAAATATAAGCTGTTTCATTTAAATACCATCCATCCATTCAGTTTTTAACTTAATTCCAATACCAAATTGCAGGGGACCGAGTCTTTGTCAGCAGTTTTCAGTGCAAGATAGGAACCAACCTGAGATAAGGATTCAGTCCATTAAATAGCACATTCACTAATGCCCACGCTAACTGATACAGAGAAAAATTAAAATCACCAATTAACCAAATACACATTTTTTTTTATCTGCGAGAGGAAAAATTATTTACACTCAGTTACACAAACAGCACCTGATCTGTGATGCAAATTCAGAGCGTTGGAACTGCACCAACCTCTAATAAACCTGTTATGTGATTCTAATATATTATTACAGACTCAGTGCTGTAGTAACAGCAAAATATAATTAAGTAATAAAGAGAGACTTAGGTACAGAAAGGAAGAAAGTGTGCATTTCTCTTACAGTACTTTACCAAAAAAAACAGAAGTAAAGGAACATTATTGAATTCCATATCTTGTTAAGTCTAATGCCAGGTTCTATTCTTAGCTTGACATACTTTTGTGGAGAACGATAGTTTCCTTAAGTCTCCATTTTAGCTGTAACAATACAGACGACTTTGCCTTACCTACTGTGTGTGAATATATTTAAGTTACAATGCATAGGACTGGAATAATCAAAAAGCCTTTTAAGTGAGCATAGTCGGTGGTAAGTAGAGTGAGAATGCAATATTTTTGGCCGTATATCTTAAATCTTTCTCCACAGTGATAATGCCATGGAATTGCTTTAGTTCATTTTTCAGGTACCTGCTGGATGTGGTAGCCTTGGTTTAAATAAAACCCAAGGTAAGCCCTCTTGCTGATAAAACCACAAAAGCTATTATGTTCTTGTAATCAGTAAAAAAAAATGTGTACTGCAGCTGATAACAATTTTCATGCAAACTACCCGTGAGCACTAAGACAGTTGAAATATTAAGAAAAAGCATTTTAAATCCTGTTTATGTTATTTAAATTTACAGTTGAACCTCATACCATCCTTTGACCTGAAGTAGGTTAGTTATTCAGATTTAATTATAGGTTAAAAAATATTAATATTAAAACTGACACATAACAGCTTAATGAACACCTCACATGACCTTTCAATAAAGACTTTGTTTAATTTCTGCCTCATAATCAAAAGACAAACATGCTTTCAATATTCTACTTTCTGAACACCTTTTTTTCCTATAGGGTTGGGGAGACCTGAGCCCATTCCAGCAGCATTGGGCGCAAGTTAGAAAGTTTGTCACAGAGGACATTCATATATTCCCATATTTATACTCACCAGTTTAGAGCACCAAATCATTCTAATGCCCATGGGATATGGGAGGAATGGGGAGAATAGCCTTGCAAAAACCGGAAGAGATCAGTAGAGACATTTACCATGCTAGGATCAGAATCTAAATTTGTGGGGAGTTGTAAATCAATAGCATTAATCACTGTGCCACAATGTGCCTCAGTGGTAAAACTACTATTTTTATAATACTTTGACTCCCTATATCTGCATGGCCTTTCTTAAAGGTATTCCAGTTTTCCTTCCACATCCAGAAAAATGATTGTGTTAGGTTAATTGGTTGCATCAGTCTGGCCCAGTGTGACTGTGAATGTGGGTATGTGCATGATTGACCCTACAATAGACTGCTGCCTTGTAGGGGTTTTTCCTGTCTTGTTTCCAGCGCTTATGGCGCTGAATTATTTTAAAGGAGAAACTGCATTTTTTAAGTCAAAATTATTTCTTCACAACTACAGTGTATAATAATTTGCCACATGAATTTGTGTTCTAAAGTGAAGCGTATTTTAAGAAATTTAAAAAATATTTTTTTTTTAATAGAGCTAATGGGCACCAGAGTCCCAATGAAAAAAAACATTAAAACTTACCAAATACATTAGTTTTTCAAGGCCAAAATTTTAATGAGCGACTAGGCTCATTCCATAGCTACAGGGAATGAATTATGAAGAAAGATTAAAGAGCTGAGTCTTTTCAATTTAAGGAAAAGAAGATTAAGAGGAGACATGATTGAAGTGTTTAAAATTATGAAGGGAATTAGTCCAGTGGATCGAGACTGTTACTTTAAAATGAGTTCATCAAGAACATGGGGACACAGTTGGAAACTTGTTAAGGGTAAATTTGACACAAACATTAGGAAGTTTTTCTTTACACAGAGAACAACAGACACTTGGAATAAGCTACCAAGTAGTGTGGTAGACAGTAGGACTTTAGGGATTTTCAAAACTCGACTTGATGTTTTTTTAGAAGAATTAAGTGGACAGTACTGGTGAGCTTTAAAGGGTCGAATGGCCTGTTCTCATCCAGATTGTTCAAATGTTCTATAATGGTGTATATTAATCATTTTTTTAGAAAGGTGGTGGCAAAAAGGAAAACATTTTTTGTGGAATTTAGCCTCTTTAAAAGGAGACTGACTGTGCAGTTCACCTTGCTGCTCGTCTTCCTCTGCAGCAACCTTTCAGGTCCAGGAGTTTTGATTCACCTTGGAAAGATACTGATATTGAATGTTGATACCCAGATGTGAATTGCTGTCTCTGTTCAGTAAACAACTAGAAAATAATAACTGGAAAAGTTCACACTTACCATCACTTACAGTCTTCCAGTATATGGAAGCTTATTTAATTATTCTGTAAAGATTTTGCCTGCTGCCACCTGGTATAAACATGTATGTAAGTTCTTCAGTGGTCTGTTGTAGCAAGAGAAAGATTGAGAATGCATCTAGGTGACTAGAATTGAAGATATGTTATCAGCATACAAGTAGTTTTAATCAGGTTAAAGTTTAGTAGAGATGTTTTAACAAAAGCAAAGTGGTAGCACAGCTGTCATTCCTGCTCACAGTGGCAGGGTCTGTGTGAAATCTGAAAGTTCTCTTCTAGTATTTGCAGATTGATTGCTTATCAGTGATTGCTAGTGATTTTACTCACTCAAAAATGTTGTCCTTAGTTCTTTTATTACCATATCCTCAGCAAGAGCGACTCAACATGCATTAAGAAGTATGATAATTTGTTTGTAGCATTTCAATTCATTTCCTTATTGTTGCGCTGTAACTCCCACTCTGCCCTTTTCATTTTCTAAATATTTCTTTTTTTTGTCATGCGTGTGCACAACATGCCATGGAAAGTGCGGCATGTGGATGACTTGGATATTTAAAAAATATAAAGCTATTATTAAAAATATATTGTAGTTGAATCAGTAGAGTTTTTTTCTTGTTTGTACAAAGTACATTGAAACTCTTATGTGCACTCTTCACTACAATGCTGCCATTCAGCATAGATCTTGCTCTATAGGTTATGTAAAATAACACAGAATGTAATGGTGAAAAGCGGGCATTGTTTGAGAAAAAAATAATCATATGGTTTGTGTTCACATACTGTATGTCAGTTGTTACAAGCTATTGCAGGACATAACTGCTGAAGAAACGGAATTGCAGAAACAAAAGTAGGATAAAAAGAGGAATATAGTTTGGCAAAGGCGGGGGCATGCTTTGTGTGTGTCATAACTCCACTCATGAATGCTGTTGCAAGCGAATAAAAAATATATTTTTACCTTCAGAATGGAAAGTACTCTGTCATAAAATTTATTATTTTCAGTTTACTTTTGTTGTCACAAGAACACCCCATAAACACGGAAGGCATGTTTATTAAATCAAAACCTTTGCTATTTCAAAGTGGACACTTCTGGTGCATTTTAAGGCCTTTTCTAAAAACTAGTTCCACTATAAAAGGCAAGAGCAGGACAGTTCTTATTTTTTTTAATTTACAAAATATACTTCATTTTAGAATGTGATTTCATGTGGCAAATTAATATTTACCATGATTGTGAAGAAATAACTTTGATTTGAAAAATAGTGAACTTATCCTTTTAGTGTAGTTGAAAATGCTATGTTATGTTACTTTGAGAGTAACAAACCAGGGCAACAGTGGCAGTTTTGAGTGACTTGTACCACACTCTGGTGGTAAAGTGAGAGTGGAATACTTCTTATTTACTGGTTAATTTACTGTACATTCCCATCTGTTGATGTGATTACAACATAACTACTATGTCAAAACCTTACCCTAAACAGATCCACATTGTCACTGTTGTGGTCCCTTTGGGCACACACCAAGTAG